>NC_064631.1:142710005-143018976 GCF_023864275.1 Schistocerca cancellata | reverse complement strand
GATGTGAAACAAATACTAACAAAGAGATAGAGGGGCTGGCCAGTACTTACCTCAGCTCAGTACAGCCGATAGATACACATAAAACAGAACCGAAAATTTACGTTCCTAGCTTTCAGAACTAATGTTCCTTCATCGGGGAGGAGAGAGGGGAAAGAAAGGGAAGAAGGGAAAGGAGATTCAGTTACTCACAACCCAGGTTATGAAGCAACAGGGAAAGGAAAATAGGGAGGGTAGCAAGGATGGATGCATGGTTGTCAGAGGGAAGCCAAAGATATTCTACTGTAAGTACTGTGCCAGCTTCAAACCAAAGAGAATGCATACAGAAGTAAAGATGTATATAGTATAAAGATAAACACAACTATGTAGGATGAAAAGATGCGTGAATGGCTAAAGAGGAAAGGGAAAGAGGAGAAGACTGAAGAGTAAATGGGAGTGAGGTTGTTTAACGTAGGTTCAGTCCAGGGGGATGGCGGGATGAAAGGATGTGTTGGAGTGCAAGTTCCCATCTCCACAGTTCAGAGGGACTGGTGTTGGGTGGGAGAAGCCAAATGGCACATACGGTGTAGCAGGTTCCTAGGTCCCTAGAATTATGCTGGAGGGCATGCTCCGCTACTGGGTATTGGGCATCTCCTAGGCGGACAGTTTGTCTGTGTCCGTTCATGCGCTCAGCCAGTTTAGTTGTTGTCATGCCGATGTAAAAGGCTGTGCAGTGCAGGCATGTCAGCTGATAAATGACATGTGTAGTTTCACACGTGGCCCTGCCTTGAATTGTGTATGTTTTACCAGTAGCGGGGCTGGAGTAGGTGGTTGTGGGGGGATGCATGGGGCAGGTTTTGCAGCGGGGTCGGTTACAGGGGTAGGAGCCGCTGGGTAGAGAAGGTAGTCGGAATATTGTAGGGTTTAACAAGGATGTTACGGAGGTTAGGGGGGCGACGAAAGGCAACTCTGGATGGTGTGGGGAGAATTTTGTCAAGGGATGATCTCATTTCAGGGGTTGACTTGAGAAAGTCATATCGCTGGCAGAGTAATTTGTTGACGTTTTCGAGGCCAGGATAATATTGGGTGACAAGGGGGATGCTTCTGTGTGGTCTGGGGGTAGGAACATTGTTGTTGGACGGGGAGGAATGTATTGCTCGGAAGATCTGTTTGTGGACAAGGTCTGCAGGATAGTTGCGGGAGAGGAAAGCACTGGTCAGGTTATTGGTGTAATTGTTGAGGGATTCGTCACTGGAGCAGATACGTTTGCCATGAATACCTAGTCCGCCGCTTGTGGTCTCGCGGTAGCGTTCTCGCTTCCCGAGCACGGGGTCCTGGGTTCGATTCCCGGCGGGGTCAGGGATTTTCACCTGCCTCGAGATGACTGGGTGTTTGTGTTGTCCTCATCATTTCATCATCATCCAGGAAAGTGGCGAAATTGGACTGAGCAAAGGTTGGGACATTGTACGGGCGCTGATAACCACGCAGTTGAGCGCCCCACAAACCAAACATCATCATCGTCGTCATCACGAATACCTAGGCTGTAGGGAAGGGAGCGTTTGATGTGGAATGGATGGCAGCTATCAAAGTGAAGGTACTGTTGTTTGTTTGTGGGTTTGATATGGACAGAGGTGTGGATGTGAGCTTCAACAAGATGAAGGTCAACATCCAGGAAGGTGGCTTGGGTTTTGGAGAAGGACCAGGTGAAATTCAGATTCGAAAAGGAGTTGAGGTTACGGAGGAAATTAAGGAGTGTTTCTTCACCATGAGTCCAGACCACAAAGATGTCATCTATAAACCTATACCAGGCCAGGGGAAGCAGCTGTTGGGTCTTCAGGAAAGCCTCCTCCATGCGGCCCATGAAGAGGTTGGCATAGGACGGAGCCATCCTGGTTCCCATGGCTGTTCCCCTGATTTGGTCGTAGGTCTGGCCTTCAAAAGTGAAGTAATTATGGGTGAGGATGAAGTTGGTAAGTGTGATAAGGAACGAGATTTTTGGAAGATCTTCGGGTGGGCGTTGGGAGAGGTAGTGCTCAAGGGCAGAGAGACCATGGGTATGTGGGATGTTTGTGTAAAGGGATGTAGCATCTATGGTGACAAGAAAGGTTTCAGGTGGGAGAGGAGTGGGAATGGATTTGAGGCGTTCTAGGGAGTGGTTTGTGTCTTTGATGTAGGATGGGAGTCTGCGGGTGATAGGTCGGAGGTGCTGGTCTACCAGAGCTGAGATACGTTCGGTTGGGGCTTTGAAGCCTGCTACAATGGGACGGCCAGGATGGTTCTCTTTGTGGATTTTGGGTAATAGGTAGAAGGTAGGGGTACGTGGCTCAGGTGGAGTGAGTAAGTCTATGGAAGCCGTTGTGAGGCCTTGTGAGGGACCTTGGATTTTTAGGATTTTTTGCAGCTCAGTCTGGATGGAGGGAATGGGATCCTGGGTAACAGCTTTGTAGGTTGAGGTGTCGGAGAGTTGACGCAGTCCTTGTGCCACATACTCCACACGGTCAAGTACGACAGTTGTGGAACCTTTATCCGCCGGGAGGATGACAATAGAGCAGTCTATTTTCAGCTCCTTAATGGCACGGGATTCAGCTGGGGTGATGCTGGGGGTTGTCGGGATGTTCTTCAAGAAGGACTGGGAGGCAACACTGGATGTGAGGAATTCCTGAAATGTCTGCAAGGGATGGTTTTGGGGGAGGGGAGGAGGATCCCTTTGAGAAGGCAGTCGGAACTGTTCTAGACAGGGTTCAACATTGGGTCTAGTATTTGGGGGCTGTGTTTGGGTAGTGAAGTGATATTTCCAGTTGAGGTTCCGGGTGAATGAGAGGAGATCTTTAACATGGCAGTGTGGTTGAATTTAGGCGTGGGGCTAAAGGTTAAGCCTTTTGGTAGAACAGATGTCTCTGGAGGAGAGAGGGATCTGGATGAGAGGTTTAGGACTGAATTGGGACTGGTGATATGTGGCATTTGACTGTGGTTATAGTTGAGATTTGGTCTGTGTGGAGTATGTGCTGGGATGGGGAGGTTGAGTAGGGTGGCTAGGCTAGGTTTGTTGGCTATGAGGGGGGTTTGTTGAAGGTTCTGTTGTGGTTGGTGTTTGTGAGGGATAGGGAGAGGGACCCCACTTCTTAGGTGTTGCACTAGCACTGTGGATAGTTTTTTCAGGTGGTGTGTGGCATGGAACTCAAGTTTGCAGCTGGCTTCTAGGATGATGTTCCTGAGTGTGTTCTCCAAGCAAGGGTTTGAGAGGTGGAGGACTTTGAAGAGAGATAGGAGCTGTTGGGAGTGGTGGTTACATGAAGTAGTGTAGAGATTCAGGACAAGTTGGGTAAGGGTTAAGGATTGGAGGTTCTGGAAGTCCAGGAGAGACTGGTGGAAGGAGGAATTGCACCCGGAGATGGGAACTTTTAAGGTAAGCCCTTTAGGGGTAATTCCAAAGGTTAAGCAGGACCGGAGGAAAAGTATGTGGGATTGCAGTTTGGCTACGGTGAATGCATGTTTCCGGAATGAATGTAAATAATGTGGTATAGGATTTGGGTACATAGTGGATAACTGGTGGGTAGAGAAATTAAATAACTTAAGTTGAAATAGTATAATCATAAGAAGGAATAAAACGCGGAGGGAAGGACGAGAAAGAAAGAAATTGTGTTGGTAACGTTCAATACCAAAGGAAGACCAGTAAATAAGAAAAATACGGAAAAAGTTGACCAGACCAAGCAAGAATGTCCAGATCGGGGGAAAAGAACACACGTTGCTCAAACACAGAGATAGCGAGTGGCGAAAAAAAGATCGCGCGTGCCGCAAAAAACATCGCGCGTGCCGCAAAAAACATCGCGCGTGCCGCAAAAAACATCGCGCGTGCCGCAAAAAACATCGCGCGTGCCGCAAAAAACATCGCGCGTGCCGCAAAAAACATCGCGCGTGCGGCAAAAAACATCGCGCGTGCCGCAAAAAACATCGCGCGTGCCGCAAAAAACATCGCGCGTGCCACAAAAAAGTTCGCGGGTGGCGCTGAAATGTCCCAAAAAATTTTTCTTGTGGCAGAGAAAGATAGCCAATCGCACAAAAATATCGCCAGCAACAAGAAATCGACGGATATGGATGCTACTGGTAGGTGTGGAAGAGATTGTTGGCAGTGATTGTTGGCTGGAAAACAGGGAATAACGAACGTTAAAACTATGGAATGTTGAATAAATAAATCAATAAATAAAAAAGAGAAGAGGACTATAAACGGAACAAGATAATACGAGGAAGATGAAACTAGCACAGTTGGTGACGAAAATATTTATTTATGTATATATAAAACACTGAAGAAGAGAAAGTGTTAAGATGACAGATGTAAGTGATAGCTAACAAAAGGGACAAAACAAGGAAGGATGTGGACCATATAGGTGATCTAAATGATTAATGGAAAATCTCATATAAAGATGTGAAACAAATACTAACAAAGAGATAGAGGGGCTGGCCAGTACTTACCAGCTCAGTACAGCCGATAGATACACATAAAACAGAACCGAAAATTTATGTTCCTAGCTTTTGGAACTAATGTTCCTTCATCGGGGAGGAGAGAGGGGAAAGAAAGGGAAGAAGGGAAAGGAGATTCAGTTACTCACAACTCAGGTTATGAAGCAACAGGGAAAGGAAAATAGGGAGGGTAGCAAGGATGGATGCATGGTTGTCAGAGGGAAGCCAAAGATATTCTACTGTAAGTATTGTGCCAGCTTCAAACCAAAGAGGATGCATACAGAAGTAAAGAGGTATATAGTATAAAGATAAACACAACTATGTAGGATGAAAAGATGTGTGAATGGCTAAAGAGGAAAGGGAAAGAGGAGAAGACTGAAGAGTAAATGGGAGTGAGGTTGTTTAACGTAGGTTCAGCCCAGGGGGATGGCGGGATGAAAGGATGTGTTGGAGTGCAAGTTCCCATCTCCGCAGTTCAGAGGGACTGGTGTTGGGTGGGAGAAGCCAAATGGCACATACGGTGTAGCAGGTTCCTAGGTCCCTAGAATTATGCTGGAGGGCATGCTTCGCTACTGGGTATTGGGCATCTCCTAGGCGGACAGTTCGTCTGTGTCCGTTCATGCGCTCAGCCAGTTTAGCTGTTGTCATGCCGATGTAAAAGGCTGTGCAGTGCAGGCATGTCAGTTGATAAATGACATGTGTAGTTTCACATGTGGCCCTGACAGGGATGTATTGGTGTCAAGTGATAATTCTATTTATTTATTTATCTACTATCATCCCAATGACCACATTTGTGATATAGGATTTGTCAGGATACATTTCAACAACAATAATAATATCTTTACAAAAAAAATTTTCTATGCTGAATTCATTCTGATCAATTTATGAAGAACAACTGTGAAACCATTCGCCTATTATTTGATAAAGCCACTATTCTGTTGAAATTTCCATCAGCCTTGTAATACATCTATGTGAAATGCACTTCCTGTACCAAATGTCATGTAATTTCTAAACAAGAGTCCCCATCATGGCTTACATTAAAATCACATTGGCAATGTATGCATGTCAGCTGTGGGTCACTGCCTGTAAATTCTGTGTTTCAGAGGGTCCAGTTGCCTCCCCAACTTCCCTTGTATCAATAATATGCCTTTCAACTCTATGGAATGCCTAGCTCTGACAAACCAGCAGTTGCAGAAAAGGTTATGTTTGTTCATGCTGGGTTCTGCAGCTGCTGTACATCGTGAAAATAACAAACACAGAAATGTTAGTATGTTGTTATCTGAATGTCAGATACAAACTGGGAAGTACACCTTAAATATTAAAGGAAGGAAGATTAGAATTCAACATGCTTTCTATAGTGCAGTCAGATGGAGCACAAGCTCGGATTACAAAAGGTTGGGAAATGAAATTGGGAATGTCATTTTCAAAGGAACCATACTGGCATTTGCATGGAGTGATTAAGGGAAATCATGGGAAATATAAGCCTACATGGCTGGACAGAGACTTGAACTGTTGTACTCTTGAATGCAAGGCTTACATATTGTCGATCAAGTGGTTTCCTGGACTCGTCTGCTGCTATGTGCAGCAGAGGTGCTTTCAAACTATTTTCAGGTCATGACATAATAATAATAATAATAATAATAATAATAATAAAGATTTTATTGTCTTTAGGCCATTACAGCAATTGACAACGTCAAATGAAGTTACAATTTATAATACAGTGTGATAGGGTATTGACTACTGAAATATTTTAGCTTATATTACAATAAATGTACAGTGGGTCATCTGTTGGATTACTGTATTTTACAGTTGAAGAATTCACTGATATCTTAGAACGGGTGGGCAATAAACCATTCATGCAGTCTTTCTTTGAATGTATGTTCAGGAAGATTATCAGCTTATTAAATAGTTTGTGCCCTGTGACTTCACAGCTATTTATTGATTTTGATAGTCTGTGGTAAGGCGTGTATATGTGTTTGATGCTTCTTGTGTTGTAACAATGTACATTTTCTCTACGTTTCACATCTTTTAGGTTCTTCTTCGTAAAGATTAAGACATTGTATATATAGAGGTTTATTACAGTCATAATTTTTTGTTTAGTAAATAAGGGTTTGCAGTGAGCCTTATGTGAAGAATTTGTAATTTTCCTAATGGCTTTCTTCTGCAATAATAGGATGTCATGTATGTGACTACAGTTACCCCACAAGATAATGCCATAGGATATTATACTTTGGAAAAATCCAAAATAAGATGATCTGATGTATGTTTCAGGTACACAATTTCTGAGATGTCTTAATAAATAAATTACTCTAGATAGCTTACTACTAATATAGTTTACATGTTGGCCCCAGGATAACTTTTCGTCTAAATAAACTCCCAGGAATTTAACAGAACTAGGGTCATCAGATAGTGGCTTGTCTCTTAGAGTGAAGATTATCTGCCGAGTTTTATTTTCATTTAGCAGGAAACCATTTGCTCTGAACCAATATGCTGCATGAGTGAGTGTATTTTCAGCAGAGGTTTTAAGATCATTAAGATTGTTACTGCTATGAAGAAAAGTCGTATCATCTGCATACAATACAGTGGTGGATCTAATAAACGAGGGGAGGTCATTGATCATTATCAGAAACAGTAAGGGCCCCAGTACAGATCCCCGAGGCACACCTACTTTAACATTTTCTATGTTTGACATTTCCTTACCAACACAAACTACCTGTTTACGGTTGTTGAGATAAGCTTCTAATAGTCTGAGACTGTTTCCTTTGATGCCGTAGAATTCCAGTTTCTCTAGTAGTGGCGTGTGCTCAACACAGTCAAAGGCCTTGCTTAGGTCACAGAATGAGACCTGAGCAAAGCCTTTGTTCTCAAAAACTTTGAGGATGTAACTGACTACCGTTTTGATTGCATCAATGGTCGACAGATTCTTCCTAAACCCGTATTGTGTAGCATTAATTATTCCTAGATTCTGAAAGTGAGATGATAATTGTTGGTACATGTTGTTGTTGTTGTGGTCTTCAGTCCTGAGACTGGTTTGATGCAGCTCTCCATGCTACTCTATCCTGTGCAAGCTTCTTCATCTCCCAGTATCCACTGCAACCTACATCCTTCTGAATCTGCTTAGTGTATTCATCTCTTGGTCTCCCTCTACGATTTTTACCCTCCACACTGCCCTCCAATGCTAAATTTGTGATCCCTTGATGCCTCAAAACATGTCCTACCAACCGATCCCTTCTTCTAGTCAAGTTGTGCCACAAACTTCTCTTCTCCCCAATCCTATTCAATACCTCCTCATTAGTTACGTGATCTACCCACCTTATCTTCAGCATTCTTCTGTAGCACCACATTTCGAAAGCTTCTATTCTCTTCTTGTCCAAACTAGTTATCGTCCATGTTTCACTTCCAGACATGGCTACACTCCATACAAATACTTTCAGAAACGACTTCCTGACACTTAAATCTATACTCGATGTTAACAAATTCCTCTTCTTGAGAAACGCTCTCCTTGCCATTGCCAGTCTACATTTTATATCCTCTCTACTTCGACCATCATCGGTTATTTTACTCCCTAAATAGCAAAACTCCTTTACTACTTTCAGTGTCTCATTTCCTAATCTAATTCCCTCAGCATCACCCGACTTAATTTGACTACATTCCATTATCCTCGTTTTGCTTTTGTTGATGTTCATCATATATCCTCCTTTCAAGACACTGTCCATTCCGTTCAACTGCTCTTCCAAGTCCTTTGCTGTCTCTGACAGAATTACAATGTCATCGGCGAACCTCAAAGTTTTTACTTCTTCTCCATGAATTTTAATACCTACTCCGAATTTTTCTTTTGTTTCCTTTACTGCTTGCTCAATATACAGATTGAATAACATCGGGGAGAGGCTACAACCCTGTCTTACTCCTTTCCCAACCACTGCTTCCCTTTCATGCCCCTCGACTCTTATAACTGCCATCTGGTTTCTGTACAAACTGTAAATAGCCTTTCGCTCCCTGTATTTTACCCCTGCCACCTTCAGAATTTGAAAGAGAGTATTCCAGTCAACATTGTCAAAAGCTTTCTCTAAGTCTACAAATGCTAGAAATGTAGGTTTGCCTTTTCTTAATCTTTCTTCTAAGATAAGTCGTAAGGTCAGTATTGCCTCACGTGTTCCAGTGTTTCTACGGAATCCAAACTGATCTTCCCCGAGGTCGGCTTCTACTAGTTTTTCCATTCGTCTATAAAGAATTCACGTTAGTATTTTGCAGCTGTGACTAATTAAACTGATAGTTCGGTAATTTTCACATCTGTCAACACCTGCTTTCTTTGGAATTGGAATTATTATATTCTTCTTGAAGTCTGAGGGTATTTCGCCTGTCTCATACATCGTGCTTACCAGATGGTAGAGTTTTGTCATGACTGGCTCTCCCGAGGCCATCAGTAGTTCAAATGGAATGTTGTCTACTCCCGGAGCCTTGTTTCGACTCAGGTCTTTCAGTGCTCTGTCAAACTCTTCACGCAGTATCTTATCTCCCATTTCGTCTTCATCTACATCCTCTTCCACTTCCATAATATTGTTCTCAAGTACATCGCCCTTGTATAAACCCTCTATATACTCCTTCCACCTTTCTGCCTTCCCTTCTTTGCTTAGAACTGGGTTGCCATCTGAGCTCTTGATATTCATACAAGTGTTTCTCTTCTCTCCAAAGGTCTCTTTAATTTTCCTGTAGGCAGTATCTATCTTACCTCTAGTGAGACAAGCCTCTACATCCTTACATTTGTCCTCTAGCCATCCCTGCTTAGCCATTTTGCACTTCCTGTCGATATCATTTTTGAGACGTTTGTATTCCTTTTTGCCTGCTTCATTTACTGCATTTTTATATTTTCTCCTTTCATCAATTAAATTCAATATTTCTTCTGTTACCCAAGGATTTCTATTAGCCCTCGTCTTTTTACCTACTTGATCCTCTGCTGCCTTCACTACTTCATCCCTCAGAGCTACCCATTCTTCTTCTACTGTATTTCTTTCCCCCATTCCTGTCAATTGTTCCCTTATGCTCTCCCTGAAACTCTGTACAACCTCTGGTTCTTTCAGTTTATCCAGGTCCCATCTCCTTAAATTCCCACCTTTTTGCAGTTTCTTCAGTTTCAATCTGCAGTTCATAACCAATAGATTGTGGTCAGAATCCACATCTGCCCCAGGAAATGTCTTACAATTTAAAACCTGGTTCCTAAATCTCTGTCTTACCATTATATAATCTATCTGATACCTTTTAGTATCTCCAGGATTCTTCCAGGTATACAACCTACTTTTATGATTCTTGAACCAAGTGTTGGCTATGATTAAGTTATGCTCTGTGCAAAATTCTACAAGGCGGCTTCCTCTTTCATTCCTTCCCCCCAATCCATATTCACCTACTATGTTTCTTTCTCTCCCTTTTCCTACTGACGAATTCCAGTCACCCATGACTATTAAATTTTCGTCTCCCTTCACTACCTGAATAATTTCTTTTATCTCGTCATACATTTCATCTATTTCTTCATCATCTGCAGAGGTAGTTGGCATATAAACTTGTACTAATTTAGTAGGCATGGGCTTTGTGCCTATCTTGGCCACAATAATGCGTTCACTATGCTGTTTGTAGTAGCTAACCCGCACTCCTATTTTTTTATTCATTATTAAACCTACACCTGCATTACCCCTATTTGATTTTGTATTTATAACCCTGTAATCACCTGACCAAAAGTCTTGTTCCTCCTGCCACCGAACTTCACTAATTCCCACTATATCTAACTTTAACCTATCCATTTCCCTTTTTAAATTTTCTAACCTACCTGCCCGATTAAGGGATCTGACATTCCACGCTCCGATCCGTAGAACGCCAGTTTTCTTTCTCCTGATAAGGACGTCCTCTTGAGTAGTCCCCGCCCGGAGATCCGAATGGGGGACTATTTTACCTCCGGAATATTTTACCCAAGAGGACGCCATCATCATTTAATCATACAGTAAAGCTGCATGTCCTTAGGAAAAATTACGGCTGTAGTTTCCCCTTGCTTTCAGCCATTCGCAGTACCAGCACAGCAAGGCCGTTTTGGTTAATGTTACAAGGCCAGATCAGTCAATCATCCAGACTGTTGCCCCTGCAACTACTGAAAAGGCTGCTGCCCCTCTTCAGGAACCACATGTTTGTCTGGCCTCTCAACAGATACCCCTCCGCTGTGGTTGCACCTACGGTACGGCCATCTGTATCGCTGAGGCACGCAAGCCTTCCCACCAACGGCAAGGTCCATGGTACATGATGCATTCTATTACCTTTGAGAATGCGGGTACTATTGAAATAGGCCTGTGACATCTTACTATTCACACTTTTGTGATATCTGCCAATTTTACATACATCATTTAAGAATGGCCAAAGGCTAAAACATGAAAATTGTGACATAATGTGATAATGGAGGATAATTGGTTTCCATTTTTTTGTGCTACATTATTCTTTTATCTTTTCATCAAAAATCCCTGAGAGATTCATGCTGAAGAAGAGAACTTTCAATTCCTCTTAAAAAAAACCGCTGCTTCTCTACAGAAACATGAATGTTCAGGATTTTGTTGGTGTATATTATACAGGAAAAGTTCTAAGGCTTATGGCCAGATTATCATGTCACACCCACACAATATTTCCACAACAGAATGAACTGTCATTAGGAATACTGATGGACTGATTTCAGAAAGCTGGAATGGGTATCATTTATACCTACTGGCAGGTCACCCCATTGGTCTGTCCATAGCATTTTCCAACAAAGATAGAAAATAGGTGGAAGCAAGGCCACGTCTGAATAGCTCAGCTTCGTACTTGAAAGTGTGTAAACCGCTGAAGTGGCATCAAATAGAAAGACATGCACCAGACGGCCGAACAACTCCAGATGGCGTCTGCCAGCCAATAATACTACATGATCATTTCATTTCGACAGCTCACTCATTTCATCAATGTATTTCCCACAGTTCAGCTCTAGATACTTTTCAATAGAGGACCAGGTAGGTTTGTCACCACCCTAACAAACATGGAACTACACGAGAATGCCTGAACAATCCTAGAGAAGGGCCTCAACTTTGCTTCAGAACTATGGTACACCAATACACTGTCTAGTAGATGCAGTGAAGCATGTCACTTCTAGACTTCCTTCTGGAGCAGCCTAGGTGGTCAGATGAAGATGTCTCAAGAAAAGAGGGGGCACTGTTGCCTAATTTGGGAGTTTATACGGACACTGTAATATTCTCTGAAGACAAAGGCAACACTACAATATTGCTACCAAAAGATCACTATGTGGAGAAGATGAAACACCAGCTAAATGACCCTGTGAAGAGAAGACTATGGAAAGATATGACGACAAAGGTCCATGAGAGTGCTGAGATTTCTCCAAGAATTGGCATTCCTAAAGATGTCACTTAGAAATCACATAGGCAAGGACTGGTGTAGCCAAGGTTATATGGACATCCTAGAATTAATAAGGACGCTATACCTCTTTCCCCTATTGTCAGCAACATTGGAGGCCCAACATACAGGACTTTGTACAATGGCTCACTCATTTCAGTATTCATGACACTGATATTTTTACAGCTTTGACATTGTATACTTTGCATGGGAGCTTCTAGAAGAGTCCCTGAAGTTGATTGATAAGAAATTGGATGATGGACCTATTAGGCATGGCCTTACGTTGAATTGAATTGAATTGAATTGAATTTTTATTTGATCCTGTAAGATTACATTGTGTACAGTAAATGTACATGTAATATAGGACATGTCAAAGTATTAACATTCTTTATCACTTATTTTTCTACACCTTTAGCTTACATTTTTACATCACTGATAACGAATAACAATAAATACAAATTTAATGGCATAAGTATTCTGCAACACTAAAACTCTTTTTCAATGAGATAATCTTTTAAGTTTCTTTGGAAAGTCATTGTGAAGTACACTATCTTGCAGGTTTTTGGGCAGACTTCTTAGTAGTCTGATACCAGAGTACTGGGGTGCTTTTTCTAGCATTGCCAGTCGGTGGGGTATGCTCCTTACCTCATTCTTCCTTCTTGTATTGTGGGTGTGTACACTAGCATTTGTAATCCAGTCCTCACTACCTTTTTTGATGTACATTATTGTTTTGTATATATACAACGATGAAAAAGTTAAGATACGTTAATTCTTGAAACAGTTTCTGCACATTTCAGAGGTCTTTCTTCTTAAAATGGTCCCAATTGCTTTTTTTGTAATGTGAACACTCGTTTTGTCTCTTGTTTGTTTGAGTTTCCCAACACAGTCACTCCATACTGTAAGTATGGTTCGTAAAGTCCATGATACACTGTACACAGAAGGTTCTTGTCTAAATACTGTGATAGCTGCATCATTAAGAATATGACAGAGCTCAGTTTCTTACAGACATTATTAATATGTTTTTTCCATTTCAGTTCATTATCCACAAGAATACCTAAGAATCTAGCAGATTCTACTTCTTCCAGCCTTGTTCCATCAACCTCTAAATCCATGTCTACAGCCTTTTCCTTGTTTTTAAACACTGCATACATAGTCTTTTTTAGATTTATAACCAGTTCATTTTCCAACAGCCATTGAGCTGTGACATTTGTAGATATGTATACTCTTCTCTCAAGCTGTTCCATATTTTGGTCACTATTTAGTATTGTCATGGCATTAGCATACAATATTTTCTTTTCTTCCTCCTCAACATCTATATCATTAACAAACACATTGAATAACAATGGCCCCATTACCGAACCCTGCAGCACTCCATATTTGATGGGTTTGGTTTCTGATTTGTATGAGTTTCCTAATGATAGATACTATTTGCGGTTGCACAAGTATGATTTTATCCATTCACCTGGTTGCCCCCGAATGCCATAGTTGCTTAATTTTTGTATCAGCATTTCACGGTCAATGGTGTCAAATGCCTTTGAAATATCCAGAAACATTGCAGAGACAACCTTTTTCTCATCTAAGGACTGTAAAATGTATTCTGTTAGACTGGCAATTGGTGATTCTGTAGATTTACCCTTTCTGAAACTATGTTGTGAGGGTATGAGAATGTTATGTTTGTCCAAATAGTTAACTAATCTGGTATACATAAGTATTTCTAGGATTTTTGAGAAACCTAATATCAGTGAAACTGGTCTGTAGTTGTTGGGATCATCCTTATACCCTTTCTTGTACACTGGCACTACCTTCGTTATCTTCAGTTTTTCTGGAAAAATTGCATCTCTGAAAGAACAGTTTGCTATGTTCAGCAGTGGTGTTATTATCTCCTCACATACCAGCTTTATTACATGATTTGATATTTCATCATCACCAGCCTGTGTCTTGGACTTTAGTTTCTGTATAGTTTTCCGCAATTCATTTCCATGACTGGTCTTAAGAACATAGTACTGCATGATCTTTTTGGTACCTTAATAGCCTTCTATTTTTGACTATTTCTTTCCAATTTTAAGTTTTCTACTACACTGATATATTTATTATTCAGTATGTTTGCTATTTCCATACCATCTGTGACCACTGTGTTGTCTATTTTAATTGACCTAATACCTTCTTCTTTGTTTGACCCATCTTTTTCCTTTCTTTCAGCATTGATTGCATTCCAAGCTACCTTTGCCTTGTTTTTTTGAGTTCGCTTTAGTGGTGTCAATTGCTCTTGCTTTGGTTTCTCTTATTGTTTTTCTATACTTCTTTTTTAACATTTTATAGTTTTCAGCTTCGCCCATCTGTCTCACATCCTGAAGCTTCCTTTGCTGTTCTAGTATTTTACTGGCAATCCACTGTGTTTGATCTTGATGCCTTTCTTGTCTCTTTACTTTGGGAAATGCTACATTAAAATGGTACTTAATTGTTGAAATAAATGTCCAGAAAGATGGCGCCGATAGGAAAGTGTAGTGACGCTTCTCTCTCGCTAAAAAGGCAAAAAATGAACAGTTCTTCATGTAGAGACTACTGTGAAGAGGCCAATGGGAAGCCACTGGCAGCCCAGTTCTCGCCATTGTTGTGAAACTATGTAGCTTTGAAGAAGCAGATCAAGAATTTGAAAATTGGAAGTCAACTTGCTTCTTTCCATACTTAGGTGACACATTTGTTATTTGGCCACACGAGAAAGACAAACTAGAAGATTTCCTACACCTAAATTCAATACAACCCAAAATTGCTTTCTTAATGGAAATGAAAATGGAAGGGAAACTACCATTTCTGGATATGTTGGTTAGGAGGAAAGCGGATAGCACACTGTGACATAGTGTATACCACAAACCCACTCATACAGACACATAGATGGTCCAACAACATTAATGTGACTAACACCTATGTTCAACATCAACATACAATAATCACTCACAAATGGCAGGTGGAAGCACTAGCAGTGGAGGGTATATAAAGCAAGTCGATGGATGTGGAAAACAGTGTGGGCATTGTATTGTGGAAATGGGGAGGTTTATTTGATGTCCAAAGGCGTATGAGCATTGGCCTTTGGACCAAGTGTGGAAGCATTTACAAAACAGTTAAGTTTGTAAACTGTTCATGTGCCACTGTGGTTAAAGTATACCGTGCATGGCAAAATGGTGCTATAAAAAACTGGTACTGGGCAACTATGATGCACTATAGGCCACAGAAGACAGGGGTGCAGAGATGTGTATGGGCAAATAGACGTGTAACTCTTGAGCAAATGACCATCCAGATGAATAAAGGGGATATCAGCAGTCTCTCCTTAATGACCGTTCGCAAACATTGCTACATATGGGGCTCGTACAGCATGTGCCTGGTTCAGGGGCCCGTGCTGATTGTTGTTAATTGAAGGCAACGGACGGTTGGAATTCGCACACCAGTACTGCAACTGAACATTAAATGAGTGGTGACAGGTGGTCTTTTCAGACGAACCACATTTTATGCTCCACTGGACTGAAAGCAAACACCCTGCAATGATTGCTGGAAGGATCCGGGCCAAAGGAGGAAGTTTTATGATCCGGGGAATGTTTTCATGGCATTGCCTGGTTGATCTCAGCATTCTAGAAGACACAATGGACCAACAAAAGTATGAATCTATCCTCAGCGACCATTCCACCCCTCCATGCAGTACATCTTTCCTTCTCATCCTGTGTGGTAAGTCTCCGACTCGCAGTTCTGGGTGACTTTCCTGAAATCCACCCCTTTTCCTAGACCTTTCCAGTCCATTTCCTACCCCTCTTCCTTCCCCTTCAACCCCTCTGCCTAAAGAAGGAACCACTGGCTCCAAAAGCTTACCTAATTACAACTGCCTTTTGTGTGTATGTGTGTATTCTGCTGCCGCTTGGTTAGTAGATTTTTATAGATCCAATTAAATTATTTTGTCAAAAATTGATTGTTTTCATTGTTATATTAACCTACATGAAGTTTGTTTTTGCCGAGCATGTCATCTGCCAGCAGGACAATGCAACGTGTCACACAGCTTACAGAGAGTGTGTGTGTGTGTGTGTGTGTGTGTGTGTGTGTGTGTGCATGGTACGAAAAACACCAGGATCAGTTTACGGTACTCCCCTGGCTGCCAAACTCCCAGTTTTAAAGCCAGTTAACAATCTGAGGGACCACCTCAATCAGACTCTTCGTATCATGGGCAACCAAGAAATCTATTGCAGCTCGCCACAGCACTGGAATTGGCATGGCTCCGTAACCCTTTCAGTACCTTCCAGAACCCCACTGGCTCTCTTCCTGCACTTCTTGCAGTGGTCTGCACTGCAAAAAATGGTTATTCAGGCTTTTGACAGGTGGCCACATCAGTATAATTGGGCAGTGTATCTGCATGCTGAGAGTCACTACTATCCAGCATATAGAAGCAGTGTTCTCAAGACATAGGTACATAAATCTCATACAAAGGCAGACAGTAACAATTTAGCAGATGAAATAGAACATCTAAAAATGATTTCTGCAGTAATCATACATGAGTAACAAATTTGTGACAACCTCTGACCTATACTCATGGACAGTGGGGATAACAGAAGCCATTGGTGACCATTTTCCTTCCACATTCTTGCACTGAGTCCAGCAGAATAGGTTGTATTACGGAAAAGCATAATACCTGTATTATAAAAAGGATACATTGCTACTCACCATAAAGATAAGACACTGAGTTGCAGACAGGCATAACAAAGTGCCTGTCAGCAACTCAATATGTCACCTTTAAAGCGACCATCAATCTATCCTCTTCATAATATTGTCGATACTCCAACCTCGACTTTCCATTGTTTGGAAGAGCATAAATGCTATGCATACTACACCTGCCAGCCTAGATTAAATACCTACAGGGTAGCATAAAAGACAATTGCATTCTCTGTGAGTTGATAGTGTAACAAATTCCTTGCCAGTGTTATTCATCATACATAACCTGAACAGTCAGAACCTTGAAAGAACACAGCACTCAACACCAATGGCACACACACTTAGGACAACTGCGCAAGTCAGCAGTTGCGGGACTCCACCAATTTCAACTGGATCGTACTGACACAAATCTCCAACTTCTAGGGTCCCTTATAACAGAACTAACTGAAATTAAAATACAGGCAAACCCTTTTAACCTTGGCTCACGGTACCACCTCAGTAAATCCCGAGATCCTGACCCCAATCTTCATAAGTAACAGTGGGAAACTACACAACAAAACAAAAACAAATGGCCAAACAATGAGAGGGGCAAATTACATTGGCAATGTTGGACATAACAGCAAACAAAGCATGGCACTGAGATGCAGAGAAAGTATGAAATGCTTGACTGACGATGGAACCTATACGTATAAAGAGCACCTGCTTGAGCTACTGACATCAGTCCATCAGTACCCTTGATGGCGACAGCTCATTCTGTACTTGAAATATTGTGCATGCCTGAAATAATGATCTGACCACCTCTCCGAGAACTTCTCCTTCTTACTGATACAAGAGTTGTATAATGGCCATGAAGATGACTATGTAATATTAAAGATTTTGCTAACTAATAACATATACGAATGGGCTTCCTATGCATTGCATTGGGCTCAGAAATGATCCTCTTCGAAGTTTTTTAATTTAGGCTTTTACATATTGCATCAAATGGAAAGGCAAAAGGTGTTGTGTCTCAGAAAAGATAAAATGTCCACATGGAATGTTAGGTCACTAAACAAAAGAGAACACAAATATAACACTATGAAGAAACAGAGGGAGACGCAAAACCACATGGATGGATTTAGATTAACCTCTATAAGTAAGCATACCAGGAAAATCAGAAGAAGCTGGTAATTAAGATTGTGACACATTGCATCACAACCACCACATCACAAGGTAATTGACATGTGAAGTAGATGACAGAAAATATGAAGGAGTTGAGCTTGTATCAAATAATATGTCCTACATACAAAAGTGCATGCTTGAACTGAATGCTGGGAAATTCTATCCCTTTGTTCCAAAGGGGTGGCTGTCTCAACAGACTGTCATCTGCAGACCAGTGTACTTTGAGCTTTCTTATTGCTATCTCCATTTTAAATTGTCACCATCACAGTTAGTAACATTGTCTGCTCTGCTACAGTTTTACCCCTTTTTGGTATTACAAGACTTCCTTCAGGCAGTATATGGTCAGATATCTGTTGCTTTGGTTGATCCTATGTTTGTGCAGATATTAATTTTTTGGTACTTTAGTGAGAAAATTTTGATTTTGAAAGTTAATCTTTGTCAGTTTTTATATTGTTCTATCATAACCGGTTAGTACAATTGTTGGCAGACTCACTAGCTGTAGCTTACAAGTTACTTAAGCTTTGGCTGTATTTCCCGTACCACACACTCGCCATTCGCAATGGAGCATCCACCACTACAGCTGTCCCCCCCCCCCCCCCCCCCTGCCCCCACAACACTATCTGCACAGGTACAGGTCAAATTATCTTGTGTGCATTCTAAATGCAGAGAAAATTCATTTACTCTGTAGGTACAACCAAGAGCAAGGTACAACCATGAGCCACATCATGTGTGATATGCATTTTGGTACATAGTCTTGAATGATGCCACACACACACACACACACACACACACACACACACACACACACACACACACGCGTTACAATGTGCCCTAATGATAATACTTACGGACTAAATAATTTTGCTCCACATAATCCCTTAAGAACAGCTTTATTGCCTTCCACATGCAAAATACACCCCTCTCTCATTCCTAGGACAGGTGGCATTCCAGAAATTTCATGATACTGTCTGATTCGCTCCTCACGTGTCTCCTAAAGAACGGCCAACCACAAAGGAAATTAGAAACATCAAAGAAAACTACCTGTTTCATGGCTAATTTTAAGAGTAAAATACAGTACTTAAACATATGGAAATGACAATTTTACATTAACACAGTTAAATGACAAGTGCTGAATGTAAATATATGGTCAGAAAGACGACAGTGATAGACCAACACTTTAGTTCTGCCTACATCATTTCTAGGTATGCTTACTGAAATGCACAAGATGTGTGAAGCATATAATTACTATTATGACCTAAAGCACAAACACAAAACTTGGGGGGGGGATGAAGAACAGAAAAGGAGAGGAGTGAGGAAGGGGAAACACAGTATGGATGTTGGCAGAGAGTGTACACAGAGAGGGTGGGAGATGGAAATGGGTAGGACATTGCAAGGATTCAGTTAGTTTATAAATTACTTTGTCACTGGTATTCAGCTCCAAGAAGTCTGTGAACCCCCGAATCATTAATAAACTGTTCTTACATCTGTAGAAGAAATCTATTTATATCAAAACCAGAACTCACCAACTCTGATTTGCTTGAAGGCTTTTATTATGCCAAACCTTCAAAGCAAAAATCAAGAGTATCCATACATCAGTATTCACATTTTTAATGTTCTAGTCATTGGTATTCCTTGACATCATGGTTTGTGCAGAAGATTCTTCACTGTCTCCAATCACTTTGCATGCCATGATGCCAATTACCACTTTAGTGCTCTTGGGATGGCAAAAGCTATATCTCAGACAAAAATAATAAACCATTCAAAGCAAGACTTGCTCCTTACTAAGTCTTCTTACAAAATAGTTAAACTTTTAACTTCTGTATGATTTTTTCCATATAAACAAAGGAACAGATCTTCTGCTAATAAAGCTTCTTCTTTTATATTCAAAATTGGTACAAGATTTCACCTACAATCAATGAAATGATTTATTTTCAAAAACTTTGGACATAAAACATCTGGGAAATCTCATACCCTCACAATGTGATTAGGACAGAGGGTGTGGAAAATGTTGGGTGAAAGGTGTGGGGACTGTAGGTTATCATAGGTTGAGGTAGGAATAATTCAGTGAGTGGAAAATGTGCTGAAAGGCATCCCATCCATGCAGTTAAGAAAAGCTGGTGGCGGAGGGGAGGATCCACTTGGCTAAGATAGTGAAGCAGCCATTAAAATCAAGCATGTTATGGTCAGCTGC
Source organism: Schistocerca cancellata (assembly GCF_023864275.1). Lineage (NCBI taxonomy): Eukaryota > Metazoa > Arthropoda > Insecta > Orthoptera > Acrididae > Schistocerca > Schistocerca cancellata. The sequence goes on along the minus strand of NC_064631.1, from coordinate 142,999,094 downwards.
ATGTTGTGCCACAGGGTGCTCTACTTTGCTCTTGGCCACAGTGTGATGGTGCGTATTCATTCTGGTGGACAGATGACTGGTAATCATTAAGATTCAAAAAGTTGGGCAATTGTTGCAGCATAACTGGTATATAATACGGCAGCTTTCACAAGTGGCCCAGCCTCCGATGGTGTAGGGTAAGCTTACGACAGGACTGGAATAGGAAATGGGGGGAGGGGGGGGGGGGGGGAGATGGATTGGACAGGGATATGATCCCTGTGGCAAGGGGTTGGAATTGGGAGTAGCATAGGGATAGACTAATATGTTGTGGGGGTTGGGTGGGCAACGGAACACCACTTGAGGATAGGTGGAAAGGATCTCATCATTTCGGGACATGATGCTAGGTAATCAAAACCCTGACAAAGGATGAGGTGCAGCCGTGGGAGATGGCAGTCAGTCGTGTGTGTGTGTGTGTGTGTGTGTGTGTGTGTGTGTGTGTGTGTGTGTGTGTGTGTGAGTGAGAGAGAGAGAGGTGCTTGCTTGTGTGAATAAATGTGTGTGGTTGTATTTCTTTTCTAATGAAGGCTTTGGCTGCAAGTTAATGTGTTTTTGTTGTGCCTGTCTGCAACTCAACTTGTCATCTTTGTGGTGAGTAGCAATCTATCTTTTCCTTACATTGGTGATATTCCAACCTGAAGTTTCTATTATTTGATTTTGAAAAGTTGATTAGACAAGTGAGCCATGAGAAACCTATCAGATCTGCTGGTAATGATATGCCAAAATTCTCTGATTCAATGAACACAGAGATAAGTGAATCTAGAGATAACCTTAAGGGCAGTATTGTAAAGTATTGTGTAGCATGAACAGTCAAGAAAGGCAGGAAGATATTTCTGCTTAGCACAAGTGGTAAGGAAATTATTACAAATTAGCTGAGCAGTCAACAACCAACATTCAGAGTAGGTGAGGAGAGATGCATGATACATGATCTCTGACAGATATTAACAAATGTTGTAGGCCACATGCTAGATACTTTTGTGACTGGAAGATGGTAATGTTGGGAAGGATCTGTCATGCTTCAACAGCACTATTATAAAATTACTACTATAGCAGAGATAATGGCATAGCTGATCCTAATGACACCAAATCCTTGCTGACAAACAAAAGCTGAACAAAGTGGAGATAAGCATTTGGATAGTTATGCATGAAGCATTTAATAAAATTGAAAGCAAGGTCATATCTTCAGATTTAAAACAAATTCCTGGAAAGTTTTGGTACTACATAAAATCAGTCAATACATATAAAGTCACCTGTCCAGATACTAAATGATTACGGTGGCACCAAAGCAGAATCCTTTGTCTAAAATATTTTTTTCACTGACACAGATCATAAAATAGTTCCTTTTTTGACTAGTTTCACAGATGTGAAGATGGCAGACATAGAAGTAAGTGACCATGGAACTGAAAAACAACTGAAGATATAAGGTAAAGCAATGGGACTTGATGTGGAGGCTGTTCGATTCTATATCAAATATGTAGAATAACTAGGCCCCTCTTTTAATAACTGCTTACTGCAGACAAAGTAAGTATTGTTAAAAAAATTCTGCAAATATTTTCAAGTACAGACAGATGAAAAGTGTGATTTTAAGGAACACTAAAACCAAGTGCTATGAAAGCTAGCAAAAGTAATGCACAAGCTCACAAAAATGTGAGTTTTCATATCCAAGGTACTGATAATGACAATGTAGCACTGTGACAGTTTCCTCTACAGTCAGCTTTACAACGAAAATATAGGGCCAAGAATTCTGCTTTGACTGCTACCGAGCCTCTGAATGGCATGGGCAGAGTGGATCACTTCACTGGAGGCACTGTATGCGAAGCTCAGGTTGCACCTGATTTACATCACCTAAAATACCATGTGGCTACCTCAGGATTAAAAACAAGGTGACAGAATGGGCCCAGACTATAAATGAACCATAAAGTCACAGCAAAATCCAACTCACACACTGGTGGGTGAATACTTGGTAGGAGCAATACAGTCATTCGCGAAGTTTATTCCTTCAACCTAAACTACCCAGAAAGGTTCAGAATACACCATGTTAATCCCAGTTTGGGGAGGGGGGGGGGTGAATTTCTTGACAAGATGTGGCTCTTCTTACTCTTTGTATCTAAAGAGAATGCACCTCATTCACAGAGGTACCTGGGCATCAGTCAAGGTACATAGCTTATTAGCAATGCAAATAATGGGATGCCCATTAATCTTCCATATTATTTAGTATATTTATGAAGGTGCTGTACATTTGTCATCTACTACAACAACAGAGAAATGGTTCTGTTCTGTTTTGTTTTGTTTTAGGGTTCATAAACGAATAGGGTCATACGCGCCCATCTCAGAACTGTAGAACACGAAGACAAAGAGAGGAATTAAAAATGACTACATATTAATCCCAATCGACAGAAGAGGAGACAGCTAAAAACAGGGACGTGAAGAAATGAGTATAAAATATGCCATAGAGAAATGGAGGTCCCGAACTAAAAATTAAATGGCCTTTACCACACTGCTAAGATGAATAAAAAGTAATACATGGCCAACAGCCCATGTGTCATTCATTAAAACGGCTGATAACTCAGACAGAAAACATAAACGAGAACATAAATGGTTAAAAACTGGTCATTCCATCAGGAAATGGCAGACCGTCAAAGGTTGAGTGCAATGAGTACAATGTGGTGAGGGAGCACCACTTAAATGGTGATGGCTAAAAAGACAGTGTCCAATACGCAAACCTAACTAAAATAATGATCTCACAGTGAGAGGACTGAGAGGAGGTTGTCCAAGCCGCTGGGAGAGGCTTAATAATCGAACTTGTTCCCATGAAGGGAGGACCAGTGGTGATGCGAAAGTGACTCCACTTGCTGACAGACAGCAACATAAAGATCATCAGAGGGAATGTTAGAACTAGTGGATTGAGGTATGAGGACTGCAGCCTTGGCAGCAGTGTTAGTGGCCTCATTTTCTCTCAGACTGACCAGGAACCCACGTAAACATCACAGTGGCTCCATCAATAGAGAAGAAGTGACAGTTTCCCTGGACCCATTGCACTGAGGGATGGATGGCGTACAGCACACAAAGGCCAAAGGCTTTGAAGGGAGCCAAGAGAATCTTAGCAGATGACACAATTGAAAAGCCTGTGTCACCGGATGTACTGCATAGACTGACACAGGGCAAAGAACTCTGCTGTAAATACTGAGCAGTGCTACAGAAGCCCAATGACAAAGGCACACCCGACACCATGGTCAGTCCGAAAGCCATCAGTGTACGCATAGGTACCAGTGCAAAATTCCGTGCGAAGGTCATGAAACTGAAGGCGATAGAGTGAGGTTGGAGTAGTGTCCTTAGGAATCGAATGGTGGTGAAGGTGATTACGAGCTGCCATATGAAGTCAAAGTAGTGAAGGGTTCACACCCACTGGGAAAGTTGCAGACAGCATGAAGTTAAGCAGCCAGAGCAAGAGCCGAATGCGAACTCCAGGATGTAACTCTGAAGAGGGATGCGCCCCATACTGGCGTCAGAGAAGTCACTGAAGAAGGAGGCATAGGACGGGTGGCCACACACGGCAGGCAAATGGCGTGCATATCCGCTGAGAAGAAAGTCATGGCGATAGGACAGCTGTAGTGTGGCAGTGTCTGCATACAGACTCTCAGATGTGGTGATGTAAAGGGTGCCAACGGCCAAGCAGGTGCCTCGATGGTGGATAGTATTGAGACAGCGTAAGAGGGATGGAACTGCAGAGCACAAACGAAACATCCACAGTCTAGTTTCAAATGGACAAGGGATCGGTGCAAATGGAGGAGGGTGGTTTGATCTGCTCCCCAGTAAGTATCACTGAGGACATGTAGGACACTGAGGGACCACATACAGTGAGCTACCAGATAAGACACATGGGAGGACCACGAAAGGTTCCTAACAAGCATTAACTCCAGGAATTTCGAAGTTTCAATGAACAGAGGAGCAACAGGCCCAAGATGTAAAGATGGTGGAAAAAACCAATTGCACCACCAGAAATTCATACAAAAGGTTTTGTCAGTGGAAAAATGAAAGCCATTGTCGATGCTCCATGAGGAAAGACGATCAAGACATCGCTGAAGTTGCCTCTCAATGAGACAAGTCCTTGGAGAATTGCAATAGATGGCAAAATCATCAACAAAAAGGGAGTCGGAGATGCCCGGCAGGAGACAAGCCATTATAGGGTTAACAGCAATAGCAAAGAGGATGACATCCAGGACGGAATCCTGGGGCACACTGTTTTCCTGGATAAAGGTGTCAGACAAGGCAGAACCCACACGTACCTTGAAAACTCGCTCTTTTAAAAATTCCTGAAGGAAACGGGACATACAGCCACGGAAGCCCTACATGTATAGAGTATGGAGGCTACCAATCCTCCTGCAGGTGTCGTAGGTTTTCTCCAAATAAAAAACACGATCACAGTCTGGGGTTTCCACAGAATACCATTCACGACATGGATGGACAAAGTGATGAGATGGTCAACCGCAGAACAGCGTGCTCGAAATCTACACTGTGCAGTGGTTAGTAAATTTGCTAGACTCAAGCCACCATACCAGCCAGGTGTGAATCATACTTTCCATCGTATTGCAAACACAGCTGGTGAGAGAAATTGGGCGGCAGCTAGAAGGAAGCTGTTTGTCCTTACCGGCTTAGGTACGGGTATGACAGTGGGTTCACGGCAGTGTCTGGGAATCGTGCCCTCGGCCCAGATGTGGTTGTATGTCTGAAGCAGAAAGTGCTTGCCCACAAGAAAAAGGTGCTGTAAGTTCTGAATGTGAACATCGTCTAGGCCTGGGGCAGAGGATCAGGATGAAGTGAGAGCTTGATCTAGCTTCCTCATAGCGAAGGCAGCACTGCAGCACTCATGATTCTGAGAGGAGAAGGGTATGGCCTGAGCCTCCTCTGCTTGTTTCCAATGGAGGAAGGCATGGTGATACTGCACACACTCTCAGCTGGGCTGGTGTAAAAGGCACCAGTTACCAAAGAGGCGCCTCGATGTTGGATGGTATTGAGACGGCGTAAGAGGGATGGAAATGCAGATGCATAAATAAAACATCCATGGTCTACTTTTGAATGGACAAGGGCCCAGTGCAAATGGAGGAGGGTGGTTCAATCTGCTCCCCAGGAAGTATCACTGAGGACATTGAGGGACTACATACAATGGGCTGCCAGGTAAGACATGTGGGAGGACCAATAAAGTTTCCTATTGAGCATGAGCCCCATGAATTTCATAGTTTCAATGAATGGAAGAGCAACAGGCCTAAGATCTAAAGATGGTGAAAGACACCAACTGTGCCATCAGATATCATACAACCGGTTTTGTCAGTGGAGAAATGAAAGCCAGGGTTCCGAAATCTCTGCAAAATGGTGGCCCAAGGTGTTGGAGATAGCAATAGGGTCCCCTATGACATGATGTGCTACTGTCAGGCCAGAAATTGGGGAAAGAGCCGTTGGTCCCAAAGCTCCTGGTTCCAAAGTGCCGTTGGAGGTTGGCCCACATGACGGAAGGGGGAGTGGAACTGTTAAAAGAATTATTGAATGAAATTCAGCTAGCTTTTCTGCTAGCCTGGAGAATACGAAAACAATGTGCACACAACTGCTAATAATGAATGCAGTTTGCCATCGTATGTGATGAGGGTTAAAAATGCAGAGAACACGTCTCCACATGTGAATTGCATTGCGGCATGCCTCCGTCGACCGAGGTACCGGGACATGTCATGGTAAAGAGGAAGTATGAGGAATGTAATGTTCTGCGGAGGTGAGGATAACGTTTATAAGATATTCTACCTAGTCATCACAACTGGGGAAATGTTCACTGAAGATGGCCAGGGAGGAGTAAAGCCTCTAGTCAGCCTTAGTAAGCTCCCATTTGGGTGTGCACAGAGGTGGGGTAGAAGTCAGCAAACGGATAGCACATGGTAAATGTACACTCGAGTATGTGTCAGAGAAAACAGACCACTAGAGACAATGAGCAAGTTGGGCAGTGAAGGAGGATAGGTCCAAATTGCAATAAGTGTGTGTGGAGTCGGAAAGGAACGTGTGTGCTCCCTTGTTAAGGCAGAGGAGGTTAAGTTGATTGAGAAGGTCAGCCATAAGGGCACCTCTCCGACAGGTTCTGGGAGAACCCCAAATGGGAAGGTGCACATTAAAGTCACTGAGCAGCAGAAAGGGGTGAGGTAGCTGCCCAATACGCTGGAGGAAATCTGCCCTGGTGACAGTGAATGATGGAGGGATGTAAACGTTGCAAAGGGAAATTGTCAAGTGAGAAAGGAGTAGGCAAACTGCAACAGCTTGAAGGTGGGTAGTCACGGAGATGGGTTGACTATGACTGTCATCCCATATGAGCACCACGACTCCCCTATTTGATGGAAAGCTGTCCTTGAGGGAAAAGTCAAAACAGACTGGGAATAAATGTGAGAGCTCAAAATGGTCATGAGGACACAATTTTGCTTCCTGTAGGCAGAGAACAAGTAGACACTGCGATTCTGAGAGTAGTCGTAAATTCTCTTTGTTTGATCGAAGGTGTTGTACGTTCCAATGAAGGAGAGTCATGACGAAGAAAGGGGAGGAGGAAAAAAAATGAAGGGGTGTCACCTCAGTTTCTGGCAAGTGCCAGCCTTCAAAGATTCACTGCTACAGGGGGCAATGACTGGAGGATACTGCTCCATGAGATCTACAGAGGTGTCGGCTTTCTCTCTTTGTCGAGCTGTGGAGTCCAGGACAGAAAAATGGATGGCTGTGTGCACTGGTGACACGGAGGTTGACCAGGCGACACCATTGAAGAGGATCTCCGGGTCGGCGAAGGGGAGACCATTTGCCTTTGTTTCACTTCTTGGCACCTTTTTGGTTGGCAGACGAAGACTCAGATGTTTGTTGGCGACAGGGACATAAGAAGTCTTTGTGGGAGTATTCCTTCCATCCTCTCCGGCCTGCCGGTGGTGTAGCAGGTGACTTCACCTTGGGAGATGAATGGTTGGTGGCTCGTTGCATAACTGGACAGAGAGACGGTGATGCTACCATGACACTGGGCGATTTCACAACCACAGTGCTGAATTTGAGGTCACAGGTCTGCATGGCCATGTCCTTCATGCAGTGAGATGTAGCAAGACCAGTACTGTAAGTGCCAGATGGTAGAATGCGGGGTTTGCAACTAGCCAATAACTTGCGAGCAACTGGGTAAGGCATATTTTCCTTTACTCAGATCTCCTGGACAGCCCACTCATTGACATACACGGGACAATATTGAGAGGAGGTGGCATGGTCACCATTACAGTTGATACAGCGGGGAGAAGGAGGAGGACAGTTGCTCTCGTGCGCATCCCTATCGCAGGTTACACATTTGGCCGGGCGTTGACAAGTCGTTTGAGTGTGGTTGAAATGATGACAGCAGTGCATTGGGTTCGGAATGTACAGTCGGACTATGATAACTTCATAGCCTCCTTTGATCTTGGACAGAAGCTTCACTCAATCAAAGGTGAGAAAAAGAGTGCGTGTGGGCACTACGGATGCATCTACCTTTTTCATCACCCATCATGGTTGGCAATGACATCCTGATCAGAGAGGTACGCTTAGTGAAAATGACACCACAGGAAGAATTCAAAGTTCTATGGGCCTCAACAAGAATAGGATACCCATGGAGAAGTGACGTGACAAGCAGACATTGTGCTTGAGAATCAGCAGTAGTCTCCAAAAGCAAAGTGCCATTGTGTAAATTAGAGAAGGATTTCACAGGGCTGGCAACTGCAACGACACCTTTCTGAACAACAAACAAATTTACCGTCGCAAGGGGCTGACCGTTTTCAGCATGTGAAACCATGTGGAACTGTGGTGCAGCTGGGAGGCTCTTTGAATTGGGAGCTTCATTCGGTTTACCTCTGCTAGATGTTGACTGCAAAGATGATGATTGGCTCATTGTGAGAAAATCCCCCGTGATTACCAGCATCTCTGATGGTGCGCTCCTTCCAACTGGTGGCAGGACATAGACACAAACCCCATCTGACACTCTACTACAGTCGCTATGGTTCTTGTAATATCCCCTATAGCCACGAAGGGCAAGGGTCCACATTGATAGGAACCAGGTTTTCTGGAGGGCAATGCAGAAAGCAGGTGTAAAGCTTAACAGTTGCTGTAGGTCAGCCAGGTGGTGGAAAAAACTGCAGAAATTCCCCTGGACGATGACGTTATCATGAGGCTGAGAGGGCATGAAGCATGCAAGGAGGGAGGTTATGCCTCAGGGTCACCTGCTGCCACAGGTTGAGTATTTTCATCCATTACTACTGTGGACGAGGCATCAGTCAGATCAAGATCCTCAGGGGATGCTGAGATCTCCACCTCATCCATAGGTGCAGAATTGTCAGGGGGTGGTGGTGTTGGGGCCACCAGAGGGGCCTTTTTCTTGGCAGACTTCTTTGTTTGCATAACCTCTCACTTCTCTTTAAGGGCTTAATGTGAGGCCTTATCTGAAGTAGCTTCAGGCATGGAGGAATACCGTGATGCTCTTCATCCAGCAGGTTTTGGCTCCTTTAGCCACTGGCGAGTGTCCACGGTGGCATTAGTGGATACCTTGGGAGAGAGGGTCCAAAGGTACCCCTTCCACACGAGAGGAGCCAGAGGAGGCTGTTGCTTCTCTGGTTGGAGGGAGGGGACTGATATCCCCTGCGTTTGGGGGGGGGGGGGGGCTACGACCAAGGGGGCGGATGTATTCTGGAGGCCTGGAGGGCCCACTGTTCATGGCACAGAACATGGTATGACTGGTACTTGTGATGGCGATGGTAATGTAGCTAACAGCTACGGATGTATTCTGGAGGCCTGGAGGGCCCACTGTTCATGGCACAGAACATGGTATGACTGGTACTTGTGATGGTGATGGTAATGTAGCTAACAGCCGTGTACCGCAAGTCTCTAGAGGAACAGAAGGTTCCAAATGATTGGAAAAGAGCACAGGTAGTCCCAGTCTTCAAGAAGGATCGTCAAGCAGATGCGCAAAACTATAGACCTACATCTCTGACGTCGATCTGTTGTAGAATTTTAGAACATGTGTTTTGCTCGAGTATCATGTCATTTTTGGAAACTCAGAATCTACTATGTAGGAATCAACATGGATTCCGGAAACAGCGATCGTGTGAAACCCAACTCGCTTTATTTGTTCATGAGACCCAGAAAATATTAGATACAGGCTCCCAGGTAGATGCTATTTTTCTTGACTTCCGGAAGGCGTTCGATACAGTTCCGCACTGTCGCCTGATAAACAAAGTAAGAGCCTACGGAATATCAGACCAGCTGTGTGGCTGGATTGAAGAGCTTTTAGCAAACAGAACACAGCATGTTGTTATCAACGGAGAGACGTCTACAGACATTAAAGTAACCTCTGGCGTGCCACAGGGGAGTGTTATGGGACCATTGCTTTTCACAATATATATAAATGACCTAGTAGATAGTGTCGGAAGTTCCATGCGGCTTTTCGCGGATGATGCTGTAGTATACAGAGAAGTTGCAGCATTAGAAAATTGTAGCGAAATGCAGGAAGATCTGCAGCGGATAGGCACTTGGTGCAGGGAGTGGCAACTGACCCTTAACATAGACAAATGTAATGTATTGCGAATACATAGAAAGAAGGATCCTTTATTGTATGATTATATGATAGTGGAACAAACACTGGTAGCAGTTACTTCTGTAAAATATCTGGGAGTATGCGTGCGGAACGATTTGAAGTGGAATGATCATATAAAATTAATTGTTGGTAAGGCGGGTACCAGGTTGAGATTCATTGGGAGAGTCCTTAGAAAATGAAGTCCATCAACAAAGGAGGTGGCTTACAAAACACTCGTTCGACCTATACTTGAGTATTGCTCATCAGTGTGGGATCCGTACCAGATCGGGTTGACGGAGGAGATAGAGAAGATCCAAAGAAGAGCGGCGCGTTTCATCACAGGGTTATTTGGTAACCGTGATAGCGTTACGGAGATGTTTAACAAACTCAAGTGGCAGACTCTGCAAGAGAGGCACTCTGCATCGCGGTGTAGCTTGCTCGCCAGGTTTCGAGAGGGTGCGTTTCTGGATGAGGTATCGAATATATTGCTTCCCCCTACTTATACCTCCCGAGGAGATCACGAATGTAAAATTAGAGAGATTAGAGCGCGCACAGAGGCTTTCAGACAGTCGTTCTTCCCGCGAACCATACGCGACTGGAACAGGAAAGGGAGATAATGACAGTGGCACGTAAAGTGCCCTCCGCCACACACCGTTGGGTGGCTTGCGGAGTATAAATGTAGATGTAGATGTAGATGTAGAAGATGAATGAAGAAAGGAAAAAAAGAATGAAAAACAGTGGTGAGACTGTTCTTATGTCAGCTACTGAAAATGTGGAACACATTCCCAAACATGCCCCAGACATGTTCCCCAAGGGAGGGGGAAAAGGAATAGCAAGAGGATAGACATGCAGCACAGAAGGGAAAAGAGACTGCAAAGGCTGGGGACCCTGGTAGCTAAGCACGAACCCGCTGAAAAGTGGTGAGCCACCTAGGAGGCAGAAATGGTTCTGATGAACCTTGAGACATGTGTCTACACTTTTCTGTTACTTATCAAAACTCCTCACAAGCTGTTTATATGGAATTATCATGTGAATATTGAAATTTTTCCATCATACTGAATACTCAATGATGATTGAGAAATTGAGCCATTTATCATTTACTGCGACACACAATATTCCATCTGGGCACATGACATACATCTTGAGGTGAGCCGTAAAAGACATCAGCTACCGATGTCGCACAATTTATTAGCACATGTGTGTCACAATTGTAATTGCAAGTCCAACTACACTGCCAGCAAGGAGCATCCTTGATGGTGGAAGCGCAAAACTCTGATGTTCAGTGGGTTGCCACTCACCATGGCCCTTGGCATGGTCTGTTGTCTTCACTGGGAGTAAGTCGTGGAAATAATGGGATTTCTTGCGTTATCCAGATGACAGTCAGTCTTCCATTTAATAAGGTTTCTGCCATGCATATCTCCTTAGATGCTAATGAAGGAAATCAAAATGAATTATCAGTGTTCAAAATTGTTTTATTACCGCATTTTGTTGAACGATTGGTGGATAAACAATGTGCAGTGACGAAAGACTTGATGAACTGCAAAAGGCAAGTGCAGCGTTAATGTTTTACACAGTGTTCTTCCATGGAGTGTGTGGTCTTATCTACATCAGCCGTGTCACACTGGCAGAGTATTTTACATACTTCAACCTTCTCCAATAACAAAGCATCTTCCGATGATTCAAGAAGGTCTGGTGTCTTAGAAGGGGAGGGAGTGGGTTCATGATCCCTATGTGAGTATATTCCAGGAACTGCCATTTACAGCCGGTTCCTGAAACTTTGTCTGTAGGCTTTCTTGGGAGAGTTTATATCTATTTTCCAGAATCTGCTACTTCAGTTTCTTCAGCATCTCTGTGACACTGTCCCATGGGTCAAATAAACCTGTGACCATATGTGATGCCCTTCTCCATATATGTACAGTATCACCTGTTAGTCCTATTTGCTACGGGCCCTACACACATCAGCAATACTCCAGTTTTGTCAAACGAGTGATTTGTATGCAATCTCCTTTGTAGACTGATGGCATTTTCGCAATGTGCTATCAATAAACTGATGCCTACCATCTGCTTTATCCACGACCAAACCTATGTGATCATTCCATTTCACCTCCCTATGAAGTGTTACACCCAAGTATTTGTAGGAGTTGGCCAATACCAGCTGTGACTCACTGACATTATAATCATAGGATTCTACATTTATTAGTTTTGTGAAGTGAATAATTTTACATTTCTGAACATTATAGCAGGTTGCCAATCTTTGCACCACTTTGAGATCTTATCAAGATCTGACCGAATATTTATGCAGTTTCTTTCAGACAGTACTTCACTATAGAAAACTGTCATCTGCAAAAACTCTGAGATTACTATTAATATTGTCCTCAAGGTCATTAACGTACAACACCAGCAGCAAGGGTCCCAACATCCGTGGGCCATATCCAAAGTTATTTCTACATCTGACAATGACTCTCCATACAAGATGACACGCTGCACCCTCTCTACGAAAAAAATTCTTAATCCAGTCACAAATTTCATTTGACACAATCTAGTCTGATTGCAGTTTTTTTTTATCCACATTCCATGAAGGCTGCTCTTTGATGAGCGAGATCCTTATGCAAATCCTCAGAATTGGAAACTTTATGTGCCTAAGTGCAAGAGTCTTAAGTATACACTCACACTGTGACAGATAATGACAATTCCAAGGCTGTAAATATTTGGTGTGAGTTGCCTTACACTAAATAGAAGACCACGAGAGCAATCATTATTCTGTCTAAATAGAACATCCGAGAACAGAATAAAACCATACCTTCCTGTTTTCATGGTAAACTGGCTGTTATTACGAATGAAGTGGAGATATCCAAAAAATCCATTATTTTTTCCTATCCTTGGGGCCACAGTCTGAAAGAATCAAAATACCTCCATAAACATTTGGTTTAAAGGCTGCTGATTCCAGAACTCTTTCCTCAAAATCCTCCAGAAAACAACTGGCCACCTAGGAAGAGAGAGGGCTTCCAACAGAGGTCCTGTCAGTCTGTTCGAAACAATTCTTGTTAAACATAAAATAATTCGAGATAAGAGCACACTGGAATAAAGTTGTGATGTTTTCCTAAATTTTATTACCAATCAGTGTCATGCAGTCTGCTAGTGGAATAAGTTGAATTCAATGGGAATTGTCTTGAAAAAGATATAACAAGATGAAATCAACAAAACTAAAACAAGAATTATGGAATGTAATCTAATCATATCAGGTGATGCCGAGGGAATTAGATTAGGAAATGAGATACAAATAGTAGTCGACGAGTTTTGCTATTTGGTAGGGAAGCCAATCGACAATGGCTGAAGTAGAGAAGATATAAAATGCAGACTGGAAAAAAGAAGAAATGTGCTTCTGAAAAAGAGAAATATTTTAACTCTGAATATAAATTTAAGTGTTAGCAAGTCTTCTCCAAAAGTATTTGTCTTGAGTGTACCCTTATGTGGCAGAGAAGTATGGATGATAAACAGCAGGCCTACATACAAGAGAATAGAGAACAGCAGCTTTTGAAATGTTATGCTACAAGAGAATGCTGAAGATTACAAGGGTAGAATGAACAACTAACGAATGATACTGAATTGAATTGTGGAGAAAAGAGTTTTATGGCACAACTCAATCAAAAGAAAGGATTGGTTGATAGAACAAATGAGACATTAACTAGAAGTTAATTTGGTGATGAAGAGTAGTGTGGGGGAGTGGGAGTAAATATTTTACATGGAGACCAAGGTTTGACTAGAGCAAGCAGGTTCATGTGAATTTAGATTGAAATAGTTATGCATAGATGAAGAAAATTGCACAAGATGACTAGCATGGAGAAATGCAGCTTACCAGTCCTCAGGCTGAAAACAACAGCAGCAGCAGCAGCAGCAGCAATAACAATAACTTAAAGGAATGCAGAAACTCATTTCAGAATATTTGAAAAGTGCAGAGAAAACAATGAGAACTATCTAATACACAATGAACTGTAGTTTATGTCTCATTGTTAAGATTTACAGATGCAATACATGTCGCTGCGAATGGTACTGCACGCAGTGCAGCATAGCGGTTGTGCCGTTGGCTGGCATTCTGCAGATCTTTACCAATCTGTAAGACACTATGTGAGCCACCATGAGATATGTCAGTGATGGAAGCTTGTGCTGCAATAGCTACTGGGATGGTACTGATCCTACTAGCAGCATCATCAATTCACTGAAATGGAATCCACCTCTTGGGAAGGTACCCAAAGTTGACAAACGGGAATCAATGGATAATAGTCTGCACCAACTTCCTCACCTCTGTGCTGCCTCCAGAGCTATGCCAACTGCTGAATCTCCACAAACTGCAAGGTTTCTGGTAGAAGGCATCATTTGGAAGCACAGAACACCCTGTGTAATGATCTCTAGACGTGAGAAAGTTTTCCAGTATGAACCTGTATCAAAGATAATTTCATGTTGCAATATCGAGCATCGAATGATAACTGCCTACCATACACAAACAAATGGTCTCACAGAACATTTTAATAAGACTTTGACAGATATGCTCTCGATGTATGTTGATGTTGAATGGAGAGATTGGGGTAAAATACTGCCTGTCATGATGTTCACAAATAACAAAGGAAAGTAAGACACAATAGCCTTTGCATCATTCTTTCTGCTTAACAGTCACAAAGCTGAAATGACAAAGGATACAGACCCTTGATGCCCAGGAGAAAGACCAAAAGCACCGGATTCTTATACCTGTGCGGAAAGTGGCATTAATGGAAAAGTTACTAAAGATGTACTTTGGGCCATACTGAATCCTTTGTCAGATGTCACATAAGAAGTTGAGGATTATGACCCTTCATCAAGAAGATGAAAGTGTAGAGGTCTTGTCCATGTTCTCCATATGAAGCCTTCCTGCAGTCCTGACACGCACTTTCACGAAGGGAAACTGAAGACTCACTCAACAACTGTGAATCTTCAATGGGTGGGGCTTACTTTCAACACTTATCATAGTGCAGGGGATATGACAATGCGATCAAAATACAAAGATCTACCAGTGCTTCCATAACAGGACCATTGACAGGATACAGATCAGGATGCTGCAGCTGATTCCAATAACAGCTTCTGAAACAGTGATGCTGTTTCTCCAAGAATGGAAGCAATTGTGTGAGCTATGCCACATGCAGTGTGACTTGAGAACTAGCATTGCTTGCTGATGTGCTGCCATGTTGCCAGTTCAAACCAAACCACCTGAAATTATTGGTTATTTCTGGATCATTTCTGGAAAGTTCTTGAAATTTTTTATGTTTGTATATTCTGGAATACTTGATTTTGCTCGAATAGCAGCATGCTCTGCCCAGGACGTCAGTTCTAGTTGCATATTCATGTTCGTAATGATCATGCTCACAGTGCCAAGTGTTGGACTTCACTGATAACCCTGCTTTCAGATTTGGATTTGATTCTAATTATGCCATAATAATATCATCTATATATTGATCAAGGATACAGACTGCAGAAAGGTGGGAATTTAAGGAGATGGGACCTGGATAAACTGACTAAACCAGAGGTTGTACAGAGTTTCAGGGAGAGCATAAGGGAACAATTGACAGGAATGGGGCAAAGAAATACAGTAGAAGAAGAATGGGTAGCTCTGAGGGATGAAGTAGTGAAGGCAGCAGAGGATCAAGTAGGTAAAAAGACGAGGGCTAGTAGAAATCCTTGGGTAACAGAAGAAATATTGAATTTAATTTATGAAAAGAGAAAATATAAAAATGCAGTAAATGAAGCAGGCAAAAAGGAATACAAACATCTGAAAAATGAGATCGACAGGAAGTGCAAAATGGCTAAGCAGGCATGGCTAGAAGACAAATGTAAGGATGTGTTGTCTTATCTCACTAGGGGTAAGATAGATACTGCCTACAGGAAAAGTAGAGACCTTTGGAGAAAAGAGAGCCACTTGTATGAATATCAAGAGCTCAGATGGAAACCCAGTTCTAAGCAAAGAAGGAAAAGCAGAAAGGTGGAGGGAGTATGTAGAGGGTCTATACAAGGGCAATGTACTTGACGACAATATTATGGAAATTGAAGAGGATGTAGATGAAGATGAAATGGGAGATACGATACTGCGTGAAGAGTTTGACAGAGCACTGAAAGACCTGAGTCGAAACAAGGCCCCAGGAGTAGACGACATTCCATTAGAACTATTGACGGGCTTGGGAGAGCCAGTCCTGACAAAACTCTACCATCTGGTGAGCAAGATGTATGAGACAAGCAAAATACCATCAGACTTCAAGAATAATATAATAATTCCAATCCCAAAGAAAGCAGGTGTTGACAGACGTGAAAATTACCAAACCATGAGTTTAATAAGTCACAGCTGCAAAATACTAGCGCGAATTCTTTACAGACGAATGGAAAAACCTGTAGAAGCTGACCTCGGGGAAGATCAATTTGGATTCCGTAGAAATGTTGGAACACATAAGGCAATACTGACCCTACGACTTATCTTAGAAGAAAGATTAAGGAAAGGCAAACCTACGTTTCTAGCATTTGTAGACTTGGAGAAAGCTTTTGACAATGTTGACTGGAATACTCTCTTTCAAATTTTAAACGTGCCAGGGGTAAAATACAGGGAGCGAAAGGCTATTTATAATTTGTACAGAAACCAGATGGCAGTTATAAGAGTCGAGGGGCATGAAAGGGAAGCAGTGGTTGGGAAGGGAGAAGAAATTCAATCTGTATATTGAGCAAGCAGTAAAGGAAACAAAAGAAAAATTTGGAGTAGGTATTAAAATCCAGGGAGAAGAAATAAAAACTTTGAGGTTCGCTGACGACATTGTAATTCTGTCAGAGACACCAAAGGACTTGGAAGAGCAGTTGAATGGAATGGACAGTGTCTTGAAAGGAGGGTATAAGATGAACATCAACAAAAGAAAAATGAGCATAATGGAATGTAGTCGAATTAAGTCGGGTGATGCTGAGGGAATTAGATTAGGAAATGAGACACTTAAAGTAGTAAAGGAGTTTTGCTATTTGGGGAGCAAAATAACTGATGATGGTCGAAGTAGAGAGGATATAAAATGTAGACTAGCAATGGCAAGGAAAGCGTTTCTGAAGAAGAGAAATTTGTTAACATCGAGTATAGATTTAAGTGTCAGGAAGTCATTTCTCAAAGTATTTGTATGGAGTGTAGCCATGTATGGAAGTGAAACATGGACGATAAATAGTTTGGACAAGAGGAGAATAGAAGCTTTCAAAATGTGGTGCTACGGAAGAATGTTGAAGATTAGGTAATGAGGAGGTATTGAATAGGATTGGGGAGAAGAGAAGTTTGTGGCACAACTTGACTAGAAGAAGGGATTGGTTGGTAGGATATGTTCTGAGGCATCAAGGGATCACAAATTTAGCATTGGAGGGCAGCGTGGAGGGTAAAAATCGTAGAGGGAGACCAAGAGATGGATACACTAAGCAGATTCAGAAGGATGTAGGTTGCAGTAGGTACTGGGAGATGAAGGAGCTTGCACAGGATAGAGTAGCCTGGAGAGCTGCATCAAACTAGTCTCTGGACTGAAGACCACCACCACCACCACCACCACCACCACCACCACAACAACAACAACATCCTTCTCATAGTCTTCTGTCTTCAAGTTAGGTTTAAAGAGTTTCCTCTCCATATTCCTCCCTGGAAAATTTTCCCATCAAAGTTCTCTCTGTCTAGTACTTTAAGTTTGTTGCTAATACCTGATTGTGAAATGCAGACTAAGTAAGGTGACATATTTCCACTTCTGTTGTACTACTTTATTGGTACACAGCTAGTTTCTGCCTTTTAGGGTATTTTCAAGTGATTTTCTGCAATAGAAAAATGTTCTAAATGCATTAAAATATCATTAGCCTCAAATTTACATGTTCTAGCCAGTTTGGTTCACACATACGCTGTCTTGTCAGTTTGACATTTGAATAAGGTGCCTTACACTGGGGTAATATTTTGTGTCAGTTGTTTTCATGGTTGCACTGAACAACTTTATTGGGTCATTAAGCTAAGAGGTACTTTTCACCACAAGGAATGCAGTCTCTATCTCCGAAATCAAAATGGCAAAGCAATAAATTATTTTTCAAAGTGATACACTTCTAAGAATTATCAAACACTTACCCCCATGTGCTTGGAAGAAGGGTCAGGGTCCAAATAATGTGGATTGATATTAAAAGGTACAAGTGAAAGTGCCTGGAAAGTTGGTGGAAACACTATAGGCATATCATTTGTTGTGCAAATGCTGACAGTAGCAACATTTGTTCCAGCACTACTTCCTATGTAAGGCATCCCATCCTGGAAATTAAACAAATAAGAATAACTGCATTTTGTAGTGAGAAGTAAACTTTCAAAAGGTTTCATATTATTTAAATTGTGAGTACCTTTAACACTCTTTGTTGAATAGGTTCCACAATTTTGTTGTCATATAGGCTCTTTAGTAGCTGAAAGGTATTTCCTCCTCCTATAAACACAGCCTCTGCCTTAGCTACTGCCGATACAGGATTGTCCATTTCATGAATACCTTTAACTTTGAAGCCTATTTCAAAAAATTAAATTAAGTAACAACAGTATGTGGCAAAATGAAAGCCTAGCAATACATCTATCAGTGAACACCAAACTCAGAAATGAAATTTAAAATGTATGTGGCTGGTTAGATGCAATTGAAAACTAACATTTGAACTCCAGAGCTCATATTTATTTCTTGCAAATCAAAAATGAACAGGAAGGCAGCCACTTGGAGGGGAGCTGGAAGAAAAGAAGGACAAGAGTGGCTAGTAACCCAAACATTCTATGGTTCATGGTTTGATCACAGAAACTAGTTCAATTTTGAATAAAAATCATCATCAATGGTAGCTGAAAACCTCTGTTATACAGAAATATCCTCATTCTGTCAACAGACTTGCAAAGAGGACGAAAGAGCAGATAGAGGCTTGATGTACACTTTTGCCCTTGGAGTGGAAACTGCTCCTAGCGGGGAGAAAAATGAACAACATGAAGCTGCAGTAGGCAATCCCTGCATTAAAGCCACACAATGTGTATCCACAGGGCATATAGCCTACAACAGGAAAAAGTGTCATAATGATCTCTACAATGTCAAAAAAATTCTGATTAGTGCCCAGCCACTCACAACTCCAGTGGGGGACTGCCGTGGGGGAGATAAATGCAGAGAAAAGATTGGGTAACCAACATACAGGAGTTGGAGTATGGAATTTCAGAAGTCTGAATCTGAAAGGGAGGCTGGAAAATCTAAAAAGGGAAATGCAAACATTCAGTCCATATGTAGGAATAATAAGTGAAGTAAAACGCAAACAAGATGAGGATTATTCTCATCAGAATTGACAGCAAACTGATGACAGAAATGGCAATAGCTCAGGTACACACACAAACAGTAGATGAAGAGACAGAAAAATTGCACAACAATATAAGTGTACCCATTCAATGGGACAAGGGGGGCCATGTCCCCTCCCCAACCCCCTCCCCATAACTCTTAGGGAAAGGAAAAAATATAGTGTTGCCAGGCGTCTTTCTATGAAGATAATGATTTAAAAGTTGGTATTATGCTTGTTTTTAGCAAGCTCAGAATTGGAACTATTTTGTGGCTACTTACAAGTCACCATTTGTCTTCCAAAATATTAAAAGTAATCCATACTTTCACGTCTAAGCCCCCTCCCTCCCCTACATCCATTGCATGGGTGCCACTGTGATGATACGGAAAGCATAATTCAGTATGTTAAAGGAGGTGAAAAACTAATAATCATGGGTGTTTGGAACAGTGTGGAATGGGAATGAAGAGAGGACAGAATTACGGGGGAGAATATGAGCTCAGAGCTAAAAAAGAGAGAATAGAAAGACTGGGTTCTGCTGTCAATTTCAGTTATTGATAGCGAAGACATTTCTCAAAAATCAGAAAAGGAGGATGTACACTTGGAAAAGGCCTGGAGACACTAGAAGATACCAAGCTGTGTTACATCATGGTCAGATAGAGATTTCAAATCAGATATTGGATTCCAGGTTCAGCCTAGAGCAGATATAGACTAGTCATAATTTAGTAATAATGAAGTGTAGACTAAAGTTTAAGAGAATCATCCAGAAGAATCAACCAGGAAAAAAGTGGGAAACTGAAATACTGAGTAATGAAGAGGCTTGTTTGAAGTTTTCTAAGGCTACAGACACAGCAATAATGAACGCCACAATATACTATTATTCTCAATGAAGTGGAATCGGAATCTCTAAAATGGATTATCACAGAAGTTGGAAAGACAAGTACAGGTACACGGAAGGTAAATGAAAAGCTATCTTGGGTAACAGAAGATATACTTCAGTTGATTGACAAAAGAAGGGCATATAATGTTCAGCAAAACAACGGAACACAGTAATATAAGTCACTTAGGGATGAAATAAGGAAGTAGTGTAGGGAAGCTATGGCAAAATGATGCAGGAGAAATAATCTGAAAAAAGAAAGAGTTGTCTGAAGGACTGATACAATACATAGAAAAGTCAAAACAATCTTTGGTGAAATTAAAAGCAAAGATATCACTATTAAGAGTGTAACAATCATTCCACTGCTAAGAAGAAAGCAGACAGGTGGAAAGAGTACACTGAAGGCTTCTACAAGTGGGAGAAACTCTCCGATGACAAAATAGAAGAAGAAATGGGAGTTGATCTGAAAAATGTAAGTGATGCAGTATTAGTCAGAGATCTGACAAAACTTTACACAACTTCTGATCAAATAAGGTGGAAGACATAAATAAAAATGATTTGTAAAATCACTACAGGAAGTGGCAACTGAATGATATTCGATTTGTTTTATAAGATCATTTACTCTGGAAACACTGTCAGACTTCTGGAAAAATATCATCCACACAGTCTCAAAAATAGCAAGGGCAGATAAATACAATAACTATCACACAATTAGCTTAACAGTTCATGCGTCCAAGTTATTGATAAAAACAATAAATAGAAGAATGAAAAAGAAAACTGAAACTCTGTTAGATCACTACTAGTTTTGTTTTAGGAAACATAAAGGCACCAAAGAGGTATTTCTGATTAAAAAAAACACCTTCATAGCGTTTGTTGACCTAGAAAAACCGTATGACAGTATAAAATTGTGCAAGATGTTTGAAATTCTCACGAGAATAGGTGTAAGCTATATGGAAAGTTGTAAAGATAAAAATGGAAGACCAAGAACAAATGACCAGATTAGAAACAGTATAAGAGAGAGATTTAATCTTTCACCCCTACTGTTCAGCTTATACATCGAAGAAGCAATGATGGAAATAAAAAGAAAGACTGAAGAGTGGTATTAAAATTCAGGGTGACACAACATCACTGAAAATATTTGCCAGTGACATTTCTATCATTAGCAAAAGTGAGGAAGAACTGCAGGACTTGTTAAATTGATGAACTGTAATCATCACACACTACAGATTGAGAGTAAACCAAAGAAAGATGAAAGTAATGGGTAGTAGAGAAATGAGATTAGCGACACACTTAGCATAACAACATCAACATGAAGTAGAACAACTGAAGGAATTCTGTTATCATGGAAGGAAAACAACACATTACGGGTGATGTATGGACACGAGAAGATGATTAGCACAACCAAAGAGAGCATTCCTGGGCCAAAGAAGTCTACTTGTATCAAACACAGGCATGCATGTTTGCAGCATTGTATTGTATGGAACTTAATCACAGATTGTACAACTACAGTAAACGTGCATTTGAAATGTTGAAAATGGGGTGGACTGATAATAAATGAAGCAGTTCTCTGCAGTTATCGGCGAGAGAGGAGCATGTCAAAAACATTGACAAGAAGGAGGGACTGAATTACAGGTCACGTGTTAAGACTTTAAGGAATAACTTCTGCGATATTTGAGGGAGCTGCAGATGATAAAAACCGAAACGGAAAACAGAGATTGGAGTATATCCCGCAAATAACTGATAATGATGGATACGAGTGCTACTTTGAGATGAACAGGTTGGGACTGAAGAGGAATTTGTGGTGGGCCACATCAAACCAGTTACAAGATAGATATTTTAGAAAAAGTGACTTGGGTCAATTCATATGAGGTAGATTACTCTGTTAAATATGTGACACAGGTAAAAACACTGCAAATAATGTTTATATTATTGCACACATTAGGGAAAATCGAGCAATGGAAAATCCAGGATAGGATGGAATAATGATGATTTTATGAAAAGGACAGAGTGCTATTCATGATGTAGCAGGGACACTGAGTCGTAGGCAGGCAGCACTAAAAAAGACAACAAAATATGTGAGCTTTCACACACACACACACACACACACACACACACACACACGAGACCACTCTCTGGGCAAAGTGTCTGGCCTCTGTGGCCAGAGACAGTTGTCATGTGGGTGTCAGTTCTTGCACAAACGTATGTTGCCTACTTTAGAAGAAGGCTTTTTGGCCGAAAGCTCAGACATTTAGCAGTCTTTTTAGTGTGCCCGTCTGCAACTCAACATCTCCTCAATGTGGTGAGTAGAAACACGTTCTTTTCATAATATTGTCATACATTAGGGAAGGAATTTATGGTTCTTTATGCCAAGTGCTCTTGAATGACACAGTTAACTTCTCAGTAAAATTTAACTGGATAGATAAATCTACTCACCAAGCAGCAGCAGGAGAACACATATGTATATTAAAAAAAAAAGGTTTTACTTAGGCAAGCTTTCAGGGCCAGTGGCTCCTCCCAGCAGAAGGGTTGAAGTCATAGGAAGAGAGGTGAAGGAACAGGTCCAGAGAGGTTTAGGAAAATGGGTAGAGTTTGGAAAAGTCACCCAGGACACGGGTCAGGGGAGAAGTCTCCCCTGACCCATGTTCTTGGTGATGGCCTTCTCATCCCGACCAGTAAGTCTCCCCTGACCCGGGGTTCTGGGTGACTTTTCCGAACCCTACCCCTTTTGCTAAATTTCTCTAGTTATTTTCCTTCACCTGTCTTCCTACCCCTTCAAACCTTATACTGGGAGAAGGAGCCACTGGCTCCAAAAACTTGCACACCTAAAACCTTTTTTATATGTATGTTCTGCAGTCGCCAGTTGGTGAGTAGATTTTTTATTTAGTGAATTACGTTAATTGTCAAAAATTGATTATTTTTCACAGTTAACATCTCAGATTTCTGAGACAACTATTTTTTTTTTTAATTCTTGGTTTACTTTATGGTATATTGGAATATAAAGGGCCTTAGTTTCTGTGTTGCAGATATTAGTTTTAAAAAGTATGGAGCAATACTGACATGTTATTTATTTTGCTCATCATTTCATCATTTATATCTTTTCACAAAAGAATTTTCAGCAAAACACGCTTAGCAACAAGTGTTTTACATGAACCACATGAGAGACTTGTATCTACAAGGTATAATGTTGCCCTGTATCATCATTAAAACAAGCTTCTCAGCCCTATAATGGCAGCAGTTTCAAGATCTGGTATTAAGTATATGATCCAGAAACATATTGCAACTGCCTATTTATTGTTCCCAGAAAGACAGGATTAGACTGATTAATGTGTGCAAAGAGGTGTTTAAATAGCTTTCTCCATGTGTTCCATTTGCAGATGGAATGGGAAGAAACCCTAATATATAGTAGAGTGGTGTGTACCCTCTGCAATGCTCTTCAGAGTGGTTTTCATGCTACCATGCAGAGATAAGAATGGTACCAGACGATGAAAATCTTATAACAGATCATTTAGAAATTCTTGCTAGGAAGTAATACATGATGCCAAAGAAATAATTTTCAGTAATATTTCTGATGATAATATTATACTAACTGCTGGAAAACTGTCACTGGTACACACACTTTTTTTTTTGTAAATAATAGTACTATTGCAAGAGAACATATTAACCAAATAAAGTAAATAATACTCACCAAAAGTTTCTAATGCTTTCCTTGCTTTGTTAGTGTAGGCATCATAATCTTTTAATGCATAGGGAATGAATAGTATGTTTGACACATTCCACCTGAAAATATTGAATTAAGCTTTTGAGGAAACCAAAATGTGTTTAGGATAGTTTCAGTTCAAGATCTTTTCAGTGAATTCCTCTTCTGACAGGCAGCACAAAATGTTTACATTCTTGTTTACCATTATTACTATTATTGTTCATTGTACAGGTAAAGTCAGTGGCACACAGCCCGCAACTGAGCTACTGGCCTGACTGTAGGTAGAGAACAGCCTCTCTTCCCAAAGTCAGTAGGAGGGGAAGGGTGATGGACTCATCGCCCCACAGCTTCCCCACCCCCCCCCCCCTCCGCCCCCCACCACCACCCAAAGGAAAGATCCCAGGTACTGCATTCATTTATCATCAGGCTGAATGGGCCTGAGGCTGGAGCAATGAAAAAGCTCTGTCCCTATCCGGGATTGAACACTGGATCTCCAGGGCTCGAGTCCTGTGGTCTATCTGCTAGGCCAAGATGGCCAGCATTACTACTAAATCATTAAATGACAGTATCTACATTTGCAACTGTTTATTCTTCTCTGCCTACTGTAACATCATAAGCTTCAAATGTCTAAATCCTAAGAATTTGAGAAAGTATTCTGGCTCCAGTGTCTAACAACAACGGGGTGTATGCAAGAGAGGTTGCTAGTTCATATTCTCTATGTGGTTTTGATTTCTTTCACTTTCTGAAGGCTTAATGTTAGAATTTCTTAGAGAGGTGTTCATATAGGTTGTGTAGCCCTTACCCAAGGCACCTTCTCTAGAGCTTATTTCAACTATCTTCTAAGCTTCAGTAATCTAGCAGCATTGCCCACTCCCCCCCCCCCCCCCCCTCCCTCAATCCAACATAATTGTGAATTATGAGTTTAGTTTACTAACAGTGGTAGCTACTTATTTTATTTTAGTATATTTTTCACTTTTTGTGGTATTTGTATAGGTTTAGCATGGACATGGTTCTTGAAGTTATGTAGCTTGTGGGCTGTAATTATAGCTCAGTTGATTTTAAGAAAGTTTTTGAACAATAAGTAATAGCAAACTATACACTTTGGTCTAAAATATTTAAAACAATCAGGCTCAAACTTTCTGTCAATACGACAGCTCTGTCACAGTTTCATAATGAAACTGGTCTGGGATCTTAACAGAAGCTGTGCTGTAGTTCTCAGTGTCTTGAATAGAAGTGTTATTTATGTGCAAGGGAGCCCATTCAGATTTGAACTTGCATTTTTTTGGCCCAGTAAATCTTACATTTAATGAATACTTTTTTTCCATTCTGATGCATTACTAAACCATTTTAGCTAGCAAATTTCGATTAAAGATATGAATAAAGTAATATTAACGATTACAGACTTTACATGCTACAAGTAGACAGTCATATTTACACAATGTTTTTTTAACTGATAAAGAATGTGGCTCACACTCTCAATGTCTACCTGCTCAACAAAATATTCAAACCTAAAAATCTACACATTTTATGAAATAAACAAACCTAATCACCATTGCCATTCTATTGTTGCTGTCTCCTTCACCTCAAAGTGATCTTCTACAAACACATTTTTTTTTTTTAATTGCTTCAGTGTATGTTTTTGAATCATTATTTGAATCTTTAATCTATCTTATTATTTGTTTCTTTTTCTCCTGCAATTGTTTTATTTGAATCTTGCTATATATTCAGCTTATCACATTTTGCTTTAAGTTGGGCCTTTGTCCTCAATTTTGGACCTAATTTTCTATTCTGGAAAGTAATAATGATTTTCACATAAATAAAAAATATAGAGTTTCATTGTGATTTCATTTACATGTCATAAATTGGCTGGATAAGTCAATTCATGGTCGGAGTATGAGAAATGCCTACCACCCTCAAACAGGATGAAGTCCATTACAACAATGTTATTCAAATGAACTGTGCTCATTATTGCTCTACTTTTAATGAATATTTATGATGCACAAGAAATGTATTAAAAGAACAGCACTTTTGATTTTAAATGCATAACTTCTAACATGTACATACTTTGATAAGAATGTCTTTATATGTTCAGAAGCATACTGCAGGTATTCTGTTCCATGAACAGTTGATGTTGACAAAAGCAGTAAGTTTTTTGTACAAGCAGCCATTTCATCAACAGTTCTGCAAAACAGAAAAAAAGAAATAAAGTAAGTAAGTAAATAAATAAATAAGGCAAATTCCCTCAGAATTCTTACTTCACACAGAACATTAATTATCAACATCTTGAAATTACTGATACAGAGGACACTGATTTCTACTTATGATTGTAATCTGTTGTTTCTTTCTCAAAGTAAATGAACCTTACAATAACCAGGTCACTGCAGGAAGAAAGTTAGGATTTAATGTTCCATTGACGACAAAGTCAGCAGAGACTGAGCACTAGCTCAGATCTGGAGAAGGATAGGGTATGAAATTGGTCACATCCTTTATATGAAACCATCCCAGTATTTGCTTTAAACAATTTAGGGAAACCACAGACTTTGCACATTTTGCGATTAGGTGAGAATGTGGGTCTTCAACCATAGTGCAACTACAACAATAACTAACACAAATGCTTGGGTTTATTAAGAGCTAATGGCAGCAACATTAAAGGCAGTAGAAGATTAGAGAATATAACAGGTACTACTTCTGTGCCACACATGTTTGTATTTTTTCCAACCTTTAACAAACAAAGTGAAGAGTGGGACACATACCACCAACAATTGCAGTAACATTTTACGGCTGGCCAGTTTCCAGCATAGGAAGACAAAAAGCCATATTCTTGTCAGGAAATCCCGAACTGCATTGCCAAATACAAAACCTAGAGCCACCAATGAATCCAATGACACATTAGTTGCCTATAATATTTTCTTTACTATAAGAACATTTTTTGATGAAGAAACATGTTATTGCAGCCATAATAGAAATTGACAGTGAAAGATGCCCCCCCCCCCCCAAAAAAAAAAAAACCGTCTTATGTAGAGTAGCCCACTGACCTACATGGATTAACCAGAAATTACAATTTTGACTGTGTACGCAAACCTATTCTGACAATCTAATTGGGGATGTTATAGTGCATCTTACCACCAGCTGCACTGAGGATATCTGATCCTTCTCTGATGGAAATAAAATGAATAGCTCAAACTTGTGAAACTGCCTGCACAGTCCAAAGTTTATTTACAATGGAAGATGATGTCACTGCAGTCAGCTCTCTGGTGCCAGTCAGGCAGGACTTTATGCAATTTCCATTGGGGCTCTCATCTCCTCCATGGACCATACTTGCAACAGCTGCGACAAGTAACGTCAGCAGCAGTGCCACTGCGTGGCTGTAAACATTGGTTCCTTCACACAACACATGCCACCATCAGAGTGAGGCATGTAAAAAGTGTGACAAAAAGGGTCATTTGAAAGTCACATTTTAGCAGCTCTGCTGCAATTGCATCCCAACCAGTGGAAGTTCGTGAATTGAGTGAAAAGCCTAAAGAAGTGCAGACTCCTTAGAATGCAGCCCAGCCATTGTACTTGATGCTCTGTAACAATATAATGAGAAGGAAAGTTGCTACTCATCATATAATGGAGATGCTGAGCGCAGATAGGCACAACAAAAATGTAATATTGCTACATTCCATCCTGGATTTCCCAGTACTTGGTGCTTTCATAGGCAAGTGCTAAGTGAAGTTACTCCTTGAAAATGGTGCTTCTGGGTCCTTGCTCAATCAACCCACTTGCGTAAGTTTAGGGTCGCTGCCTTACAAGCAGTATAAACAAACTTTTGGGCCTATGGGCTCCATTACACACCTTTACTAGGAAAAGTTCCAGTTTTACTCACTCACAACCCAGTCACACATCCAGCAAATTTCCTTGTGGTGGCTGACCCCAAAATGGGTACTTTTGGGTTTGTAGTTCATGAAACAATACACGGCATGGAATCTGAAAGACCTTGCGCCAGTATAAAGACACTCTTCTCACTTGGGTTAGGGAAGGCAACTAATTTTGAAGTTCACATCACTCTTAAGGGGATGACTAGCACATGCTTCTTCAAATTTTGTCCGGTGGCCTTGGTTCTAAAGGATGCCATCAAAACAGAAATGGGCATATTCACTTATGAATAGGTGTTAATGTCTATTCCTCATAGTCAACAGGCCTCTCCATTGCTGACAGTAAGCAAACCCAATGCCACTTTGAGGCTTTGTGGTGACTTTAAAATGATGATAAATGCAAAAGCCGAAGTGGGAACTTATCCCCTACAGACCCTGAACAGACTGTTTTCAGAATTATGCCACAGCATCTTATTCAGTAAAATCAGTTTTGCAGAGGTTTATTTTTAAATTTCCTTGGATGCAGCATCAAAAGTTTATCCAATGCTCGATACGTCATACAGCCTTTACCATTAAAATCGGTTACTTTTCAAAATATCGTCACCCCCCCCTGCCATAACCAGGCCGACTGGGACATGTTACAAAGATGAGTTTAGTGTGACAATATTGACTCCAATATTGTGGATTTTGTCTGCTAATGTAGATAACCCCAAAGTGGATGCTTTGGGTTTACAGTTCATGAAACAGTACACAAGTCCAAAGAGTAATCACTAGTAAACCAAGTCCTTAGCAAGAACCAAACCAATAGACCAATAAGAGTGCACTTCCACTGCATTAACACTGTAATAGTGTTACAACTGGCTCAGACCGGCCACAAGATGCCTTATATTCAGAATTCAGGTAGGTGCGGCCTTGTCAGAGAGTGAGAAGGCCTATGGTGTAGGGGCACTTCACCAGTTGACAGTAATGTTGCATCAGCTACATAGTTTCCCTAGTGAAGCCACAAAACCCAACTACATGCCCTCCTCCACGCTATCCCAAGCAGCAACCGTCAGGAGAGAAGAAGCAGGTGTGTATAGGCTGACAGAGTCACCACTGGGCAGTGGTGAATCCTGCCTAGTCATCGAAGATGGGGTGTCTGAGAAACCTGCTTTCTTGGATCGCTAGACAACATTCAAACAAATCATATTAATGAATTTTATTACAAAAGGAAATGATTACAATACTTAACTTTGTGTTAAACATGTGTCACAAGTAAAGGGCGGCAGACAAAATAAGAAACCTAAAAATTCTGAGTTTGAGTCACATATAATACATGAGGAAAGTAATAAGCTTTGATGCTTCATGTACTTGCTAGTCTTCAAGCTGCTGTATAGCTAGGCCACAACCAGTCGAGCACTGCACTTATGTTCTCTTAGTATAGAGGCCGCTGCTGTTGTGTTGTCATCCTGGAGAGGGATCGGTCAGTGTACAACTGGCCGATGTCTTCTTCACAGCCCTCTCTGCTCTCTCGTTCTCGACTGGCGTGACGGCACTTGACTTTATGCCGTAACAGGAAGGATGGTGTATCAGTATCCATGAGCATCACTGCAGAAGGCCATGGCAGGACAAAATTCAGCAGAAGTTGCATGAACTGCCATGAGACCAGAGTCTATGAAATTGTAGAAATTAGAGTGCTACATCCTCCAAACACATGGAAAAGAATGGTCGGTTGCAGGAAAAAATGGCAAGCTATGTAAAAAGTTTCTACTTCAGTCTACCTATGGTTACAGCTACAACAAAAGACAATTGTGACAACTAAGTTATCTGATCTGCTGGCAGTTTAGAACACCACATTAACTGAAGGCTACTGCCAGTGGAGCAGTTTCATAGTTGCCCTCACTGCACCCTCTTGGGCATACTGCACCCGCCACTGATGCAAACTGTTGCTGTGGCCTCTTACTTCCAGATGGGGATCCTTGTAAGGGGCCCCTAAAATCAGATGCCACCCAACCTTGATCTGTTGGATTATTTGCGCCCACCACGGGTCACGATGTATACTAAGACCTTCACCCATGGCCTTGTGTGGTGCCACCAAAATTAACTTTTTCTTTGCCATTATGGTCAGCAGCTGCCGGCTTCTCCACCTCCGGCAGACACTCCAATCTCATGGTGGCTCATGCAACTTCCACTGAATCTTGACCTGTCACAGCCTTCCACAGCGATGCCCATGGACACTGATCCACCATCCTTCCACGTGATGGCTCCATCAGATCACCTGCCTATTCTCTCCTGGTGATTGCTGCTTGAGGGGGATGGAGGATGGGATACAGTGGCATCATTTGACATCACTATGAAAAGCACTTAGCTGGTGCAACATTACTGTCAACTGGTCTAGTGCCACCACAGAGAACGTGCTTGTCACTAGGATTGTCATCTGACAGAGGTATGTCTACAAGAATCCTGCATATGAACCAGCCCATGGCAATCTGAGCCAGTTCTAATTCTATTACAGTGTTGATGCAGTGGAAGTGCATGCTGGTTGGTCTATTGCTGTAGGTCCTGCTATGGACTTGGTTTATCAGTGATTACACTTTGGACAGTGTTAGTAACTGGTTGGACTCTTGAC
The DNA here is from genome assembly GCF_023864275.1 of Schistocerca cancellata. Taxonomy (NCBI): domain Eukaryota; kingdom Metazoa; phylum Arthropoda; class Insecta; order Orthoptera; family Acrididae; genus Schistocerca; species Schistocerca cancellata. Next base: position 142,969,088 of record NC_064631.1, on the reverse strand, counting down.
ACTGCATCAACTGGATTTTGGCTGGGTTGCTTACTTAAAGATGGCATGCACTGCTTCATGAGCACTCTGTAGCATATCTCAAACTGTCAAATAAACTGGGTCGAAAGTCCAAAATCAAACAATGTCAAACAATGGAAAAGGATGCAGACTGGCTTCAGCTACGAGAGACTGTGGCCGTGTGTGTGTGAGGTGTGTTTGCATGAGAGAGAGAGAGAGAGAGAGAGAGAGAGAGAGAGAGAGAGTGTGTGTGTGGTCCATTTTTAGTCTTTTTGGTGTGCCTATCTGCGACTAAGCATGTGCGTTATATGGTGCATAGCAACTATCCTTTTCATAATATTGAGTCGAATATCTATTAGTTTTGAGTGTAAATCACCTTTACGTAACTCAGAAACGAAGTTTGTTCCATAGACCCATTGTGCAAAGACCCTTGAGGCCATGAAACACATCAGTGAAATAAAAATACATACAACACATTTATGAAAAAAATGATATTCTAAAGTTCAGTACAAAGTGGTTCTCAAGGCTGTGGAAAAAGTAAAAAAAAATATTTTTTCATTTAAAATTTCACTAAAAAGCTTACAATAAAAATTTACAAGTATACGTATTAATTATAAATGAAAAGTAAAAGCCATCAATTATACATGCTTAAGTGTGTATGAAAGATCTTAGTCTACTGTCACCAAACACTGTCAAAACAAAAACCGTTTTTATCTCTTTATTACACAGATCACATTACTGCATTGAAGCTGTGTCACAGTCAAGTATAACATAGCATTCATATAATATGATACATTTAATAATATTTGCATGGAACAGTTCTGGTATGACATTTTTCTAGGAAATTACTGCGGACTTACCACAATTCCTATAGTTCCTAGAAACAAAAACGACTGCGTGTTACAGTTCGTCAGTTTCCTACTCCTGTGTTAATACATCTAACAGATGATAATGATTCATCCTCGTGAAGTGTGAACAAGGTCCGAAACATTATCGGATGGACAGAGAACATTGAAAGAAAATATTAGCTGTCCCTATCTTATGATGTATTCGGTTCCGTAAGTTTTGTTTTCACGTTGTGTGTGGAGTCAATCTAGACTTATTATTAAATATAATTGTTGCATTTAGAACAAATAACTATAGTATATCACTGTTACCTATGAACAGAAAGAGTACGTAACTTACCTAAATCATTTACCACAGCGAAAATTTTGAGTTATGTAAATACACGCCCCCTACAGATGACATTAAATATTATCTAATCCGAACTCTCGCACTCCCATAATGCAACAGTTTGTTTGGAAGCGATCAGCTGCGGAACAACGAGACAGCTGTTAACGTTAGCGAAATCGCAAAACAAATTAGTAATGAGTATCTGACAGGGTAGAGACAGGTAGTGTAGTATCGCCTGTCGAGGAAAAGTGAGAATCTTCAAGCGGCTACGTTAATAATGAATACTGTATGCCGTCTAGCAATTAATTTTCACAATGCTGAATGTCGTGCGCTCTTTTAAGTGAGAGTAATCAAAATTATATTACAGCCTTTTTAGTTGAAAAGTAGAGATGTCAGACACAACTGATGAAACAATTGACGCGAATGAAAGCCAAGAAAGTGATGATGAAATGTGGAATTACATTCCAGATACAATTCTGCTTCATATCTTTCAATACCTTACAGCAAGAGAATTGCTTAATGTAGGCTTGACATGCAAGAGGTGGTTGAGTGTATCCTACGATGAACTTTTGTGGAAAAATTTGCTTTACTCTACCTTTAAAATCGATCGTTCGGTTGGGATAGCGCCAGGTATGTGCGAATTTATTATGTGATTTTCTAACAGGCTAACAGTGTACAAAGGTGCTTCTTTTCATTTAAATAAACCCTCCCAACAAATAACACTATATATTCCCATATTCTTTCTTTTTAGATTATTCTTTTCACTACTACTGCTATTACTATTATTACTATTACTAGTAGTTCTGAAAGCCCATTTTTGTGTGTTACTTTTTGTTGATGATAGAGTTTGCACAGAAAGTATTGTGATCCCTAATCAGTAATTACGAGATAGAAGGATTGGCATCTTATTTCTGTTTCCATCCAGATATATTTGAATTGTCATTAGCCTTAAATGTAATTTAAATAAATAGCTAATAACACAAACTTTCAAATTTGGAATGAAAACTTCTCACAGAGCCTAACACAATTATTTATGTGCAGGCCCTATCCCTGAGCAGGTTAGATCTTTGAATGCAATCCATTTTTAGTTGTGTATTCTTTAATAACCCATTCATTTGCACGTTGTTCCACAAGTGGAGCAGCCACTGCAAAGAAACAACCAATTTAGTAGAGCTAATCTATTCACACAGATAATCTTAGGAATTAGATCTCCTGCTTCTAGATACTTTATTCTATGTTGTTGCAGAAAAAGTAGTAGGCCTACTTTATAAAAAGAACCTACTGCTGTTCCTCTTAAATTATACAGCTCTTTGTATCTATGTAACTCTACACAGAACACATATCAGCTATGCATGTACTGGGAAAGTTAAAGCCTGGGTAATATGATCATCAGTGTTATGTAGAAATTTCATCCCTAAGTCTAAATATTCTGATGAACTACAGGAGTATCAGCGTGCAAGGCACTGTTTTCATTTGCAGTATTTGAGGCTTTCAAATTTCTTTCCTACAGTTTGATGGCGACCTATTACAGACTTTCATACCAAAATATATTTCTTTGTGAATCCTAGATGGAGATGAATAGTCTATAAGCAAAATTATATTTATTTCTACTGTTGTGGTTGTGTGTTTCACAGCACACCTTAAAGTCAGTTTTATTTTCAACCATAAATACCCTTATGAAGTAAGTGTATAGGCATATAGGTATAAGTATCCCAAGAACCTTGGAAAAGCAAGATGTTTATTTACATAATATTGTTAATACATGCTCCTGTAGATTAAGTATTTCCTTGACCTTAGCTGCAGTGCTACAGGTGAATGTGCCATAGGACAGTAGTGAGTTAAAGCATGTAAATTATGCTAGCAGGCCCATACACAGATCAATACAGTGCAAAAGATTTCTAAGAGCAAAGTAACCAGAGCTGAGCTTTTTTGTTTTGAACTTAACCATTTGCTGGTGACACTTGTGTTTATCGCACATCAGTTTGCTTAAAAACTCCATAATTGGCATTTCATCCAGTGTATCCCCATTGATCACTACTTCTGGTGGCTGTAAGTCATTTTTATATTCTTGGGATTGCATCATATAAGTTTTTGTGGGAATATGACCCTGACGTTCAACTACAATGGCAGAAGAAGAAAAACCCCTTCAAATTCAGAAAACCAGGACAGTGTGATAACTGGACAATAACATGCCAAAAACAAGGGAGACCACAATGCACCAACGAAAGAAGCTGCGTATGCAGCATTAACTGTAGTATTTGAATCATCACATTTTAAAATAAAAGTAGGAAGATCACAGTGTGTAGCAGAAGAACCAGCTGTAGCAGCATTAAATGTAACAAATGAAGCATCATACACAACACCACAAAAAGAATATGAAAGACATCAAAGTACAAAAAAGCAATAACCAGCAATGACAAAAATTGCACAAATAGAAAGGAAACCAACATGGGCTTCACAGAGAGTAAGAACAGTTCCCCACTACTTAGAAAAATATTTTTTATTCCACAGCCAATGAAAAAGAAGAAAGAGAAGAGGGAGAAGATAAATAACAATGCCCACACTGTGGTCACATGTGGGCCTTCAACCACAAGAGATTTTCAGCAACTCGGGCATCATTAAAAGGAAAATAATATTACAGTTCTGTACCAAAACCTTCAGTACCTAGTCCATAAAAAATTAGTAGTGCTCCAGAGTGAAACACAAGTAGATATATTATGCCTTAGTGAGCATGGGCTAAACGAAGCTAAAGTTTGCAGTCTAATAATAAGATTCTGTGATCTGATGTATTATTTCTGTAGATCAAAATGTAAAGATGGAAGTGTTGCTATGTACAAGAAAAAATTGGTACTCTACAAAATACTGAATACTGTAAATGTATAAACTTTCCAGCATACATTGAAAAATGTTTTGAAGTTACTAACATAATATTGAAGAACTAAGAGTTTTCTATGTATACAGGTCTCAAAGTGGTAATATTGCAACATTTCTGAAAAAAGCCTATCAGAATTATTACTGAAGTTTAAAGGGAATGACAACACAGTATGTGGAGACTACAACATAGATGTGGATAAAGAATCAAAACAAAAACAGAAATCAAAAGAAACATTACTACAGTGCGATGTGAAAATAATAATAAACATACATACAAGAGTGACTGATAAAGAGTGCTACCTTGTTGATAACATTATCAATAATACTGAATGTGGAGAAAAAGTTCTACAAACAGCAATCTCTGATCATCATGGGTTAATGTTTCGTATCTAGAAAACTAGGAGTTCGAAAACAGAAATAAAGCAAGATGAGAGAACAGTCAGGATTAGAAATCTATGAAACATGAACTTTTTAAAATAACATTGAGGAAAGAAGATTGGACTAACAATGTAAGCACAAAGCACTAATTAGAAGTATGATGCCTTTATCTTAGTACTGGTACAGGCTAACAATAAGAGAAGCAAAAGCCAGTTCAATAAATACTCACAGGAAATTCAAATCATAAAACAGCATGGAACATAATCTATGCTGAAAGGTGTAGTCAAAAGGGTGTGAATAACAGAAATTTGATTGTCAATGAGAGCTGATAACATTATAGTTACAGATTGCACCAAAATTGCGAATCTACTCAACAACAATTTTATCAGTGCTTTGCATAATTTGAAGTGGGAAAGAAATCATGAGGAGTCCAATGATTCTAGAACACTTGGGCAACCATCCTACTGATGTTTTTGGAATAAACAGAACTCATAAAAATAATTTAGAAATTAAAATACAAGAAATCTTCTGGAGATGAAATATCATATTATCTAATAAAGCATATGAATGAAGAAATAATTGAACCACCCTTTGGATACAGTGAATTGCTCATTTTGAGGAGGAGTATTTCCACAAAAATTAAAAATAAGCAAAGTAGTGCCAATGTATAAGAAAAGTGAAGAAGATGACTGGAATCACTACAGACCAGTATCTTTAATCTCTGGTTTCTCAAAAATACTAGAGATGCTCATGTGTGGCAGTATGACCACATTCCTAGAGAAACGTAGGGTTCTGATTCCGGCACGGCATGGTTTCCAAAAATGGAAATCTACAGTAACCACCATCTCGGCCCTGCATTACACAAGACACTTTGTATCTGCCATGTGTCTTCATTTTTCTAAGGCTTTTGGCACAATCACCAATACAACACTAAATGAAAAACTTGAAGACATGGCATATGTGGAGAAGCAGTTCATGGATAAAATCCTGTGTCAGTAACAGAAAGCAGTATGGGAAAATAGAATCTGAATGCTGAATAGAATCTGAAATCAATGATATCAAGTACAGTGTAAATCCAGGATATGTATTTGACCCACTTCTGTTCAGCTTGTTTGTAGACAATATCCAAGTCAGTGAGAAGGATAAAAAAAAATACTGTATGCAAAGGACATGGCATTAGAATGTAAAAGAAAATGTGGAAGCACTGGAAAGAAGTGCTTTTATGTCGACCAATAATACATTACAGTGGCTCATACAGAATGACTTAATGATAAATCTAAAAAAAGGTAATGTTCATGGTGTTCACAAATAGAGAAAAGGAAGATCACATGGATATATTCATAGATGGAACAAACTAATTACAGTTGACAATGAGCTCCAATAAAGACAACATTATGTAACAGCTTCCACATTCTGCAGCTTTTATGTACAGTGTACCACGATCTATTTGAACCATGTTTACAGTAATGGAATTACTGTTTGGGGAAACTCCAGCAGCAATGACACAAAAAGAACTTCACTGTTGCAAAAAAGACCTTTAGGACCATTTTGAGTAAAAAAAATTGAGAGACTCGTGCAGAACTGCTTTCCATGATCTAAAAATATTGACTTTTCCATCTATGAACTTATACAAAACAATAATTTCATTAACAAGAGTCAACACATTACTAGAAAAAATAAAACAAGAAATAAATAAATAAATAAAAATAAAACAAGAAATAAAGGCCAGCTGGGAGGTATACCGTACAGACAGACTGAGAGCTTCTGGAAAAGGTCCTCAATACTTAGGTGTACAGTTGGTAAAGTATCTTCCAAAGAGTCTACAGGACAGTATGAGTGAAAGAACATTCCAGAAACTTCTAAAGGGTTATGGAAAAAGAATTTTATAATGTGGAGGAGTATAAGTGTAAAGAATGAGGAATGCTGTTATTACTTGTATGTGTGTGCTGTAATCTATTGAAACTATTGTAGTATGATGAATGTAAATAACCTGTAGTGTGTTATTTGATATTGTAATATGTAGGCTAAATATTTCAAGATATCAAGTTATGTTGACCTGTCCTATTTTACACAAGTGAGGTACTGCAGTGGTAGCACACTGGACTCTCATATGGGAGGACGATGGTTCAAACCTGTGTCTGGCAGTGCTGATTTAGGTTTTCTGTGATTTCCATAAATTGCTTCAGGCAAATTCTGGGACGGTTCCTTTGAAAGTGGATGGCAGGCTTCCTTCCCCAACCCAATGGGACTGATGACCTAGTTGTTTGGCCCCCTCTCCAAATCAACTAACCAGTCCTGCACATAATGTAATCAAATGGGACCAAATAAAAATCTATAAATCAATCAATTGAGACACACTTCTGACAGCATTTGAAAAGTCCCCCATTGTCTTTGGTAATCACTTTTGTAGACCACGAGCAAGAGCAGGCCATGTACCTAACTGTGTGTGACTTTATATTTAATTTTTGCCCACTCTGAATTAAGTTTTATTCTTTTAATATTATTTATTAGCGTCATACTCCATTTTCTGTTGTTGAACTTGAAGAAAGAAAACTTCTCAGCCAAGTTTGCATTTGTAAAATCTTTATTTACAGTGAACGGTTTTGGTAATCAGCATTACCATAATCTGATCTGTGAATAGTGTACATAAAGCATTATGAAAACTATTGTTCATGTAATTAATTTAATACATGGCGTATATTATTATTACATGTACCTCTGTACAAGTTAATAAGAGTGACCAATTTGTACTATAAATGTACTCTGTATCTTAATTAGCTGGACAGTTTACATTAAGATGCCTTGGCATAACATTTATCAAATGTTTCGCCAAGTGCATCCTCCCATATTGTTAAGCAGGTAGAAGCTAAAATATTTTCTTAACTTCTGTTATTGAGATATGGCACTGACCATACAACCATACAAGGGGGATACTTTTAACACGTTAATTTTGATTTTCTGTGTAAAATTTTACCTGATGCCATGCAATGTCACAGAAAATGTCAACAGGCAATTTTTTTGTTTAGTTTTATTATAACTATGTTCACGTGATCGTATATTCCTTTCTCTGTGGAGAAGCTCCTCCAGGAGCCAGTCTGAGCAGTTCTCAAAGGATAATGTCAGAAGAATGATACAACATTCTGTAATGAGCTAACTTCTCAAAAAGCTGAGAAGTCTAGAAGGATATTATGGATCAATAGTTAGGTTACTTGCTTATGCTTACCTCCACATTTATGAAAGGATGCTACTATCACATACTTTACTTGGTTACCTCTACTCTTATGAATCAATATTGTTACTGCAGACTTCATTTTTGTGTGAAATACAGCTTGACTCAGTGGCTGATTACAAAAATAACATGAGGGGAAGGCACTACAAAGACATCGTAAGGTTTTCCATACTTTGGTTCAAATATAGTCACAGCCAGAAGAGTAGCTGCTCTTCATCTACATCTGCATGTACATCTATACTCTGCAAATCACCATGTGGTGGCAGGAAGTTTCATATCAGTGCACACTCCCTGCAGAGTGAAAATTTTATTCTCGGAACATCCCCCAGGCTGTATCAAAGCCGTGTTCTCCACAGTATTCTTTCTCCCAGGAGTGGTTGTTCTGCAAGTTTCACAGGAGAGCTTCTGTGAGGTTTAGAAAGTAGGAGATAAGTTACTGGCGGAATTACAGCTGTGGGGGCAGGTCATGTGTCATGCTTGGGTAGCTCTGTGAGTAGAGCACTTGCCCGTGAAAGCAAAGGTCCCGAGTTTGAGTCTCGGTGTGGCACACAGTTTTGATCTGCTAGGAAATTTCAAGTGATATTGTCAGACCATGACTGTTACTGTGAGTCCACACCATGGGTGTTCTTCAACTGATAATGCACTAGGTTTATTATGAATGAAACACACACAACACTTGGTAATATTCTACAATATTATACCAGTGTTGTGTGTTTTTCATTCATAATGTTTAAAATATTCTACCAATTCTATTCTGACAAAACAGTCAATCACTGCACTAGGCATATGTTGTGCCTGATAGAGAAAGTGTGATGAGTTACAAGAATGAAGGATAATGAGCTGTTAAATAATCCTTTGGTCACCTATAAAGCCCTGTGCTCTTCTTAGCTTGATAAAAGGTGATTTGTGTTTGTGGAAAACTGGAGTTTACAGAATACCATACGAAAAATACATGAAAGGAGCATGCATCATGATAGCTACACTCACCATTCACACCCTAGTATGTCGTCCATAGCTGAGCGCACAGTGCATTCCATGGATCATTCTGGTGTGAAACTGTTGACCTCAAGATCATTATTGTGAAATTTGATTATTAAGGAATGTGTAGAATAATGTTTGGTGAAGAACTTAATAACTGAAATGGTAGAATCTAAGTGTTTCTTTAACTGCTGCTCGAAGATGAATTTGTGCATCTAGTGCCACATGTAGGGGGCACTTAATTTTATCATTTTGGGTATAAATGGTGTGCTGTTTGACAGAGGTCATGCATATAATAATACAGTTATGCATGTTCCTGCATGTCTCAAATGCAGCACAATTCCAAGATAAGGCATTCACATAGCCAAGACCTATGCACATGCGACACCCCAACTTAAAAAAAAAAACATCATAGCTAAGTGCATTAGTAATTGTGTCATAAAATTTACCTGATGATGGCTACTTGATTGTCAACTTAATTAACGAGGCAAAAAGTGAATATTATCTGACTGCAATCCCAAAATTTCGTGTGATGCTATATTGGACCCATGTAGGCATTTCTGTTCAATACCTGTGTCTTTCAAATGATGATCTGTTACATATAATACATTTGTAGAAACAATCACTTGTTTTTGTGTAGTGGTACGTGAAACTGAAGTTGGTTATTTGGCTTCTTATGTTTGACGAAGCAGTTCAAATGTACACACATAAAAAAAAGTTTTGCATCACCTCAGCTCCGAGAGTTTCGGAACTTGTGCAGAAAACTGGAATAGAGATCAACATAAACATGATTTCCGCCCTTTTTATTGGTCATGAAAACTACACATTGCATGTTGTACAATCATACAGCAAGACATTCAGAGGTGGTGGTCCAGATTGCTGTACACACCAGTACCTCTAATACCCAGTAGCATGTCCTCTTTGATTGATGCATGCCTGTATACGTTGTGGCATATTATCCACAATTTCATCAAGGCACTGTTGGTCCAGATTGTCCCACTCCTAAACGGTGATTCGGTGTAGATCCTTCAGAGTGGTTGGTGGGTCACATCGTCCATAAACAGCCCTTTTCAGTCATCTCGGGCATGTTCGATAGGGTTTACGTCTGGAGAACATGCTGGCCACTCTAGTCGAGTGATGTCGTTATCCTGAAGGAAGTCATTCACAAGATGTGCATGATGGGGGCGCAAGTTGTCGTCCATGGAGACTATGCTGCCAATATGGTTGCACTGTCAGTCAGAGGATGGCATTCCCGTATTGTGCAGCTGTTATGGCGTCTTCCATGACCAACAGCAGCGTACATCGGCCCCACATACAGCCACCTCAAAAAAAGCAGGAAACCTCGACCTTACTGCACCTGCTGGACAGTGTGTCTAAGGCATTCAGCCTGACCGGGTTGCCACCAAGCACGTCTCTGACAATTGTCTGGTTGAAGGCATATGCGACACTCATCAGTGAAGAGAACATGATGCTAATCCTGAAGAGTCCATTCGGCATGTTGTTGGGCCAATCTGTACCATGCTGCATGATGTCGTGGTTGCAAAGACGGTCCTCGCCATGGACATCGGGAGTGAAGTTGTGCATTGCACACAGTTTGAGCCTTAACACAACATCCTGTGGCTGCATGAGAAACATTATTCAACATGGTGGCATTGCTGTCAGGGTTCCTCCGAGCCATAATCTATAGGTAGCAGTCATCCACTGCAGTAGTAGCCCTTGGGCGGCATGAGCAAGGCATGTCATTGACAGTTCCTGTCTCTCTCTATCTCCTCCATGTCGAACAACATTGCTTTGGTTCACTCCCTTGTTGAGAGTTCCTCCTGGCACAAAGTAACAATGCGGACGTGATCAAACCGTGATCCATCTAATAGGCACTGCTCATGCATGGTTGTTTACATCTTTGGGCGGGTTTAGTGACATCTCTGAACAGTCAAAGGGACACTGTCGGTGATACAGTATCCACAGTCATTGTCTATTTTGAGGAGTTCTGGGAACTGGGGTGATGCAAAACTTTTTTTGATGTGTGTATTATGGTTGGTAACCTTTATACTGCCCAGGCTGCCATTTTTTATTTCTCCATCGATCATTGCAACTGTATCCATAGTTATTTGGCAACTCTGTCCTTCAGAAATGTTTACCCTAAATAAGGCTAAGTTAAAGGGATTCAACACGTAGTGTTCTGGTTATAGGTACAAATTCTTTTGTGATGTAATCTTTAGATAAAAAGCTCTCGGTAAACTTGTTGCACCAAATGTGGATGAAATCCCAAGCTTTCAATGATTACCTCCATCATCAGCATCAGAGCCTATGTCTGACTGTCGTGAAACTGGTGAGGCTCCTATTTTATGCCCAAAGGACAGTGTCTGATTGGTGGAGTTGGGTCATGAAGACATAAGGGAAAGCATGGCCTCTGTGCTTACAGATCATGTTTGCACACTCCATTCGGTGTCACTTGCAGTGCTGTCACTCACATCAGACATTGAACTATGAGAAGTGGTGACTAAGCAAAGCCTGTTGAATAGATATTACCTTATGTTCAAACATACGAGAACTGTGGCCCACACTTCAAATTATTGGGACTCTGTGAGTGAGTGGAGAAGCAGTGGAAATTAGACTCTGTGATAAAAACTTCAATAGAGACACTTAGGAATGCCGGGAAGCATGCACTTTATGAAGAAAGAGCACTTAGGAAAACTTCTCGTAGTTTACTGTCTGAGGTGAGTGATGGCACTGGAAGCGACACTGGATAAAATGCAAAAACATAAAATATGGACATAGAGGGTGCAACCTCAGTACGTGGAGTTGTTGTGTTATCATGATTTAATCCAGCCAATCAGATGTCATCTGAGAGTTTCACCAGTTTCATGACAGTCAGACATAACCCTCAATGATGATGACACAGGTAGTCATTAGGAGCTTGGGATATTATCTGAACTTCACGGATTGTGTTGCTGAGAAATTTTTATCCAGTACTCTAGCTTGAAAGCTTCTAGCGATTTGTTGTAAAAGTACAATCTTACTGAAACATTCAGGTGTAGACCCTGACACATGGGGTGTAAACATGTGAGAGGTTAAGAATCAGTCATACTTATGTGACTGTAACATCCTGTAGAGCAACACTGGAAGCTGCATTTACACATTCAAAATAATGCTTCACATAGGGCTTGTCAGATCAGTTGACAAGTGAAATAATCTTCATGTTAGAGAGAGAGAGAGAGAGAGAGAGAGAGAGAGAGAGAGGGGGGAACTTTTTCAGCAATGTGTTTGGTGTCATCCTCAGTTGTGAAGTTTAAGTTAAGGTACAAACTGTAATCCTCCCCCCAATAATCAGTACATGATCTTCTTTGCCAAGATCTTTCCTCAGAGAGCCTCTATAGGTGTCTGAGTTTCACTATCGAGGAAATTATGTACCATCTGGCTATAATTAAACTAGTGGTGTTTTGAGTACTACAGTGTGGGCTCTATGCATTGCAGGACTCTGAAACATCTTAGGGATGTTCATTAGTTGGTGTGCTTGTGGGGTCTGCTGAAAAAAAAAAAAAAAAAAAGAAAAAAAAAATCCGTTCTCCGTTCTCTACCACCGGGTTGTAAGCAGTCAGAATATGGTGTGTGTGCAAGAAAAGGGGAGCAATAATCAAAAACATGATAACTGTGAACCTGGCATGTTTATTATAATATGGCCACAAGTTACAACACGTGTTCGATATGGTCTTTCAACTCGGAAACATGCTGCACCTGTAACACAGAATAGTCGATATTTGCTCCCAGCACGTCTGATGTAAGCAGAGTGATGTATCTTTTTATGCTATTCTGCAGATAAGGAGTAGTCTGGATTCATCCCTGATAGATGATCTTTCAAACAGTCCCACAACCAGAATCACATGGATTTAGTTTGGGTATCTGGAAGGCCACACATTTGAAATAACCTAGAGGTGATGCAGTGATTATCAATGGTTTCTGGAAGCAAATCTTTCACCTGGCAAGCAACATGTGGTGTTACTCCATCTTGCAGGAAACAGTAGTGTGGACACAGTTGTGTTCTTGCAAAGCTGGCTTCACATGCTGCACAAGGAGGTTCTATAAATGTGCAGATGTCATTGTACACCTAACAGAACTGCCAGGTGTCACTCCTCAAAGAAAAATTGACCAAAACTGATGGAGCTTTTGAAAACACACACAGGTGCACTAACTGAGTGCAATGGACATTCCTGCACAACATGTGCTGGAGTAGAACACCACAGGAATTTGGATATATGCCTTCAGACAGTCCATAACACTGAATATAGTGGCTCCATGCAGCGCTTCATTGTAATCTCTTAATGGTGGAACTGTGTAGTGATCAGGCATGGTTCGTGAGTTGAGTGCTCTGTAACCACCACACGGATGCCAGGCTCCTCACTTTTTGGGTACTAATTGCAGTGCAGACATGTGTGGACTGCTGGGAGATCAAATGATGCTTTCTTGCAACATTTGTTGAATTCCACTTCAGCAGTGGCATGGTATCGTGGAACTAATCATTTCATCCAGCATGACAGGGGTGGCCCATCCGCAGTTTTTATGTGATGAACTGAATCATGCAAAACTTGCTGTGGGGCACCTGGAGGTCTAGTGAAGGTTGAGAACTCGTGCAGCAGTGAGTAGTAGTCTTAGTCTGCAACATTTATGTCCTTGATGTTGTATATTCTGGCATCCTGATGGAACCCACTGACAGGAATATTAGATTGAGTGGGGCTACCCGTACTAAATAAGTACTCAGTCACATTCTGAGAACAGGCTTGAACACTTTTATTGACACAGAACAACAGAAAGGAAAGCATCAGTTGCTATAGGTGACTTGTCAATATACAGCAACCAAGGAATAGAATAAACGTCAAGTAAATGAGCTACAGCTCCAAGGAATAAGTAAAAAACATTAACACAGTGTTCACCGTGATGGACACATTTTTCACTGCACAGTCACTCAGCTCACATCACAGCTGCATCTCTGGATGATGGGAGTGGAGCTAACACCACAGCAGTCAACATGTGTAGCAGTCACTACAAGTTCTTACAGAATATGTGAGATATTTCAATGTAAGATATATCCAAAAATTTGTGAAGTATATGTGTCATGCACTTCATTTATGAAATACAATCACAACAAACTCTCACAACTTTGATAATGTCATAATTTAAGCAGAGAGCCAATTCCAATTGTAACTGATCAATATTATAGTCCTAGGATGTTATGTTTTCTTCATTTTGTGGAGTGTACAATTTTAAATTTCTAAACATTTAAAGCAAGTTGCCAATCTCTGCACTGCTTTGAAATCTTATAAAGATCTGACTGAATATTTATGCAGCTTCTTTCAGACAGTACATCATCATAGATAACATCACCTGCAAAATGTCTGTGGTTACTTTTAATATTGTCTGCAAGGTCTTTAATATACAATGTGAACAGTGAGGGTCTCAACACACTTTGCTTGAGCACACTCAAAGCTACTTCTGCACGTGTGGATGTCTCTCCATCAAAGATAACTTTCTGTGTCCTACCTACCAAAAAATCCTCAATCCAGTCACAAATTTTGATTGATACCCAATATGATTGTACTTTTGAAAATAAGCTTAGACATGGTACCGACTCAAATGGTTTTCAGAAACGAAGATCTGCATCTATCTGACTTGTTTCAGTATGCCATGTGAGAAAAGTGCAAGTTGGGTTTCACTTTATCAGTGTTTCAGAGTCCATGCTGACTGGCATGGAGGAGGTCATTCTGTTAGAGATAACTCATTATGTTTGCACTCAGAATATATTCTAAGATTCTACAACAAATCTGTGTCAAGGATATTGTACAGTAATTTATTCTTGTAAATGTGTGTGACCTGACCTTTCTTCCAATTACTGACACGGTTTTTTGTATAAGGGCTCTGGGATAAGTTACAGTTAGAAGAGGGGCTAACTAAGCAGCCAATTAAGTATAGAATCTGATTGGGATTCCACCAAGTCCAGGAGTTTTGTTCAACTTTAACTATTTCAGCTGTTTTTCAGTACTTAACACCAACACTTATGTCAGTCATATTTTCAGTGATATGAGGATTAAATTGGGCTAATTCTCCTGGGTTTCCCTTTGTTTAAGGACATCTTAAAACAGAGGTAAGCATTTCAGTGTTTGTTTTCGTGCCATTAATTACAGTTCCTGCCTCATTCAAGAGTGATTGGACAATAACTTTGGTGCCACTAAGAGTGTTTACATAAGAGCAGAATTTATTAAGGTTTTGTGGAAGAGCATTTGACAGCATTCTGCTATGGTAGTCATTGAATGCTTCTAGGTAGTTTTCAGAGAAGGCATTTAGTAATGTTTCACAGAATGTTGTAGCACACCCACCAAAACAACACTATAATTTTCCCACCTGGATGACTAAAGCCTCCACCGATGATTACAGTAGGATTGTGGAACTTACATACAATCAAATTGAGGTTTTCTTTAAAGTTTTTGTGTACTTCAGGAGAGGAATCTGGTGGCAAATAGAAGGATTGAATTAACATTTCATGCCAATCCCTTATACTGAGACTTGCCCAAACAATTTTGTACGCAGCTTCAATTTATGTCTCAGTGGGTTTTAGTTTCTTGTCTGCTGTGACAAATACACCACCTCTATCTCCCAGCAGTCTATCCTTTCAAGGAACATTTATATTTTCTCCAAAAATATCACTGCTATCAGGTTCAGGTTTCAACCAGCTTTGTGTGTCAATTACATAGAAGCTTCCAATCATAAACTGATCTTGACAATTGATACTAAGTTTTGCTACACAGTCTTGGATGCAACATCAATTTCTGTGTTGGTGGATTTGAGTTCCTTGTCTAAGGCAACAACTACACCTACACTTCCCATTAGCTTATCCTTTCAATATAAAGTTACATTGTTCCCAAACATCTCTTTGCTGTCAATTTCATGTTTTATCAATCTTTCTGTATCTAGTGTTTGTGACATGACGTATCGTATTTGAGTATGGGTGATTGAGTTTTGATTGAAAGTGGTATTTGGTTTCTGTGCACAGTAGTGTGGAATCCGATCATGAATGCCTCTGGGTGGAGCTAGTAGATTACCTGGCATGGCTCAGGAGAGCAGTGATGGGGTGCTCATATGTGCTTCTGTCAAAATTACAAACATGGTGGACATCAGTTCTGCCTTCACTGTGCACAGAGAGTAGATTTATATTGTCTACATTTGCATACCTGCAGTGCAAGCTATTATAGGTACAGAGAAGCATGATATGTCATTTTAAAGGGGAATCGAAGATGATTCTGCTGATATACGGAGATTCTGTGTAACTGATAAATTATGGAATTTACAGTGTCAACTGAAATTCAGTAAAGAATTAATAACGTTTACAAATTTTGTGGTACCAATGAGATCAATGTATCAAATTGTAGCACTAAATAATGCACATCAGCTGAACTATGCCCATGTATTGTATATTATAATTAATTAACCTGCAACACTTTTAACTGAACTTTTAATTAAATTCACCATTTCATTTAATCCAAGAAACCTCACATGATTAGCAAGGCAATATGTTTTAGTTTGTAAGACTTATATTTTAACTGTCTTTTAGTTACTTGTTAATTAATTCATTTAGTTTTGCCCATAATTCATAAACTATTATAGCTAAATCAGTCCCGATTGTGGCAGTGGGACCGAGTGAGGTGGCGCAGTGGTTAGCACACTGGACTCGCATTCGGGAGGACGACGGTTCAATCCCGTCTCCAGCCATCCTGATTTAGGTTTTCCGTGATTTCCCTAAATCGTTTCAGGCAAATGCCGGGATGGTTTCTTTCAAAGGGCACGGCCGATTTCCTTCCCCATCCTTCCCTAACCCGAGCTAGCACTCCGTCTCTAATGACCTCGTTGTCGACGGGACATTAAACAACACTAACCTAACCTAACCTAACCTGTGGCAGTGGAAAGAGTAGGAAAATTCCTGTTAGAAAATGGTGGCGTATTCGTGTGCATTGTAATAATTGATGACACAGAGATCACATACTTTTTCTGTACTACCACAGTGATGCTGCCACTAAAATTTGCTATTGATTAATATTAATTTTTGGGCGAACTGCTGCTCGTAGAATTAAGTAAGACATATCAGTTTCGCCGACCGTGGTGGCCGAGCTGTTCTAGGCACTACAGTCTGGAATCGTGCAACCGCGACCGCTACGGTCGCAGGTTCGAATCCTGCCTCGGGCATGGATGTGTGTGATGTGATTAGGTTAGTTAGGTTTAAGTAGTTCTAAGTTCTAGGAGACTGATGACCTCAGAAGTAAGTCCCATAGTGCTCAGAGCCATTTTGAACATATCAGTTTCGATTAGAATTTTAGCATGCATCTAATGGTGCATTCAGATCTTTAATAACATTTATATGTAAAATGCTGTAAGTGAGGCTACTGATGGCATGAGGTTATCAAGTGAAGTATACATGGTTGGAGGGGAGAGACAAGGGCTTAAAATGTTGCAGCTGTCTTGCTTGTTTCACTGCTCAGGTGGGACTCGAAGAGGTTAGGACTTTTCTTGTCTGGTTGGTGATCAGCTCTCATGTTATTCTGTGATACAAATTTTCATGTTCTCTGTCGCAACAGTCTGAAATAATTCATGTCAGTTCAGTGGGGACTTAGAGATTTTCTGCAGTTGTTCAGCAGGAGTTGTATTTTAGTGTGTGAAGCTGATTTGGACTTTGAATGAGTTGCGCTGATTCCCTCCCTCCCCGCCCCTCACCTCTCCCTTCCCCCCACCCTTCCCTCCCCTCCCCCTCCCCTCCTCTCCCCACACCCCACACCCCACACCCCTAAAAAAAAAAAAAAAAAAAAAAACAACACACACACACACACACACACACACACACACACACACGTACTGCAACAGCTTTCAGTGACAATGAAAAGGCTGGGAAAATTACTTGAAGCTACACAGTGTGCAAAGGCGTTTTAGTTTCATAAAATTGGAGCGTGAACTGTACAAATGGAAGAATGAATTACATGAAGTAAGAAATATGCAACATACGGAAACCTGAAACCATCTGAATGAAAAACTGTTCGAAAGATTTAGAACTGCTCATGAGAGGCTATGCACTGTTACCAAGGGAAATCTATGAGACTGGGCCTTCAGAATTGCCAGGCTTTGTCGACCTGGCTACACACGTTCAAGAAATCATACAGAATAAGAAGTTGCTAAATTACCAAGTTTACGTCACATAAACACCGGTGATAGACCAATGCTATAGAGAAAGTCATAGCTGACATAAAGACAAAACTTGCTGTTACCCCGCAACTGCTGTTTATGATGCTGATCAGTTAGGTTCTGTGAAAGAACTGCATGCACACCGCACTTTATCATTGCGTGGTGAAAAAAAAGATAGTTGGTTGCCCAATCAATGAATCCAACGACACATTCATGTACGATAAAGCCAGTGATAAGTATGAGTGGCTTACTGTTTCCACAGCTGTATATCTGTCTTCAAGAACCACAGGGAAAATTAGGACCAAAAATAAAAAATGGACTGTTTAGTTGCAAAAATCTTGTTATCGACATATCAAAACCTGGAAAAATGGGAAAGAATAATTTTCAACATTTCATTCGAAACACATTCCTACCAGCTACATTAACTAATTCATTGCTTTTGTTGGGTTCCTGGTCTGGACATAAAGATGTCTCTGTTTTTGTGGAGTGCGACGAAAAATCTATAGATGTAATGTGTATTCCACCTGGAACTACTAGTGCTATTCAACCTCTCGATAAAGAATTTTTTCAGCAGTAGAAAGCATTTTTCAGGACATTATCAGACAACTGAATTTCTGATACCCCTCTGTCATTTCAGGTTCATCAGCAGAACAGTATTCTCAAGCTCCAGTCATTTGTGCATTACCAGTTTTCATCGTCATGCTTTACGAATTTGATCAAGTATGCCTGGTAAGCAGTTCAATATGCAGAACAATGGTCAGGACTGTTTCTGACTCCATCCCATTTCTATTTAAATAAAATAAGTGGGTACTGCATGGTGCCTGACTGCATCAATTTTTCCTTTTTTCCGGTGTGCCTGGTGCAAGAAAAATGTTTGTTTATGTCATTCAATAATTGCTTGGCATTTTTGTGACAACTACAGGGAATAAACAAAGGACTGTTTCACTGATAGTCAAATGTACAACATTCAAATATTATTATAAGGGATGGCCAAAAGGAATTGCTATAAAATGTAGTACTGCAAGACACATTTCATTTCAACAAATTACAAGTCCTCATTGATGGAAGTCGTCTGTGACATCAAACACTGTGAAGATTTTATTTTCTCTGCTAGCCACTTTTATCAGAATTGCATGTGCAAGAATTGAACTGTCGAAATGAAGTTATTCAAAAAAATGTTTGTATAGTTTAAGCGAGGTTTTCACCAGAGCTAACAAGCGCGAGCAGAAGAGAATACTTTCTGGTGTACCCGGTAGACCTCTTGCAGGTCTTTCAACTGGACTGCACTGCAGCTACTTGTGTGTCCCTAACCATCCTCAGTTACCTAATTGGAAAATGGAGACCTCCAGTTTAACGTGAAATCCGAACCACACGTGTTTCATGGCCACTCCATCTGTGAGAAGTGAATGCTTGGTTAAAAATCATAGTGAAAAAGTCGTGATCTGAACAGGATTTGATCCCACACTCTCTGGAACATGAAGCACGTTTTATCACAAGACCATTTTTGTTTTAATGGGAAAAAAGAGAAAAGGGGGGGAGGGAGGAAGGGGGAGGGAGAGAGGGGAAGAGAGAGAGAGAGAGAGAGAGAGAGAGAGAGAGAGAGAGAGAGAGAGAGAGAGAGAGAGAGAGAGAATATGACCATCAGACTTTACACACCATAGAGGAAACACTAGCTGTGTCACCTCTTGAAATGATGCGCAATGTCGGTAATTAGTGTTCTGTTTATATATTTCTTCTCATTGGTAATGAGAAGCCAGGGAAAAATGGCAGCTGACATGCAAGGAAAATTTTGGACCAGTGCTAAGGAGAGATGGAGATGCAATTCTGTGTAAAGTGCACGATCTCCTCGCATGTCACACTTCCATACAAATTGAGACACTTAAATTCTTCCTTTCCTCTGCCATTCTGCGTACTCCTTCAAGAACAGTGCACTCGGCATGCAAAACAATCCTCTCTGAATAGCAAAGTTTCACATTGGGGCTCTAACAAGATAGAGTTTATCCTGTATGCCAAATATTACCTCCAAAAACTAAAAACTAATAACACACCATTCGTAGGCAATGTTTGTTACCTCATCTTCTCTTCCGTTCTCTCTAGTATAAATTATTCTACCCAAGCACAAGTGAGTGGTGGTGAATTTTCTGCAAGTGCTCATTCACACATGTTTGCTTCCATTCGCTCTATTGTAAATCACACTTTAGGTGTTTTAAATTGGTGTCTGTGAACTCCGGATAATTCTGCTATGCGATGCTGTGCGAGTGATTCACTGAGTCGCACACTAGGCAGGCAAGGCTGTTCATATTGCTGTTATAAGCTGTTCTTCACATGGCAAAAATGTAACTTCAGCATTTTTTTACAAAATACTAGCAGTGCTTCTTAGCAGCTAAATTTTTGACAATGTCTTCTTGTGTAAAAAATTTCAGGATAGGTTTAGATATGTCTTGTTAGACCATTCCCTTATAACTGTAGTGTGCTGGTGGCTGGTGCAGTATTACGTATGGGGCTATAGGAGTCTTCGGTCTGAAGCCTGGTTTGCTGAAGCTCTCATTGCTAGCCTGCCTTTTAAAAGCCTTTTTCAAGAAGAATTGTCAAAACAGTTGCACAAAATTATAGGCCTGTATCTCTGACATCAGTCTGTTGTAGAATTTTGAAATGTGTTTTCCACTCACGCATTATGACATTTCTGGAGACTATAAATCTCCACTGTAGGAATTAATGTGGGTTCTGAAAATAATGATCATGTGATACCAAGCTCACTCTTTTAGTTAATGTGACCCAGAAAATTGTAGTTCAGGTGCCCAGGTAGATACCATGTTTCTTGACTTTGAAGCCATACAATACACTTCTGCACTGCTGACTAATGAACAAAATATAAACATATGGAATATGAGACCAATTGTTTGATTAGATTCAAGAGTTTGTAGCAAACAGAATGCAGCATGTCATTCTCAACGGAGAGAGGTGTCGAGACATAAAAGTAACTTTGGGCATATGCCAAGGGAATGCTATAGGACCATTATTTTTAACAGTGTTTGTAAATGATGTAGCAGATGACATCAAAGTTCCATGAAGCTTTTTGTGGATAATGCTATTGTATACAGAGAAGTGGCAATGCCAGAAAATTGTAGTAACACGCAGGAAAACCTGCAGAGGATTGATGTTTATAACATGAAGTGGCAATTGACCTTCAACATAAAAATGTAACCTGTTGCAAATACATAGTTAGAAAGACCCTTTATTGTATGATTACAGAATTGCAGAACAGTCACCTGAAGCAGTTCCCATAGGATATCTAGGAGTATGCTTATGGAGCAGTTTAAAGTGGAATGACCACATAATATTAATACCACGTAAGGCAGATGCCAGATTGAGATTAATTGGAAGAATCCTCAAGAAATTTAGTCCATCAGCAAAGGAGGTAGTGTATAAAACCCTCACTTGACCAGTACCTGAATATTGCTGGGCAGTCTGGGATACGTGCAATGTAGCCTTGATAGAGGAAATAGAGAAGATCTAAAGAAGAGCAGAACATTTCATTACAGATTCATTTAGTAAGCACTAAAGTGTCATGGACATGCTCAGCCATCTCCAGTGGCAGACACTGAAATAGATGCATTCTGCATAATGTGTGGTTTACTGTCAAATTTTTGAAAACATACATTCCTAGAAGAGTCAAGCAATGTATTGCTTCCTCCCATGTACATCTCGTGAAAAGGCCATGGACATTGATAGAGATATGTGAGCCCACACAGAGGCTTACCGGTAGTCGTTCTTCCCGTGAACCATTCAAGAGTGTAAAAGGAAGAGGGAAAAAGACAGTGGTACACAAAGTGCCCTCTGTCGCACACCGTAAGTTGGCTGATGATGAATATATGTAGATGTTTCCATATCTGCATAAGTAATGCATCCTACAGCCATTTGAACCTGCTCACTGTATTCAATCCTTGGGCTCCTTCAATATCTCCCGTCCCTTCCCCCCGTCCCCCCACTCATATTCACTTTTCTCCATTACCAATTACATATTCCTTGATGTCTCATTATGTATCCAATCAACATATCCATATAATTTTTTTAATTTTATTTTGTCTGTCCTATTTCATCACACCAAACTAACTCTGTTCAAGTTAGCCTTTTAGAGTTCAGTATGAATTCTTGTAAAGACCACAGTTCTCTCTCTCTCTCTCTCTCTCTCTCTCTTTTCTTGCCTTTGTCTCGTTGGAGTATAATTCTATAGAGTTGTGATGGAAAAGGGCTCTCGTAGTCTGTTTTTTTCCCTTTTTTAATTATTTTAAGAAAGATGTAGGTGTGTGCTCTTCACTAAGGCCTTGTGATTACTTTCCAGTTTATTTACACAAGAATTATTATTATCTTTATTAATACTATTATTACTTTATCTTCATATTGATGATTTAGGATCACACAACTACTTCAATTCCTCTGATTTCTTTGTTTTGTTTCCTGTTTTTACAGTACTCCTTCATCTTCTCCCCATGTTCCCTTTTCCTTTCTTCTGTCAATGTCGTTACTGATTTCTTATTTATTCTAACTTGAAATTCTTCTAAACTTAGTGTTCTATTCTTCAAAATTCTGTTATTTCTGATTCTGTAATGTTGTTTCTTTTAGTTCCTTTCTTATTTTTGTAATCCATGCTAGTTTTGATGTCTTTTTCCAGAAATAATGGCATATTTATTTCATTAGCCGGTTCTTATTCAGTCAGCAGAGGTTTCCAAAGAAGATTAATTTTTACTTTATCATTACTTCTGATATTTTCTGTATATTTCCATAGATCTCCTCTTTACTTCTCATTTTCCAATTTTCTGCAGTTTACATTGCACCCATTATTTTTCTAATAATATGTCTTTCAAGTACCTCTATTGTGTCCACCCCTTTAATTTATAGTTACATGTTCACTTGGATATAAACATTCTGGTATACTGCTGCTGCTACTACTACTACTACTACTACTACTACTACTACTTCTTGCTTGAAGGGAGTGAGAGATAACAGGGAAAAGTCTTTCATTTGAAGAAGATGGATGCTTCTATGCCAGTCTTTGGTAAGCACAAGGTAATGTACACTCCTGGAAATGGAAAAAAGAACACATTGACACCGCTGTGTCAGACCCACCATACTTGCTCCGGATACTGCGAGAGGGCTGTACAAGCAATGATCACACGCACGGCACAACGGACACACCAGGAACCGCGGTGTTGGCCGTCAAATGGCGCTAGCTGCGCAGCATTTGTGCACCGCCGCCGTCAGTGTCAGCCAGTTTGCCGTGGCATACAGAGCTCCATCGCAGTCTTTAACACTGGTAGCATGCCGCGACAGCGTGGACGTGAACCGTATGTGCAGTTGACGGACTTTGAGCGAGGGCGTATAGTGGGCATTCGGGAGGCCGGGTGGACGTACCGCCGAATTGCTCAACACGTGGGGCGTGAGGTCTCCACAGTACATCGATGTTGTCGCCAGTGGTCGGCGGAAGGTGCACGTGCCCGTCGACCTGGGACCGGACCGCAGTGACGCACGGATGCACGCCAAGACCGTAGGATCCTACGCAGTGCCGTAGGAGACCGCACCGCCACTTCCCAGCAAATTAGGGACACTGTTGCTCCTGGGGTATCGGCGAGGACCATTCGCAACCGTCTCCATGAAGCTGGGCTACGGTCCCACACACCGTTAGGCCGTCTTCCGCTCACGCCCCAACATCGTGCAGCCCGCCTCCAGTGGTGTCGCGACAGGCGTGAATGGAGGGGCGAATGGAGACGTGTCGTCTTCAGCGATGAGAGTCGCTTCTGCCTTGGTGCCAATGATGGTCGTATGCGTGTTTGGCACCGTGCAGGTGAGCGCCACAATCAGGACTGCATACGACCGAGGCACACAGGGCCAACACCCGGCATCATGGTGTGGGGAGCTATCTCCTACACTGGCCGTACACCACTGGTGATCATCGAGGGGACACTGAATAGTGCACGGTACATCCAAACCGTCATCGAACCCATCGTTCTACCATTCCTAGACCGGCGAGGGAACTTGCTGTTCCAACAGGACAATGCACGTCCGCATGTATCCCGTGCCACCCAACGTGCTCTAGAAGGTGTAAGTCAACTACCCTGGCCAGCAAGATCTCCGGATCTGTCCCCCATTGAGCATGTTTGGGACTGGATGAAGCATCGTCTCACGCGGTCTGCATGTCCAGCACGAACGCTGGTCCAACTGAGGCGCTAGGTGGAAATGGCATGGCAAGCCGTTCCACAGGACTACATCCAGCATCTCTATGATCATCTCCATGGGAGAATAGCAGCCTGCATTGCTGCGAAAGGTGGATATACACTGTACTAGTGCCGACATTGTGCATGCTCTGTTGCCTGTGTCTATGTGCCTGTGGTTCTGTCAGTGTGATCATGTGATGTATCTGACCCCAGGAATGTGTCAATAAAGTTTCCCCTTCCTGGGACAATGAATTCACGGTGTTCTTATTTCAATTTCCAGGAGTGTAGGATATTATTACCCCTGTAAATGGTCTTTAATTTTCTCAGGATCTGTTCCTTTATTACTCTGTCAAATCTGGTGTACACACTTGGATATTGCACTTCCATTGATGGCATATACCTAAGACTGCACTTCCATTCATGGCATACGCCTAATGGTGACTGGAGATGTTGAAACAGTATTAGTGTATGAGGTAAATTTGGCATTGAAGAGTTAATGAGAAATCAAAATTGTTCTCAGTGCTGATGATTTGCAGTTTATTATTCTCTCTTTTTATTTTTTGGGGGAAGATGGAGTAAATGTTAAGGCTTTCGGACTTCAGATAGTATTTGTACAAGTATGGAAGCTTTTAGTATTAACATAAATTTAGTTATTACACACACAATTCCAAAAAAATTTTAGTTTTAAAATATGGAGATCACATAATGTAGCTATCTCTTTCTGCTGGTGACTTTTTCTCAGAATTGTTAGAGTGAAAGGTTGCAGATAGCTCTGAGTAACTCCCACTATATATCTGCATTGCAGGGCATATTTGTTGATGTATGTACTTAGTGTGATGTGTTACCACTTCATTAACAGTGGAATTACTTTATCTTTTGGCAATCAACTTATTTTTAATCAGGGCATACTTCAAATCATTTTAAAAAAACGGTCATTCGTTCAAAGAATTACAGCCATTTAAACTCAAAATTGGTGGTGGTGGTGCTAACTGTGAAATGAATTCAAAAGCTCATGTGTCAAGTTAGTGCAGTTAACAATCACAAAGTAAGAATTAGGTTTAATAATAAGGCCAAATGTTAAATTATGTGTGGAGAGGAATTTAAAATTATTTGAAACACAGTGGCATGCTATCTTAGATATTTACCATCAACCGCTAACTTCAATTTACTAAAATTACACTGATGTATTAATCAGACTAGATATGAACATGGTAATGTATTAATTAAAACACAAATTGAAAAGAAGTCACCTTCCTGCAAAAGTGACAGATGTTATCATTGTATGATAACTAAATTTGTTACTATATTCTCTGATTAAAGCTGCTTTATTGTAAACAGATATCATAGTGAATGAAGTGCTTGGCCATGGATGTACAGACTCGCTGAAAATCGCTTGCTTTGACCATGTGTATCATTACAACAATATAGTCTCAAAAGAACTAAGTTATACAAAGGTCTGACCTCTTCTCAGCAGGAGAGAATGAAAGATGAGATAAAAAAATAATATTACACAGATGAATGGTGAGCAGTGGGCTGCAAATGGATCAATGGTGAGCTGCTTCTCGCCTGCAGGCTGCAGTGTGTGCATCCCTGCAGTAGACTCTCATTTCACATTTGAAAGAAGCAGGTTTCAGATCCTCATCCAGTTATTCAGATTTAGGTGTACTGAGGTTTCTGTGAGGAAAAGAACATGGCAGACATGCTTCTCTACCTTAAAGCTACCAGTGCATCTGCTTTGTTCTTAATTACCTCATCATTTACATAACACTGAACTATAAAACCTTTTCAGTTGACCATCTTCTTTGGAGTACATTACCATAAGCTTAAGATTACTGTTTCAGCTAGTGCACAGGTGAATATACTCTGTATGGTGTGTTCTTCTCTGTTAAATGTGAATCTTAGAAGCCATTAACTGTAAAAAAGGGCTCTGAAATAGAGAAGATCAAATCTTTTCTGCCGCAAGATTGTTAACAACAATATTATGAAAAAGATAGATCACTACTCATTGCATTGAAGCAGTATGGAGTCACAGACCAGCACAATGAACAGCCTGCTGAACATTTAAGCATTTTTCTCTCGCTCTCTCTCTCTCTCTCTCTCTCTCTCTCTCTCTCTCTCTCTCTCTCTCTCTCTCTCTCTCTCTCTCTCTCTGCCTCTCTGCGCCACTCTCTCTGGTGTGTGTGTGTGTGTGTGTGTGTGTGTGTGTGAGAGAGAGAGAGAGAGAGAGAGAGAGAGAGAGAGAGAGAGAGAGCAGCTGGGCAGGGGGGGGGGGCTGTGCTTGTGAGTTTGTGTGTGGTTTCCTATTTCTGAAGAATCCCTTTTGGCCAAAAGCTTACATGCTCAGCAGTGTTTTCATTGTGCCCATCCGTGGCTCAGCACCGCCTCTTATCATAAAATTGTTGTTATTCCATCCTGGACTTTCCACAAGACTGTTACTTATTTGATTGGATTGTGTTATGTCATAGCATATGGACTGATTCATAATGGAATTAGTGTTTGAACTTGCCATTTGTATTTAGGTTTTCTACAGTTTCTACAATACTGTACTGAAAACTGTGGGTACGTTAGTTATGTATACAGTTGTAGGAACTGTCTTCTCCATCAATTACCATATTTCTGGCTGACTCCAAAGCTGAGATTGCAAATAGACAGTAATGGATTAGCACTGGATCCTGAGGTGACCAGTTCATGAACAGAGAAAGATGATAGTAGACAGTTCATCAAAATATTTGCAAATATTGGTGTTAATTTTCAAACCTCCACATAATCCCACAGGTTGTGAAGGCATGTGGCATGTTGCTGGTGCTCTGTGAAAAATCCTACCTTCGGGTACTAATTGAGGAAAGCCCTGGTAGATGTTACAAACAGTTTCCTTATGAGCTTGCAAAAAACTGTTTACCATAGGTCTATCTAGAAACTAACTCCTGGGAGCTGGAACTAAAATGGGAAAATCTAGTACTCAGAGAATTGTTTGCCTGTTATGAAACCTAACCTCATGGCATGATGCAGCATTCTCCGATGGCACACCTACAAGAGCTCAAGTGATGGAATGTAAGCTGTTGACGCATGACTTGGCTGGTTCTCAACCAAAGGGAGCTGTTTGCTGTGGTCACTGTTGGTGTGGTTACTGGATTGGCTTAAATAGTCACTCTCAGGAAGAGAAGTGCTGCCCCCTAGAGTCACTCATTTTCAGACCGAGATGGTGTTTTGTGTTGTGGCCAGCAACTTCTTGCTGACGCATTGCTAGGTACCTGGTGGTCCTTAGCTCTCAGTGTGCCTCTTGGTGGGTTGGGTTTATTCTTGGTGGTGGTTTTTGAAAGAAACAGATTATTCACCAGCTTGAGTACCTACCTTTGACATATTATTGAAAAGTAGCAAAACAAAAATATAAATCAATCCGTCTTTACAATAATTATCATTTAGTCACACAGTCTTTTAAATTATGACATATCTGGAATTATGATGGAACTGCTGTTTAGGAAGGAGGGAAGACATGCTTCATATAAGAATAATGGTGGGGTAAAACACATCTCTCTTCCATATATTCCCACCATTCACCTCTGCCATGTTTTTTATCAGTTCTGAGTGTGATATAAGTTTGATGATGTGGCATTTGGCCTTTAGCATATGTTGTTTGTACTAGAAATTTATTTGTTCTATTAATTTCTTCATGGGATATGATAGTGCATAGTGCTCATTGATGCATTTATTTTCATTTCATTGACATGTGAAACTCTGCAATAAATGTTTGCTTTGTATGGCTTTTCAGGTATAGGGCTCCAGTTAACTGTATAAACTTCTTGGTAAACTTATAGTTTTGATTCTTCAGTTTCTCCCGGTGTATTCCTTGCTCGAACTGTCCACGGGTGTACTGCTGGTCCATAGTGTCCAGCGGGCACAATTCAGTGGTCGCTGAGATGCTGGCATCGATGTCTGTGGTGGTGTCGACGTAAGTGCCTCGTCCACCCTGGTCGCCTGTTGGTTTTCTTTGCCAAACGACTTTTTAATTAGACTCAGTGCTGGTTCCCATGCCTTGCTGAGGTTATAGCTGCAATCTCGGTTGATGAGTCCATCCCTGGTACGAATTTCGTTAGCCTCTCTACAGACACTGTCCAGTATTTATGTGTCTGAGCCAAGACCCTAATATGTTGGTAGTCCATTTCATGATTTTAGGACAAACAGTGCTCTGTGACCGCCGACTTGTTGGGGCACCTAAGTTGAGTATGCCTCTGATATTCTTGGCAACGATCTTCGATGGTGCGCACTATCTGTCCAATATAAGTCTTCCCACACTGATACGGAATCTGGTATGAGCTGGCCTTCCACAAACCGAGATCATCTTTGACACTCCCAAATAATGCTTGTGTTTTATTGGGTGGACAAAAGACAGTTTCTACTCAGCCGCCCGCCCTCAGGAGCTCAGTTCGTCAGCACGCCTGACAATGCCAACTTGTCTGATTGCTGAAATGTTGTTCCTGTTGAGGGAGAAACTAAAGAATCACATCGTATACCTCTACGGAGAGGAGATGTATTGCAGCATGAAGAAATTCGACAAATTGCATCACCGAAGGAGCCGTTTGCTGAGTGCTCTTGCTTTTCTGAAGAGATGTCATGCCGATCAGGCAGTACCAAACTTTGCTAAGGTCATACATCACATCAATTCTGCAGCAGCTAAGAGAATTAAGAAGCATGCTAGCCTTGTCTTGGTTCATGAGAGGGTTCACTTTACCAGCTGCTGCCTTGAGTAAAACTCCCAGGAACTACTTAAACTACATCTACAACTATCCAATCATTTTAATTCCGGAATCTGGGGCTGGATTGATGGTGTTTCGTGGGTGACCACAGATTCTACACATAAGAAGGCCTCAGGATGTCAGATATCTAAATTCTCTCATCTTTCTGACAAACCATCGCTGGAGGCCCCATACAAGATGGTCATCAATCTCACGGACATTGAGCTGACTGGGAATGCAGTTTCTGTTCTGGAGAAGGGATTTAATTTTGCCCCCACACCTAGGTTCACACCGGTAGCAGGCATTGTCAGTGCAGTTGAACTGGTTGCTGCGCAACTACCACCTGAAGCAGCTGAAGAAGTATGCCAGGAAACCTGCCATGCTCTGACAAGAACTAAACCAATCGAGCTGAATATTACCAGCAGGGAGAGAGCAGCCATTCAAGACCTGAGACAGAGCCCTGAGATTGTTGTCTTACTGGCTGACAAAGGCAATGCTATGGTTGTTCTTTCCCATAAGCACCACATTGAGAAGATGAAGAGCCTGCTGAATGACAAATCTTACAGGAAGATCAACGCTGATGCCACAAAGAAGGTGGAGAACAAGACTAGGGCTCTTTTCAAGGATGAGGATATACCAGAGGGTGTCACCAAAAAATTGACACCTCAAGGACCTGTACAACCATGACTTTATGGACTCCCTGAAGTCCACAAAGAAGGGGTGCCATTACGCCCAATTGTCAGCATATTAGGGCACCTACATGTTTGCTGGCCAAACACCTGGCAGAGTTACTAAGCCTTTATGTGGGTAAATGCCCTCATCATGTTTGTAATTCTGTGGATTTCATGAAACGTCTCGACATCTTCAAGCTGAAAGACTCAGATATCCTGGTGAGTTTTCATGTTATTTCATTATTCACCAGGGTGCCTCTTCAAGAGTCAGTTGAACTTATTGCACAGAAATTTGATGAGAAGATGACCGACCTTGTAATACTATGAACAAACAGGAGGAGTCGCAATGGGGATCAACTCTCGCCTGCGGTCGCTAATTTATATATGGAGTACTTCAAGGAGGAAGCTTTGGCGTCATCCAAATGGAAACCTACTTGTTTTCTACATTACGTGGATGACACATTCGTGATCTGGACCCATGGAAGGGACAAGCTCGTAGACTTCCTTACACACCTGAACTCCATATGTCCAAACATCAAATTCACTATGGAGACTGAAGCAAAAGGAAGATTACCATTCCTGGACATCATGGTCAAAAGAAGAGTGGGTGGCACCCTGGTCCATGGGGTGTACAGGAAGAAAATGCTCACCGACCTGTATTTGCTTGCAGATAGCTGCTACCATCCTTTGTAGAGGAATGGGGTGCTAAAAACACTCTAATGCAAAGAGTCTGCCCCATAAGCTGGAACACATCAAAATTGTATTCCAGAAAAACGGGTACTCGGAATGGCAGATCAGATGCACTCTCTGCCCCACCTCTACAGTACAGCGTTTGGAGACAGAAGTAGTCATGGAGGAAGAGATAGCCACTGCCTATATACTGTATACTGGCGCACTATTGGGACAATAGGACGAATATTGAGGAAACACCAAGTGGGAACTGTCTTTCGCCCACCCAATAAAACACAAGTGTTATTTGGAAGTGTCAAAGATGATCCCAGTTTGTGGAAGGCCGGCATGTACCAGATTCCGTATCAGTGTTGGAAGACTTTTATTGGACAGATAGTGCGCATCCTCGAAGATCATTGCCGAGAACATCAGAGGCACACTCTACTTAGGTACCCCAACAAGTTGGTGGTCGCAGAGCACTGTTTGTCCAAAAATCATGAAATGGACTACCAACATACCAGGGTCTTGGCACAGACATATAAATAATGGGACAGCATCGTTAGAGAGGCTATCGAAATTCGTACCAGGGATGGACTTATCAACCGAGATTGCGGTTATAACCTTAACAAGGCATGGGAACCAGCATTGAGTCTAATTAAAAAGATGCTCAGCAAAGAAAACCAATGGGCGACCAGGGCGGATGAGGCAATTACACCGACGCCACCACAGATGCCAATGCCATGCATCTGACGATTGCGACATGTCTGATCGCTGAAATATTGTGCCAGTTGGACACTGTGGCCCGGCAGTACACCCATGGACTGTTCGAGCAATATAGTTTTCTGATTGTGTCCCTGGTTGATTTTGTATTATTTTATAAAATGTGCCATTGTTTAGTTTTCAGTGGAGTAGTTCTAGTAATATGTACCAGTACACCCAAAAGCTAACAATAGTTAACAATAAATAACCATTTAGATTTGTTTCTCTTTGTACAGGTTAAAAAGAATTTAACTCATTTTGTGTATGTATTTTTTGTTGTGGGTGAGACATGAGTTCACCATTCTTACCAGAAATGAAACAGCAACCAAAGAAGTGTGTGTCAACTAATGGCCATCACAAAAAAGACAAACTTAATCTCATCAACTGGGAAAGCTATGACCAGTTATTTATATGGATGCAAAATGAATTCTTTTCTTTTGAAAATCTTTTTATGATTGTCGTGAAATGGGAAAAACTGCCAAAAACTACAAAAGTCTTCTTGGTCAACCAGATGCAAAACTGTATGAAGAAAGCCTGTGTTGAATGCACATTCTTACAAAGCTGTTTTGAACATTAGAAAACTGAGGGATTTGAGTTACAAACTGTTGAAACATCCATTGTATTCACCAGATGTAGTGGCTTCTGACTTATACCTATTCCCATATCTAAATAATTTGTTAAGAAACTTTGGCAACATATTGGAACTTCAGTGATTTTTACTTTATATGATAACAAATAGTAACAGTCTAAGTCACAATTTCTTTCCATTATATTGGTGATGACTGGCAGCTCCTATTTTAAAATGCAGCAATAAATACCAATTATCAACTGTGGATATTGGTATTCTATTTAAATCACTTTTTCACTGTTCTTTAAACTGTGTATTAATTGTAATTTAAAATGTGTTCTTTCCACATCCCACTTTGATTTTTTTGACACTATTGACCAATTTTACTAAACAATCAAAAATTTTATTTTGAATTATTTTGGTACATGTAAATCTTGTCTTGTTCTTCTTTGGATCAATTTGTTTCACTGTTACTAGTTCAGGATGCTGTTCAGAGGTGATATCTGCTTTGTGATGACTGTTATTGTGTGTTGTCATGATGTTTCTGTTGTTGCTGCTGCAACTATGCTTTTTGGGACATGTTTTTTCCTTCAAAAAATGAAATTTGGAGCAGAGAACATCTCTCTACTACTGATACTTTGAGAGCCTTTATGTAAAACAGAAGTGTATAATATTTCATTCTGACTATTTTGCTTGTAATTAAAGGTTGGGTGGAGGAGGGCATGATTTGGTTATAATTCTGGCATTCAGTGCACGGTGACAAGACTATAGTTATGAGATTCTGAAAGATCAGGCGTCTGTTAGGATTCCAAATAAGAAAATTGTGATTCTGGGCACTCAGCCACCCCAGTCATGATGTTGACTAACCAGTTGTTACAATCTGCCATAACAAATGGCATGGGATGCATGGCACACAAGGAGTTAAATTATGATTAGTTTATATACAATAGCCACCTTGCTGAACTATAAAAAAAGTTACACCATGCAGAGTATATTATATCTTGTTTTGTGACCAACTAATAGTTACTCATTGGGAAAAGGGAAACAGGGAAACTGTTGTATTCTCTTTAGCCACTTTTATGTCATCTTGTCTCTGTAGAGCTGTACCATGGAGAGGATGTTGGTTGGTGACTGGTATCCTTGTTCTATTACACAAACAGTACACAATTAATAACCAGGTTCTTTATTAATAAAGAAAGAGCTACTTAACTTAAGTTTCCATGTGCTGTGATACAAGCTCTCTTCTGTGTAGTCTACGTAGCCTCAATGCTGTTGAAGTAGAAGTCCAGTACATTCACTATAAGGTTGCTATGTGCTGCCTGTCTCTGTGCTAGAGGCAAGTTTGCGGCTCTGTCTTGGTGACATGCTGGAACTCCACAGTGTACAGACTGAAACTAACAGGCTTGAACTAACTGGCTAAACCGGCCCTCCGGTCTGCGGCAATGATCCTAAATACTGGCAGCTGAGAGGGCATTGGTGGCATGTTTCCAGCAAGTCATGTCATTAGCCTCTATCGATACTCTCATAACCTCTGTGCCACATGGTGTGCTTGTGCCAACGTACACCAACACAGAAACATAAACAAAACTTACAAGTAACCTTTCTGGATACATGAGGACATCACAAATTCCAAGAGGAAAGTCTCAGTGATGTTGAGTAAAGGGGATAAATTTAAAAATGTTAAATTGGTGTAATAACAGATGGCATGAGCATACGTCATGACAAATTTTTATGAGGGATGAAGGAACTTTGACGAAGCCTCCCAAGTGTTTAATTGTAGCCACTACATATAAATTAGTCATTACTGCAGTAACAACTTTTTACTACAAAAAGGATAAATATAATTAAAAATCACCTGTTTGCTTATAAAGTCTTGTAAGTAAATGAAACAAAACAAAGTTCACTTTGTAGCACAAACAAGATGTGTAACACTGCAAAGTAAAGTCTATGTCATACAGCAGTTGATACTGGCTGCAATACCTTAGCCTAAAATGACTTAATTGGAGATGACGAATAAAAAACTAAATCTATAGTAGATAATGAATGTGGGAGGGAATGTGGTATAATAAACTGTCAAACACTGGAATGTCCAGAATGGAATAACAACAATATTAACAAGTGTCCAGTGACAGTGGTCATGTGTATGAGAGTTGTGCTTTTGTGAAAGTATTTGTGTGTGTGTGTGTGTGTGTGTGTGTGTGTGTGTGTGTGTGTTGGTTTCTAATTGAGAAGAAGGCATTTTGACTGAAAGCTAAAATGTATAGCCTTCTTTTCTCTATGCCTGTCTGTGTCTCAATGTCTCCTCTGTTGTTACTCAGTAAAACTGTGGTGTATAAAGGACTGACTAGTTATTCCTTCAGCACTGCTACATGGCTGCATCAATCATTACCAGCAGCAATCATCATGCTGCGACATGCATTCATGTAGAAAGCAACGTGAATAAGAAAAAATTTTCAAGCTAACAGCAACAACCAGGCTGAACATCATCCTCTTATGAGATGCAGGTTGAACAAATCGGCTGTATCAGTGAAAATTACATCAGTCATTAACTCATAATTTTATGAAATGCTGAACTTAATGATATTGACCTATGCAATTCGATAGTAAAGCCCCTGTGTTTCACTTTAGCACGAGGCTGAGAGTGATCTATCCACAGAAGTATGTAAGAATCTTATATATTTTGTACTGTCAGGTGCTCTGATCCATCTTAATCACTGTTATAATTGACATCCTCTGTGTCATCATGTAATGTGTCAGCAGCCCTGGCAGTACCTCCCATGCTGGTACGTAATTATCTAGACAGTAATTACAATTATGAGCAACTTAAATTGGAAAGACCACATAGATAATATAGTGGGGAAGGCGAAACAAAGACTGCACTTTGTTGGCAGAACACTTAGTAGATGCGACAAACCTGCTTAAGAGACAGCCTACATTACACTTGTCCATCCTTTGCTGGAATTTTGCTGCATGGTACGAGATCCTTACCAGGTGGGATTGACAGAGGGCATCGAAAAAGTGCAAAGAAGGGAAGCTCGTTTCATATTATAGCCCAATAGGGTTGAGAGTGTCACTGATATGATATGCGAGTTGGGTTAGCAGTCGCTGAAACCATAATAAAATAAGAGAAATCGGAGCTCAAACAGAAAGATTTAGGTGTTCCATTTTCCCACACCCCATTCGAGAGTGGAATGGTAGAGAAGTAGTATGAAAATGGTTCAGTGAACCCTCTGCCAGGTGCTTAAGTGTGAATTGCAAAGTACCCGTGTAGATGTAGATATAGATGTAGATGCTGATTTGAATGCAGATGTGACCTTTTAGAAAGTGTGATGACTGGAAAGTAACAATGTATACTTCACACATTTCTGTCTAACCCTTTAGTTCATGTAAGATGTACATCAATGAAGCTATCTGAGAATTAAAATGTACCTGGTAACTAACTTAACCATGGAAGGACAGTGGCTTCTTCACCTTAGGACACCATGGTAGTGTTTGAGTTGCCTCTAAATGCTACTGAGGTGGTGTAATACCATCGTTTTGTAAATAAGTTCTTGGTCCACCACCAGACAGCTTTGCCAAGTCATGGGTTGGAAAGATCACAAATACCATTAGATGGCTAAATAGTAGTAACTCTTCTGGCTATGAAGGTATCTCAGTTAAAGTACCAAACTCCAGTGCTGACTTGGTAGTGCCACCATCGAGTTACCTTTGTAACGAGTTGCTGAGTAAAGATTGTAGTTCCTAAAAAACTGAAACATTCATAATAATAGTGATATATGAAGTTGGATCTAAAAGTAATGCCTTCTGTGTCATAAAAAAATTTAATATTCAACTTATACCAGACGAATTATACAAATCATAGCCTGAACTGTCCCCTGTGCAACAGTACAATTTAACATAGCATTTTTACACAGTTAGGCTGTCATTGAATCCAGGCATCAAAAACAGTTGGAAAAAATTCAGAGTTTTGATTCGTGACCACTGATTTTAACGCTGTTTCAATCACTTCCAAGGAAAAAGTGTTTAGGGATGTTGTAATAGAGATCAGCAATGTGCAGAGAAGTTTGGAAACAGAGAAGTGGATATTGCAGATAAACTGTGCAGCACCTGGCCACAACATCTGTCACAGGCATCATTCAAGGACTTGCTGATGAAGTAATGCAATGACACAGATGCATCAGAGATCACAAACAACAACAAAACAAACGTAACCACACTTAGAAAACCGGCCGGAGTGGCCGAGCGGTTAAAGGCGCTACAGTCTGGAACCGCACAACCGCTACGGTCACAGGTTCGAATCCTGCCTCGGGCATGGATGTGTGTGATGTCCTTAGGTTAGTTAGGTTTAAGTAGTTCTAAGTTCTAGGGGACTTACGACCACAGCAGTTGAGTCCCATAGTGCTCAGAGCCATTTGCACCATTTGAACCACACTTAGAAAACTTAAGGAGGCAATAATGCATACCCACCTATGTCATTTTTCGCAATGCAAGTGATTGGAAAAATGGGCTGGTCAGTGCTACCTCATGCATCCTACAGCCCTGATTTGGCCCTGTTTGACTTATTTTTGTTTGGACATACGAAAGACAACCTACGTAGCTACAGATTCAATGACTTGTATGAGGTTAAAACAACTTTAAAATCCTGGCTCAAACCCTAAATATTTCCATACAGATTTCAATGCTTGGACTCAGTGATGGCTGAAATGTGTACCAATGCTTGGTGACTATGTTGAATGGTAATGTTGTGTACATAACAAATCAGACTATGATCTGCACTAATTGTGCTGTTATATTATGTTGTTATTAATTTTTTGTGACACAGGCAACATTAGTTTTTGATCTACCCTTATACAAAAGTGCGGATAAGGAACTGACATGTAACTGTGAACCAATAATCCTCTTCCTTTTGTTAAATGGAGGTAAGCAAGTGACCCATAATTATAGACTCATTTCCCTCATCCATATTGTAAAATTATTTTGAGAAATTGGTGTGTAACAAAGTACCACATGCCTTCCTGTCTTCCTTTTAAAAGCTTTTGTAAAGGCTTCTTTACTCAGAAAGCAATATATGATCTCAAAAATTCAATTCAACAACAGATAAACAAGAAAAAGTAACCATTTTGCATTTTCTGTGATTTTTGCCAATGCCTTGGATATTGTGGTTATCAAATTGTACTAAGGAAGCAGTCTTATGACCTTAAAGGCATTCTTACTGTGTGAGTTGCCTCTCATCTTAACAATAAAAAACAGTGGCTCAAAAAAGGAAAACTACTGTATAATTAAAACTTCGTTTTCAGTTGAGAAACATTAGATACAGCACCCCAAAAGGTTAAGTAACTTGTCTGCTCCTGTTCTTGAATTACATTAATGACTTACTGTGAGCTGCTTTGCAGGAAACTTTCTTAACACATAATCTTAAAGACTCATATTGTGGAACTACAAACAAATGAAAATGACTACAGGAACTAGAATTAGATCAATAGACACACGTTAGATGAAAATCCATGTGTGAAGCTTCTAAACTGAATTTACACTAGCACATGAATAAATTAACACAAATTATCTGTTCTTCTTGCTTTGTGAATAGAAATCTCTCATTTTGCTGAATTGCAGATGGGATTGCTAATATACGTTGCATACTTTCACTCCATGCTGTACTAAGTCATTATTTCTGTTGTAATGGAGGAAAAACCAAAAGAACTACTTAGTCTACAGAAGCATGTGACTAATAATTAAACATCTTGCAGA
Organism: Schistocerca cancellata; assembly: GCF_023864275.1. NCBI lineage: Eukaryota > Metazoa > Arthropoda > Insecta > Orthoptera > Acrididae > Schistocerca > Schistocerca cancellata. The sequence continues at coordinate 142,931,883 of NC_064631.1, read as the reverse complement.
AGGCTGTTCAGGAACCTACCAATTCCAATACCTACACGCCAGTACATTTACTCCACAACCACATTACTAAAAATAAAATAATTTTTGTCTGTCACAGTATTAGGTTCAGAATAGTTTTATATTGTGATGCACAAATCTGTAACAGGTTGCTAGTAGCCAGATATCAAGTAGAAAATTTGAAATTATCATATGTACAAAAATAAAGTAAAATAGTGCCTTATTAGATACTTCTATAATTTATCAAAATATTTGGACTCAGAACTGTGAGTTCATTTTACACAAATGATCATGTCGAACACATGAGAGAACTGAGGCCTTCCTCTTTGTCTCTGTCTCCCATCATCCATACAAGTAGGTTCCACTCATTATGGTCTGTGAGCAAGCTACCTCTCCTTTACAACCTTATTGAACATATCAGTTTTCCTCCCAGGAAAGAATCTTAGTACCAAAAGCCAGATGTAAGTTTTTCCTTTAAAAATGCCTGTTGGCAGTACTACTGTACAATAACATACTCATTGAAAGAGGGAGGGCTTCTGTCAACAAAATTAAAATAATAAAAAAAAAATTGTAAAATCATTATTACTGACATTTAATGGAGATAACTGAAAAACAAGTTGTGAATCACTTTCATTACAAACACACACACACACACACACACACACACACACACACAGAAAAAGTAATATGCTATGGAGATGTTTTAATTATACCAATTTTACATTAAACAGGAAAATCATCATGGTTGTCGGAGTACAAACGTCTTACATATCATACACCTTTAATTCAGACAGAAGTTCTGACAGAACATTCAAATCAAGTTCTTCACGTAAGCTTCTCTCATGATGGGTCTTTGTTTGCAACTTGTTCAAAAGATGGATATGTTCTGGTAAGTACTTATCTTTCATTCACTTACTAGTAAAGTATGTAGTGCAGAAAACATTTCAGTTATATCAGCATAGTGCTTACTTTGAACACATAGAGGTTCTTATAGGATGCTTGTTTAAAGTGCTTTTTGTGGAACACATTTAAGATGTTTTCTGTCTCTTTCATTGTTGTTTCTCTGTTGCCCTGTATGTAACTATTATCTGCCCCCATAACTGAGAGGTCAGCATGGCTGACTGCCATCTGAAGGACCTGGTTTGATTCCCAGTATTGTCAGGGATTTTTCCTTGATGGGAGGACTGGCACAATGAGCTTTCAGCCTCATGAGGCTATTTGGGGAGCTACATGACCAATTAGTTGTGGTGACAAGCTCAAGAAACATGACAATGACTGGGAGAGCAGTGTCCTGACAACATCCCCTTGACACCATATCCAGTGATGCCATTGGTAAAGGAAGACACTATGGTTGGTGGGACCAGAATACAGAACTTTATGTACCTTACCCTTTTACGTAATTATTGTTTTACGTGCTATGATGAAATAAGTTAGTTCAAAAACCATTTTATTTCAAATTTACTGCTTAACATTTGGGAGAATGTCCTTTTTCTTAATGCCAGGACTAGAAATCTGCAATATATTACAAAGGCTGTGGTCTAAAGACTAAGTAAGCAAAATATATGAAACAATGTTTACAATCTCCTCCTGTCATTTTTCGATGGAATCCAAGGAGCTAAGAATGTTATTTCAGCATGAAGACATAAAAAAACATTGTCAACCCTGTAAATGTGCTCTACTTAACATCTGCCCCCCCAGTCCCACCACTTAATTCTAGTGGAAACGATGTAGTGCATACTGTTTTAATTATGAATTTAATGCAACATTATTTGCAAGATTAAGTTGATGGAGAAATTTTGTTCTTGAATTAATAATATATGAACCACTACAGTACATATCATTTTTATTTATTGTATATTATGTAAGGGAGCTGAAGTGCAGATGTATTTTGGCATCAATTCTGGATCAAATGTTTTTCACTTCGACAGCTGGCATTGCTCCCACACCAGCACCCAATTAGCAATCTGGCAGGTGACTCAGTGTGTCTATTCATATCCACCAGCAACTATTTGTACCCAGCCAGGATTCCCCGGGTTGGCAGAGCTAATGCGCTGTCAATGAGGAGTGCCAGTGAATATTTGAAACTGCTGATTTTGAAGATAGCCACTTAAGTGACTGAATCAGTGACTATTACCACCATACAGAATGTTGCAAATCAAGAAAAGCAGCAACCTACATGATCATCTCCAGCAAACCATACCATAAGTCATTAGCAAAATTACACAAGGAAGAAATCAAAACGGCATGGTGGAAAGACACTAATTCTTTTTATTTATTTATTTTCTTTTTTTATTTCAGCTCAGTCTGTTGGGAGAACCTAGAACCGAACAGTAGGAGAAATAACAGCATTCGAACGGTCCACAAAAGATGTCAGAAGCTCTTTTTCAATAGATTACTCATGCTAATAATTAATTTGATTTTTCTGTAGCTTATTGGAATCAGCAATACAAACTTCAAAAATATGGATAAAATCATATTTAAAGTTAGTCTATCAGTTTTCACAGAAATCTTGTATTCCTGCATAGTTTAGTTTCCTGGAGACAGTCACATACAGTCATTGTCTTTCATGCTGAACTGTTACTAAATAATGCCCCATCTTTACCATCAACATGAAAATACTCCTAGCCACTAGTAACTAGTCTGAAATGGCATCAGTGGCAATTTTATTCTGCTTGCAAATCAAACTCTTGAACTGTCCAACAATAATTAAATGACAAAGCTGTGGGTATAATCCTTTAGAGCCAGTAATTATGGATTTCTTTAATGCAGATGCCTCATATCTGAATCAAATTTTCTTCTTAAAATTTGGTCAGTCTTGACATAAAATATTGCCACCAGCTGGCCAAGTCACAAACTAAATCAGTCATTAACTGAAGATGGTCATAAACTTGGTTGCCCCTCAGCACAGACTACACTGTATGTTGTGGAAGTTACTTTTCTGGTGACATATTTGCTTGTCATCTAGTGTGAACACAAGTCAAGATTAAGAGCTCACTCCTTCCCTTTTTTACTTTGTTTTGGTTTTCTAATCATTTTTTGTCTGTATGTTAAAGGTTTCTATCTATTGGAAGTCTAAAGTTAATTCATTTTACTTTCTTACTGGCCAGTAATAGCAAAACCATTCCTGAAAAGCACTTTTGGTTGTCTTGTCTCATGTAGAACACTTTCTGTTTGAGAGTTTTCCATCAATGAGCAGAGCTAGCCACTGGCTAACTGATTGTGGTGGGTGTAAATAAAATCAAAATAATAAGTGTTGTGATGGATGACGTCCCAACTAAGCTTTTGGATTACTGCTATAATTGTATCAGCAGGCCCTATCCTGCAATAGCAGCTCTTGATGCAGTCATCTCGGTGCTCTTCTTAGATTGTAACAAAAATGCATCTCAGTTACTGGCAAAAAGTGCTATCTGTGATGGACTTACTCTTGCAAACCAGTTCATACTACTCATAATCCTCTTTGTTCCACTAGATGCATAACATTATCTTTCATGAACTCAAACTCTTTTGCTTCAGAGTAGCATAAAGGCGCCATATCATGGCACCAGTGACAATATTGGATAGGGATACTGAATGAGCCAACAGATAATGTTCAAGCAAAAACAGAGATATGGCCATTCTCTGATATTTAGGTACATGGTAGCAGCTCATCACATTGCTTATTATTTTTACACTGACATGGATTATCATGGAATAAATGATTTAAATGCTCTTCATCAAAGTCCATAGTTCTTCCTGAATGTAGAGAATCATTCATGTCAAAGAGATCCTCCCTGAAACAATAAAACCATTTTCTGACTCAATTTCACTGTTGACACTGTACCCATACACAACAAAAAGGTTTTGAGGTGCCTTCACCCCTCCATTAAACACTAAAAAAACTATATTCTGCAGATATGGTAATGAAACATTATGCTAGAATGTAAATAATTTAAGAGTAAAGCTAACATTCACAAAATAATTGAGGCATTGGCCATTGACAGGCACATAAACAAAACAAATCTTTACAAATTTTCAGACAAATCATTTATTACATTGGAGCACACATATACCTCCCCCCCCCTTACACACACACACACACACACACACACACGTGTATGGCTACAGCCTGAATATACTGTGTCAGGGTGCAACTCTGCATCTTGCCTTATGTGGGAGACTGTGCCATGTGGAGTGAGTGAAGAGAGAAAGGAGACAGGGAGTGGGAGAGGGGATTGGGGAAGGGTGCATGGCAGCTTTGTTGTCTGGGAGAAAGAGGTAGCAGGTGCACAGGATAGGAATGAAACATGGGCACTGTCACCAATGAGTTTAAGCAGTGCATGATGATAATGACATAAGTATGGCCTAGAGGAGCGGTTTGGGGGGGGGGGGGGGGGTATCTGAACAGAAGAAAGGGACACTGCAGGGAATAGGGTGTGGATGCAAGATTAGTGAAGCTAGGATCCTGCAGCAGGATGAAAGTGGGTGTGGGGTGGAGAGATACTAGAGATGGAGTCCAGGAGGATCATATGAACAAAGGCTGTATTGCAAGGACAACTGTCATCTATGTTGTTCAGAGAAGCTAGTATTTGGGGGAAGGCCCAGACGGCATGGGTTGTGAAGCAACTCTTGAAATAAAGTAAGTCATGTTCAGTAGTGTGTCTTGCCACCAGGTGATCAGTTTTGTTTGTGGCCACTGTATGGCAGTGGTCATTCATTCAGGTGGACAGCTGTTTGGTGGTCATGCCCACATAAAATGCTACACAGAAATTACAGTACAGCTGCTGTGTGACATGACTAGTTTCACAAGTGGCCCTCCCTCCTATGGAATATAATAAGGCTAGAGTAGGATGGGTTGGATGGCTGTATTGAACAGTTTAACAGCCGGATCTTCCTCAAGGATATGACCCATTTGGCAAGGGACTGATATTAGGTGTGTGATAGGGATGGACCAGGATATTGCATATGTTGGATAGGCAGAGTAATACCAGTTTAGATGGGGTGGAAAGGATTATGATTAGTATGATCCTCATTTCTAGAAATTATGATAGAGCTCTAGAAAAGGATATAGTTCAGTTTTTTTCAGTGTGGGATGATGTGGCGTGATGAGTAGTAGTTCCTGCTTTACAGCTGGATTTAGGGATTGGTGGTTAAAGTAGGGCTGTGTGAGGATGTGTATTAGGAAATCTGTCTATAGACTAGGCTTGGAAGATAGTACCTGTCTGAGAAGGCATTAATGAGACCTTCAACACACTGGGCAAGGGAAGTCTTGTCTCTAGAGATTCACTGTCTGTTGGTAGCCAGACTATGTGGAAGTGATTTTTTGGTGTGGAAGGGGCGGCAGCTATCAAAATGCAGTTGATGATTAGTGGGCTTAATATAGATAGGGGTATGAACTGAGCCACTGGAAAAGATTGAGTTCAACATCCAGGAAGGTGGCATGTTGGGCTGAGAGGGCTCAGGTGAAGCAAATGGGATGGAAGGTGCTATAGCTGTGAAGGAATGAGGATAAGATGTCTTGACTGTGGGTCCAGAACATAAAAATATCATCAGTGAACCTGAAACGGACAACAGCTTTGGTGTTTTGGAAAGCTCAAAAGGTTTACTCTAGATGATACATACGCAGGTTGGCATAGGAAGGTGCTGTATGGGTGTCCATTGCCATGATGTGGATTTGTTTATATATCTTCCCCTCGAAGGAGTAGTAGTTCTGTGTGAGGATGTTGTTAGTTATGTGTATAAGGAATGAGGTGGTAGGTTCAGAGTCAGACGGATGTTGTGAGGAGTAGCGTTCAACAGCGACAAGGCTATGGGCAAGAGGGATGTTGGTGTATAGTGATGTACTGTCAATAGTGTTGAGTAGGGTTGCAGGTGGTTGAGAGATGGTAAAGGAAGTATTTGTATATTTGATATGGGAGTCTAGGCTACAGACAGTTGGAGATCATGATCTACATAGGTGGATGTATTTGTGATTGGAGTCTAGCATCCACCTACATTGGGGTGTCCAGGATTGGTGGGTTTATGAATTTTGGGAAGCATTTGTAAGGTGGGTGTGCAGAGAGGATTAGTAGCAAAAAAGTGTCTCCACTGTAGGTATCAAAAGCAGGTCTTTCATAAGTCAAACTTGAGTGAATGTGGGTGTGGGCCTTAGATAAGGCTGAAACTTCTGTAAGATTGAGGTCTTCGGTGAAATGATTGACAAGAGTTTTGGGGTTTGTTTAGGTTGTATGTTTTGTGGAATATTGGGAAAGAGTTCTGGGAAATGGGGTAGATGGAGGTCAGCATGTTCTGGGTGCTTTGAGGGGCTGAAGATGGGGTTCACTGGGGATGGGATAACTGTTGATGGGCAGTGGTGCTCTGAGTAGGTAATAGGATGTCAATAAATTCGGTAACCTATGGAGGTGGCGTTTGAGGCAATCTTCCAGTTGTTTTGGTTTGGGGGATACAGTGGAAACGGGATTTGCACATTAACAATATCTTGCAGAGGGAGCAGATCTGGATCAAGAATGCCTATACCATGGAGATTTCTTTCTCTAGTTTCAGCTTACTTAGGACTAGGGTTTGGTGGAATCTGAAATTTTGAATGTCATTGTCATAGGAGGGGTGGCATCCAGATAGTGGAATTTTTGTGGTTAGCCAATATGTGGGATTCCATGATTTAGGTAGAATTTAAAGAACAGGATATGGGACTGGGTCTTGGCTAGGTATAGGAATACATTTCTGAACTGATACGGGTAGACTGAGCGAGGACCCATTTGGGATGGGATGTTGCTAGGGAGGAGGAGGAGGAGGAGGAGAATGTAAATGTTGTCAGTGAGTGATGGGCAAATTCTCTGAAAATATTGCGTGTAAAACTGAGTGGTATTTGATGAGAAGGAAAAACGAATGAAATTAAGTAAAAATGTGAAATAGACATGGGAAATGGACAAATCAAAGCATTAGATGGCTCTAAAGGGAACTAGGGAGGACAATTTGAATGGTTTGTGAGATAAAAATGGCAGAGGAAATTGTATTGTGGGCCGTTGGACGGTTCTGTGAAGTAGGGATATTCATTCGCATATAAGCAATTATTGTGTGTTGCGAAATAAATGACTGATGTGAAATGATGATGGAGTAATGTATAGAGGAGGGATGGATCAGTTTTAAAAGTAAGCTGCAGTAGTTTGCTGCTTCAATAATTTTTAACTCTGATATGGCAGTCGGATGCATAGGTGGATAGCATATGCTGCAGTCAAAGCAGTTGCAAGCAGTGCTACAGAGTGCCCCAAGAGTTCCACTTGACAGTGCTAGCCAGGTCTAGTAATGAGAGTGCATAACAAAGGTGAGAAGGAACATGTAGGGAAATATGTGGACATACAGTAAGAGAGGGAAAAAGCAGATATGAAATATGATTCAGTAATAAAGGACAGATGACATACAGATGAGATTTTAGGATAGAAAGGAGTCATGTGGCAACATAAATATAATGATAGAAAGTTCTGGTAGAATAAAATAGTTTAGGAGTGGTGGTGACAACTCAGTGAGTAGTAGAGGAATTGAGTAATAGTTCATCAGCATATGCGGCAATTGTGTGTGTGTGTGTGTGTGTGGGGGGGGGGGGGGGGGGGTGCATCCCTTTGTAATTCTCTTGGTCACTTTGTTTATTCACCTGCCATTCAACTATTCTATTACTATGATAGTCTAGTAGACTGTTGTAAAGAGTTACTGGTACTTGCAGTCCCTGTAGTCTTGTGAACACTGTGAGCATTGATTTATTTTCACAGAACCCATATTGCCCACCTGTGGCCCTGTTGTCTGTCACACAGAAGCTGCTCATGGAGCTTTGATCAGGAAAATTGGCCTATATGATATTGGATTGGCCAGGTCATTGTCTTCTAATTTTTTGATTATAACGTCCAAGCTGCAAGTACTCTTACCAATCTTAGGGTGTCACTTATTACCTCAGCTAAAAATTGGTTATCTGTGGTGCTACTGTTTTAAGGGTCTCAGAGTGAATGCCATATGTGCCAGGTGCTGCTTTAACTTTTAATTTTGCTATGGGTAGTGCCATCTCTTCCAATGTGATGGGGCAGGTGACAGTCTCCTGTGTGTATTTTGTCTGTATTGGAACTCTTAAACTGGTGTGATATGGGTGGTCTGTACTAGATCCTGCAACTACATCTACCTGCACTACAGATGCGACTAGTGGGTTGCCCCTGCCAGCCTTACAACATTGGACAGATTATATACCAGCACAGTGGTTGATCAAAACTTGCTAGTCTCTTTATAAGTTAGCTTCCAGCATACTCCATAGGAACAAGTGGCACCCACATCACCACCATGGCAGTTGGGTCACCACAGGTGGTGCTATTTTTGTGGTTTTACTTCAAATCCTCCAATCACTTACCTGCAGAATGCCAAGCAAATACACAAGTGGCCATTCAGCCACTGAGCCAGCATTTGTAACTGTAGCATCAACCACAGAGGGTCCACAGCAGTACCACAATGAGCAATCGGGAGTCACTACCAACAGCTTCAAGGGACACTGTGCTCCAGGGACAGTGCATGCTGGTTGAACTTTGACTTTGTGATTCTGTCAGGCAATTATCTTCAGAGACAAAAGTCCTACTAGATTAACTCAAGCATTGTTCATCACAGTAAACGAACTAGTAACCTTAGTAACTTTACATTTCTTGTAGCTCCATATTCTGTAAGACTGGATTGTGTGTGTGTGTCCACCAGAATTATATGGATCTGCATCCCATGGCACCTTATACTGGAAGCTTGTATTGTTTGTCCATCAGAAATATATGGCTCAGCATCACTATGGCTATTTTATTTTAAATTACTTTCATTACTTTTTGAGTTAGAAATAGTGTTTTGTTATTGAACTACCTGGGAATATTATTGGCGCATCTGTGGTCGCACTGCAGTCACTGTTGTGGTTACTGCAGTGAAGGAACTTTCAAAGCAAAAATTCCACTGTACTTATCCTTCCTTGTGTGAAGACTCCATCATCTCACCTAAGTGTGGTTAGCACAAATTTTGTATTACCTTCTCAGTCATCAGTTCGTACATGCGCACCGTAAGTTGTTGCTCAATTGTGTTTCAACACACTTGCCCCAAAAGTCACTCTTTGTCTGCAGCAGCAGTTCCTTGCACTGTCACTTCACCTCTCTAAACTGTTCATCACATTTGTGTCTCTCTAGCAGTTACTGTCCTCTGGTAGTATCTGTATGTAAGTCTTGAATCCTTTTTGAGGTTTCTAAGTTCATTCAAACAGACTATTTCGCTTTTACTCATATCTCTTGCTATTAGGATTGTTTTGTGCCTATTGTAAGATCTCCATTAATAAAATTATCTTATAGTCAATGCTGATTTCAATATGTGAAAGGATGCGTGTTGCTGCAAAGTCCTGTAATTCCTTCAAGTCTGCTTTACTAGATAGAAAGTGCTTGTTGCATTTTCTTGTCATGTGCATGTGGCAATGATTGACATTATGTTCACTGTGTGTAGCCCCATTGTGTACCTCCCATGACAAGATGACACCAATAGATTTTATGTTCATTATTGTAATGTTCATGTTGGCTTTTGCTTATGCCCTTGCTAAATGTGTAGGGTTGGCCCTCCCTTTTCCCTTTTAACTATGTATCAGTTATTTATGTGTATCTTGTCATTAATGTCACATCCTATGGATGTGTTCACGATGACTGCCATAGTGTTGAATGTGCATTGGTATACCTAGTGGTGATGAACTTTTTATGAAGTGGGTGTTCTGCAGTTCTATCTGTTCTATAGTTGAAATGTGTAAAGAGAATAATGTGTAATTTTGTCAGTTTATGTGTAGTTCTCTGACAAGATCCGTCCATATGGAGAATGGGTAGACAGAACTGCACGACACTCACAACATAAAAAGTTAGTCATCACTAGATCCATCAACACATATTCAACTGTGTGACACTCATTGTGAACAGATCCATGGGATGTGACATTAATGACGAGATAGACACGAATAACTGATACACAGTTAAAAGGGAAATGGGAGAGCCAACCCTATACATTTTAGCAACAGGGCAGAAGTAAAATCAAATACTAACGTTATAGTAGTGAATATAAAATCTATTGATCTCATGTTATCAGGGGAGATACACAATGGGGCTACACACTGTGAACATAATGTCATAATCATAAACATTGCCACACGCACGTGACAAGAAACGTACAACAAGCACTTTCTTACGTGGTCAGTGCATAGTTGTGATGTCTTCACTACAGTCCACTGCCTGTTGACTATATGGTTCACAGCATTTGGATTGGTGCCCCCCTGTGTTCACTGTTGCATTGATTGTGAGACCAAACAGCTGTCCATTTTGTGTGAATGGCTTCTACAAGCATATCTCATCCACACCCTCTTCCTTCACGACCTTTTCCAGATCCGCTTTCATGAAAATAAACACACAGTGTTTAGTTAGAACAGCTTCATGGATGCTTGTTGAAAACAAAGGGTTTCATACTTATCCTGGTATTGTTAAAAACTACATGGCCATGTGCCCTCTTAAGCTTTCTGTACACTTGGTCCACGTTGAACCCTTACAGTCTCTGTGAACACTCTCCCTATTAGTTCAAGCAGTATGCAGGGATCAGTGGGGAGACTTTCAACCTTTAAGATCGTTTGGTCTGGTGTTTGCTAGAGGGAAAGCATGTTGTGCTCCCTTTCGGGTGCATTTTGGATGTTGTGAAAAGTTGTGTGGTTTGAGAAATGTCTCACTGTCCCAGTCTGTCAATGTACATGTTCTCTTCTAGGATCCCATAACCACAGAAGTAGTTTTGCTGGATGTTGTGAATCTTTCCTTCTGTTTCAGCATTTCATGGGTTTTGATCAGCTTATTCTTTGTTTGTGTTTGATAGAGGTTTTGTTGGATGTGTTGTGTCATTTGTGCTCACTGCACATTGCTGAATGCATCTGTTTGCGTGTTGCTGTCATTGTCAGGTCATAGCTTACCACGTGAACCTACTCCCTGTCTTTGGAAATGCAGTCACTGTTCTCTTATGGATAGTCATGCCCTGTGTATGATGATGGAATGTGTAACCCCCTGAAACAAAGCAAACATCCTTGAAGTATCGCCTGATTTTTGTCATGTCATCTATATTGTTGTCTTAACATCAGTCTGCATGTAGAATAATATTTCTGTAGCCTCGCTTCTACCAACCAATGGTCCTGTATGACAGAGAGGGGTTGGGGGAAAGGGGGGGGGAGCGTTTCAAGTTCTTTAATTCTGCTAAAAAGGCAGGTGCAGATGTGAAAGGGTTGCAATACTTTTGACTCTCAATATGGTAATACTTAATGGTGTGATCAGACTTAGTTGATCAGGATGTACAGCTCACTCAATTGATCACTTGTAGACCTTGAATGACAGCGTTGTGTGAAGTTCAATAGTCAAATTCCTGAATGATGGCAATCTGCACAGTTTGGGCATGGATGGGGATTGCATTGATGTTGGTTCCAAGCAACAGTTACAGTACATGCATACTGCTGAATGCTCATTGGCTGTTGGAGAATGCATGATATAAGTGTGCAAACAAGCCTAAACTTGACCACCATTTTTCATGACTCCAACTACATTAATGTTGTCTCTTGTCTCTTGCAAGCATGCAGCATTTTCTGTGACCCTCTACAGTGCTTGCTAATCATTTGATGCAGAACACATAGTAGATGTAATTTCAGGCCTGATAACAAGGTGGCAAACCAATGCATTATGACATCCATTCTAGACATCAAGAATAAACCCAATTCTAATAATTTATATATGTGAGGATAGTATGATGTGAAGAAAATGCATCTACACTAGACTGTTCCTTTCAAGAACTTAACTTCTTTTTGTCAGTGATCGTATTGTCCAACATTTAATGTGGCAGCAACAGGTACATAATGAAACTACTCTCGTAACTGGTATGATTCTAGATTCTATGTGATAATATCTCTTAACCTTAAGTGATAACACTAAAGGGAATATGAGGGATGAAATGAAAGTAATAGAGTTGTCTCAGTTGTGTTGTCTTCAGTTACTTTTCTTTTTTCTGTCCTCGTTCAACAATAATACATTTATAATTGATACGTAAAGAGAGATATGAGGTTTGCTGCACCCTTGACAGAAAAATCCATATTACAGCATAAACTGTATGATTCTGTAACATTATTTTCAAAAGCGAACAAAAAGTATACAGGTTGTACAATCTTTGTTGTAAACGTAGCTGTCGCAGAAACTAGGTCTAAGACTGCCATGTACGACAGCAATAATGTTGGATACCCCTCAAATTACTAAGTTTGACAACTTGTGTAACCTGTCAATGTGTAGGTTGTGGCAGTTATTGGAGACCTGTTCTCATGTTGTGTTTTCTGCCAAGATGGCCACCGATTGGGTTGTGACTTGATATCGGCTCTGTGTTGTGACTATGTTTTCACACGGTGAGAATAGTAGTTAAAAGCTGGTGTTCACTCTCACAAGTGCAGGCAGTCACATTTGTTCTGCTGCATGGTATCTGAAATGATCAATGTTTTGAAGTGCAGTTGAATACTACTAGTCTGGAAGGATCACCACCCTATCATGGTGTTTAGCGTGAGCCAGTTTTCAATGCTTGAACTCCATTGTCGCAAAATGTCATGTTCCTTGATCATGACAGTTTTGAGTCCAAACAAATTTATGTGGACTTCTATGAGGATGAACAAGATTGTCACCACAAAAGGAGGCATCAACATGAATTCTGTGGGAGGATATCTCAATGGTGATATAAAAATTAAGCCAGAGCCACTATCAGAGTATGAACCATTTTACACCTTTGAAATGGACGAGCTTCCAGTTACTACAGGCCAAGAATTCTATCCTGAGGATAACTTATCATGTGATGAAGACAATAATTCTAGTTACATCTACTCAACAATCAGGTATAGATTCATCACTGTGATGCTAACTTAATTTCAAATGCAACAGAGGTCAGTGTCAATGATGCATTGCATGATCCAGATCATTAAGAGTGGTTTGAGAAAATTGGTATCCTGGAACATGTCAGAAAGGCCAACAAATGAAAGGGTAATTGACTGTTGGACTGTTTGGAAGAATAAGTACAGAGGTGGAAAAAAGCAAGAATAGTTGCATGAGAATTCAGCCAACAGTCTGGAGTTGGCTTTTTGGAAACATTCTTCTCCAGTTGCAAGAACTGAATCATTTAGATTACTTATGGCTCTGTCAGTCAGATTTGACTTTCATGTCTTACAGTTGGATGTCACCATTGCATTTCTCAATGGTGAAATTGTTCAGAAATATTCATGGAACGATTGAACTCACTTTTCAAATTTGTACAAAAGATGAAAGACATGGAGAAAATCATATAGTCAAGTGGGCAAGTGACATGCTTCAAACATTGAAATCCAGTAATAAAGTGTTTACACTTAGAAAAGCCATTTATGGACTGCTCCAAGCTGGTCAACAGTGATATGCCAATTTTAATGCAATCCTAACATCAACTGGATTGCCACCCACAAGTTCAGATTCATGGGTCTTTGTAGCCAGAGTAGAAAAACATCCAGTCTTTCTACTCATTTATGTAACCAACATTATAATCACTTCAGCAGACCCAAAAAGGGCTAAATAAATAAAGGATGAGTTATCAGCCAGATTTGATGTTAAGTAACTTGATGCCATAAGGTACTATCTGGGCATAGAAGTAAATCAGTCTGTTGACAAAATTATAGTATGTCAAAGTGGCTGTATCCAAAAAGTTTTACACCAAATGGATAACTGCAAGACATTAAGGACTCCATTGGCAACTGCTAGAAAGTTGGATGCAAGAGCTATGAATACAGAAGATGGTACTTACTATCCATTCAGAGAACTGGTTGGAGCATTGAAATACATCACTACCAATACTCGACCTTATTTATGCTGTGCAGTCAGTAATCTGAGCCAGTATGACGGCGGCCATGATTTTATTCACTGGCAAGCATCAAAGCAAATCCTTGGATATCTTAAAAGAAATATAGACAAGAAACTGATCTACATCAAGGATAAAGGAGGACTCTTCTGTTTTGCAGAGACTGATTGGGGAAGTTCCGGTGCTGATAGGAAGTCATATACAGGCTACAGCTTCACCTTATCTGGATCAGCAATTTTAGGATGTTTACGCAAGCAGGGAATCATTGATATTTCATAAACTGAAGCTGAACACATGAGCCTCAAGGAAGCAGCAAAGAAAGTGCTTCATCTGTCAACATTCACGAAGAAGCCAGGTACAGGAAAACAATCAAACATCACTTGGTTCAGTGACAGGCAGCTGCAAAGTTAACACACAACTCAGTTTTTTCACTCAAGGACGAAGCATTTTCATATAAAATATCACTTCTTATGTCAAGCTGTACAAGAGTATCTGCTGAAACTGGAATATCAGCAAACTGAAGTTATGATGGCAGATATGCTGATGAAGGCCCTTCCTGCAGAAAAGCACGAGAATGTGTTGAAGGACTTGGACTTCAGTACTAGAACCACAAACTTAAGACTCAGTTCTTAATTTATAACTGCCTGTAAAAATTGAGGGGCATGGTGAGATTCATCATGCAGCGAGTTGGAAATAAAGTTGTTTGATAATTATGTGTCATGTCTGTATTGTCAAACTTCATCACAACAAACGGTAACTTCAGATATTTCTCTGATGATGCAGCTATCTGTAATGAAATACTGTCTCAGAAAATGTGTACAGATATCCAAGCAGACTGTGATAAGATTTCTAAGTAGTGCAAAGAGCAGCAACTCGTTTTAAATGTTCAGAATGTAAAATTGTGGAATTAACAAAATACAGAAAAGTAATGTTTTACGATTACAACATCAGTGAGTCACAGCTGGAATTGGTTACCTCATACAGATATTTGGGAGTAATAATTTAGAGGGTTATTAAGTGGAATGCTCATATAGGCCCAGTCTTAGGTAAAACAGGTAGCAAACTGTGTGTCATTGGGAGAACACTGGGAAAATGCAATCAGTCTGCACAGCAGATTGCTTACTAAATAATTGTGTGAGCCATCCTGGAATATTGATAAAGTTTGTGGGACACTTACAGCTTAGTATTAACAGTACTTGGGATAGAGTATGTTGTGCACATCTCCCACACTTGTTTAAATGGTGTGTAGTTACAGAAGCAGACTTACTTTTTCCCTGTTTTAATAATTCCACATATTTTCTACAGATGTTTTGGCTGCAGCATTTTAAGTGTTTTGTTGCTTTTAGGTTTGGACCTCATCTTGCCCTGCCAAAATAAAGTACTACCATGACATGAAATTATTTTGTTGGAAATATACACAATATTCCCAGTTTAATGCCTCTGACACACTCCTCTTGGTGTCTGGTGTTCATTTTGGTTCTCCTCATAGCACATCTGGTGAAATTGCTGTTTTCAGCCTTCAAGGTAAGAAATGATATGTTATTCATTTTAGTGTCTTAAGTATGTAGTAAGGCCACAGGAAATCTACAAACCTACCAACACATGCTACTATTATTGGCTAACGTGAATGGCGATTATCAATTCAGTAATTGTTAAATAAGGAACTGAGTATAAAGTTGATAAATGCACTCCATTTAATACTGTGAAAGGGAGCCTTGCAGACTGTGAAGTGAGTCACACTATAAAGTAACAGAAAAAACAGCTCTCAGGAACACTTGAGGAAGTTATATTAAATACAAGCTGAAAATAAACATCATACAGATTTTATAGGAAAAACGGTTTCACAGAAAAAGGCACTGGCTTTCCAGTTTGACTCTGATGCCACAAAACACACACACACACACACACACACACACACACACACACACACAGAGGGAGAGAGAGAGAGAGAGAGAGAGAGAGCTGAACATTGAGAAAATCAAGGATGAAGACAATGTTGGCCTAGTTTTCAATGTTAGTGACATCATTCATAAAGAATATGTGCCTCCAGGTAGAACAGTAAATAAAGAATAATAACAGTAATTGTTGAAATATTTGGTAGTTCACATCCAGTGAGTTTGCCCTGGCCTCTGTTGTCCCCCCACACTCTGCACAACATCCCAGCTCATTGTCAGAGTAATTACTTGCAAGCATCAGTGTTGCATGTGTGATTTAAAACTCGATCAGCATGCAGATTGTTCCATAAAATTTCAGGCAAACTGCCAGATGTCTGCAACTTACTGCCATGATATTTTGGTGCAGAGTCTTCTGGCCATCTGTAGGCGCATATTGATCAAAATGCACTGAGCTTATGTATTTAAGATCCCACTCGTACCTGCATGATGTATCCAGTTGACAATGCACATGCATTGCATGAGGCGTTGTATTTCCACTGACTCATTGTTGGTGAACTCCAAAAGATCAATGTATGGGCCACAGTTTTTGTTTCATTGTATTTTATCAAATGACCAGTCAAAATACAAAGTTCAGCAGTAGTGGACTTATTGGCTTGCTGGTGTTTTACAATGCGATCGGGCATAGGGAGCTTCAAGTGCTGTATGTAATATTTGCCACATTCACACTTAATTCTGTAAACAACTGCCTTGAGCAACCCTGAGTCATCTTTAACAGATCCCAGCAGCTTCAAGATTTTGGAAGGAAAACGAAATATTACTTTAATTCTGTGTCCTCTTAATATTCTACCTATTTTCACTGAAACATTTCCAATATGTACACAGTAGATACACAGTAGTTTTGAAGGCCCCATCCTCTTCCTTGTTCTGTCATTTGTATGTCTGCCTTGCTGTCTGTATTTATCAGGATGGTATGAGCTCAGTGGGTTAAGATTTTTAGAATGCCTATCATTTAGGTCGGATGGTAGCAAGTAGTAGCTTGTAAGTGTCTGTGTGTGTCACCAAAAGACTTTAGTTGAGGCGAGTGCTCAGACCTCAAACTCTTCCAAAAAAAAAAAAAAAAAAAAAAAAAAAAAAAAATAATAATAATAATAATAATAATAATAATAATAATAATAATTTGCCAACAGAGGAGACAAAGGACACATTGGTGACACCAACAGATTGTTAAAACGCACATTATTAAATAAAAAGTACACCGGGGAGAGAGAGTGTGTGTGAACAATGCTGTAATGTCAGTCCCAAATGTACTGTCAGTGAGATGCAGTGAGTCAACCAGAGGCACATTTGTAAAAAGCAAAACAACATCAGAGCTGACCAAATCATTGCTTTTCAGCTTAAGTGACTAATGTGTGCTAATAAAATCACTAGATCTGTTTATGTGAAGGGCACATTCATGTACAATGGGTTTGAGTAAAGTCACTATGTCATAGGTGGCCACTCCAATATTGCTCACTAAAGGATATTAAGGCATGCCTTCTTTGCGGATCTTGAGCTTTCCATACAGCCTAACTCGAACTGAACTATTTGGCCTCAGGCTCTTAATGACCTTCTGTGGCAGAGAAGTGTTAGATAGAAGTTCTGCTCCCATTACTTGGTTAATAGGACCATTATTGCTCTTATGATATTGTGAACCACTCAATAAAAACACATTGATGTTATTACTATAATCCTTCTGTGGCATAAGCACAGTAGCGTTACCTTCATCCAACCCAAGTACGTCACCTTGTAAGTTAGGAGAGGGTGACCCTCCATTAGGCAAGATGTTGCTCTTCAGTTGTATGCCTCTCATCAACACATGGCAAGACTTCTGACAAATTTCCTCTGCTAAAATGGAAATGCCGTGTGGCTAGGGCCTCCTGTCGGGTAGACTGTTCGCCTGGTGCAAGTCTTTCGAGTTGACGCCACTTTGGCGACTTGCATGTCAATGGGGATGAAATGATGATGGTAAGGACAACATGACACCTAGTCCCTGAGCAGAGAAAATCTCTGACCCAGCCAGGAATCGAACCTGGGCCATTAGGTATGACATTCTGTCATGCGGACCACTCAGCTACCAGGGGCGGACATTTCCTCTGCTGCAACTTGCAAGGCAGCACACAGCCTGTTTGGTGGGACTGACTAGTCTGCAAGTGTCAGTAAAACAGATGTAGGAGCAAAATTAAAACCTCTTGCTAACAAGGATGCAGTCTTGTCATCTATAGATTTCCCCATCAAGTTGATAATATGTTGACGAACAGGAAATTCGTGTCCAAATTCGGCCAGTCTCTGCAGTCTGCCTTGTTGTAGCCTTGTTGTGAATCCAGTTCACTTTGGACCACATCACAGCATCCGGCCTATCCCAAGCCGACAACTTCTAAATGCAGATGCCACTGTCCAGTAGAAATGATGGACATTCTAAAGATCATTATGCACCAAGCCCATACAGTCTCAGATGCTGATAAAGTGCAAAAGGAGCTGGCAGATCTGCAAACTGTGTTTCTGAACAATGGATATTCATCTCATCAAGTACAGAGAACGCTACAGATGTACAAATGACAGAACAAGGAAGAGAATGATGCCTTCAGAATAATGCTTATGTACCATACATTGGAAATGTTTTGGCAAAAATAGGCAGAATATTGGGAAGACATAAAATTAAAGTAATATTCCATCCTCCTTCCAAAACCTCGACACTGTTGGGATCTGTTAAAGACAACTTACAGTTGTGTGAGGCAGATGTTTGTAGGATTCTGTGCAAATTCAGCAGATCTTATATAAGGCAAACAGTGCACATCATGCAGCGTTGCACTGTAGAACATCAGCGGCCTCCAAGCCTATAGGTCCACTATTGCCGAACACTGTATTTCGACTGGTCATTTGATAAAACACAATGAAACAAAAATTGTGGCCCACAAATCAAACCAGTTGAGTTCCATCATCAGTAAATAAGTGGAAATATGACTATTTGAGTCCTTATTAATCAAGACAGCGACTTTCAGTTAAATTCTGCATACAGTCCTTTCATAGTAAACTTTGTGATTTGCATAGCTGGCCATGTTCTGCAATTGTACTGTTCAAATTCAATTAATTTGATACTGATGAAGCGACCTTTTACCATGGAAAGCCCAGGCTGCAGTCCACAGACTCGCAGCAGAAGTGCACGTACTTCATCAACTGGATACACCATGAATGTTTTGGTGGGGGTCTTGAAATATGTGAGCTCAATGCATTTTCATCAGTATTCATCTGAAGATGGCCTAAAGATCATGGCAGCAAGTTGCAAATGTCTGGCAGGTCACGTGAAATGTTATGAAACATCTCATGTTGCATATTATCATTACCCATCAGATTTGTCCCCCTTCAAACTGTTTCCTCTTCCCAGAATTAAAAATGTACCTGAAAGGCTCAAGGTTTGATCCAGTTGATTGTATCCAGAAGATTATGACCAACAAACTGAAGCAAATTCCAAAAGAAGACTTCTCAGGGTCTGTAAAGAAGCTGTAAACTTCTGCTGAGCACTGTGTCACAGAAAAAGGATCCTATCTTGACAGCCGGCCGCGGTGGTCTAGCGGTTCTGGCGCTGCAGTCCGGAACCGCGGGACTGCTACGGTCGCAGGTTCGAATCCTGCCTCGGGCATGGGTGTGTGTGATGTCCTTAGGTTAGTTAGGTTTAAGTAGTTCTAAGTTCTAGGGGACTTATGACCTAAGATGTTGAGTCCCATAGTGCTCAGAGCCATTTGAACCATTTTTGAATCCTATCTTGACAAAGAAAACAACTGTAATGAGCATGCCTTTGGGTTTGAAGTTGTGGACCACAAATTGCATCTAAACTGTAGGCTCTTTCAGATGATGTAGGGTAGGAAACAGTTATGTAACTTACCTGATCTGGTTATTCGTCTTTGGTGGTCTCATAATCTGTGGTCTTGGATGACACTCTTGCTATTAATTGGTTGGAACGACATTTATTAAAGATTGTATACTGTGCTGCAGTACATAGTTTTCAATTCCTTTACTTTTTTTTAAACTGCAGAATTCGATCAATTCTAGATCACCTAGATTCTGAGGATGATTTTAAAGTTAAAAATTTGCTCAGGGCACAATCTACTTTTCCCGAAACCCTCTTAGTACACATCAGTTCCGTCTGCTCTTCAATCATTCAGTAGTGCCTTGGAAACAATTTTGTAGATGACTGGAAGTAAATGTATGCCTTAGTAATTGTTGATGTCTGTCCTGTCTCCCTTCTTATATTGTGGATGGAGTTTGGCTTGTTCCCAATCATCTGGTATTCTTCCATTCTCTCAACAATCTTTAATGAGCTCACAAATAGTTTCAGCTGCCTGCATCCCTCCCAGTTTCATCATCTCAGCTAACATCCTGTATTCTTTTGGCACTGACGTTTTTTAGGTTGCCAATGTATTATTCAACTTGATACAATGGCACTGGTTCTGAATGTGTGTTTTCTTTTTGGAAGTGTCTGAAAATTAATTGTTGTGTTGGTTACTCACAATTTAGACACTTGAACTATTTTTGTTGTAGCTCATTGTTGCTTTTGTTGTTGGTAATCAGTTTGAAGGAAAGGGCTCATTGGATTGTACCCTGTTATTTCTCTTCAAAAATTTTGTATAATTCCCTAGTGTTTTGCCTGAAATTTGTATCTATTTCTTCTAATAGTTCTTTGTCATATTTCCACTCCTATGTTGTAATAATTTTTGATATTTGTTTTCTTCTCTCAGTGTTTGTGGTCAAGTCACACTCTTGTTTGCAGGAATTACATTTTTTCCAAGTTGTCTACTCTGCCGCTTCATCATGTATTTTGCCCGCTGTCTGTGTTTTCTTCTTCTTGGAGGGTGTTCCACTCTTTCACTGCTTCTATCATTGCTTCCCTGACCTCATCCCAATTTCCCATCTTCATTGTGTGAAGGTTTTTAGCAAATTTGTTCATGTCATCTGACACACAAGTTTTGTGTTAATTGTGTAAACTTTTTTTAATGTTGTGGTTTGATCTTTCAGATTGAAATTTGGGTTTGATTACAGTTAAAAAGTGGACCTAGTGTGTGGCTGGTCCCTCTACATTCATGATTTCTCTGTTTTGTTTTGTTATTGCCACATGATCCAGCTGATAAGAGTCTAAATGTGTATTAGAAGGAGACCAGGTCTTTCTCCTTGGTAATTTTCTGAAAACAATCATACAATGAAGGCTTCTATAACCGGATATGTTAGCTGTTGGTGAGTCTTTAGGTTGCGTGTTTGTGGTACACAAAAATTTCCATTCTTCATCTTTTGTCCAGAGCTGCAATAGACCTCTTCAGTGGTGCTCCTGTTTCTGATGAGTTTCTCCAAATGGAAACGATTGACAGATTTAAGTCAAATCGTGTGCAGAAGATGATGAGCCTTTCTCTTTTCTTTTTGGTGCATTTGTGTATGGTAAAATTTTCTCCTATTTCCTAGTATTTATGTTATCTGCCACCCTGAGTGGTTGTCTCCTACATGTAGTTTTGTGTGATACTTTAGTATTTTTTAATGTCTCATTTTTTAGTGGCTCCCAAAATTGTTTGATTTTTCTAGTTTTTTTTTCTTTTGTCATAGTTTGTAGGTGCATGTACATTTACACTGAAGACCCAAAGAAACTAGTACACCTGCTTATACACTCCTGGAAATTGAAATAAGAACACCGTGAATTCATTGTCCCAGGAAGGGGAAACTTTATTGACACATTCCTGGGGTCAGATACATCACATGATCACACTGACAGAACCACAGGCACATAGACACAGGCAACAGAGCATGCACAATGTCGGCACTAGTACAGTGTATATCCACCTTTCGCAGCAATGCAGGCTGCTATTCTCCCATGGAGACGATCGTAGAGATGCTGGATGTAGTCCTGTGGAACGGCTTGCCATGCCATTTCCACCTGGCGCCTCAGTTGGACCAGCGTTCGTGCTGGACGTGCAGACCGCGTGAGACGACGCTTCATCCAGTCCCAAACATGCTCAATGGGGGACAGATCTGGAGATCTTGCTGGCCAGGGTAGTTGACTTACACCTTCTAGAGCACGTTGGGTGGCACGGGATACATGCGGACGTGCATTGTCCTGTTGGAACAGCAAGTTCCCTTGCCGGTCTAGGAATGGTAGAACGATGGGTTCGATGACGGTTTGGATGTACCGTGCACTATTCAGTGTCCCCTCGACGATCACCAGTGGTGTACGGCCAGTGTAGGAGATCGCTCCCCACACCATGATGCTGGGTGTTGGCCCTGTGTGCCTCGGTCGTATGCAGTCCTGATTGTGGCGCTCACCTGCACGGCGCCAAACACGCATACGACCATCATTGGCACCCAAGGAAGAAATGACTCTCATCGCTGAAGACGACACGTCTCCATTCGTCCCTCCATTCACGCCTGTCGTGATACCACTGGAGGCGGGCTGCACGATGTTGGGGCGTGAGCGGAAGACGGCCTAATGGTGTGCGGGACCGTAGCCCAGCTTCATGGAGACAGTTGCGAATGGTCCTCGCCGATACCCCAGGAGCAACAGTGTCCCTAATTTGCTGGGAAGTGGCGGTGCGGTCCCCTACGGCACTGCGTAGGATCCTACGGTCTTGGCGTGCATCCGTGCGTCGCTGCGGTCCGGTCCCAGGTCGACAGGCACGTGCACCTTCCGCCAACCACTGGCGACAACATCGATGTACTGTGGAGACCTCACGCCCCACGTGTTGAGCAATTCGGCGGTACGTCCACCCGGCCTCCCGCATGCCCACTATACGCCCTCACTCAAAGTCCGTCAACTGCACATACGGTTCACGTCCACGCTGTTGCGGCATGCTACCAGTGTTAAAGACTGCGATGGAGCTCCGTATGCCACGGCAAACTGGCTGACACTGACGGCAGCGGTGCACAAATGCTGCGCAGCTAGCGCCATTCGACGGCCAACACCGCGGTTCCTGGTGTGTCCGCTGTGCCGTGCGTGTGATCATTGCTTGTACAGCCCTCTCGCAGTGTCCGGAGCAAGTATGGTGGGTCTGACACACCGGTGTCAATGTGTTCTTTTTTCCATTTCCAGGAGTGTATATTGTGTAGGGCCCCTAATGTCTGAAGTAGTGCTGGAAAGAATTGACTCCACGAATCCTGCAGAGCTGTCCATAAATCCATGGAACAAGTATATAAATAAATAAATAAATAGATAAATAAGAGTATGAGGGGGGTAGAGATCTCTTCTGAACAGTATGTTGCAAGGCATCCCAGGTATGTTCAATAATGTTCATGTCTGGGGAGTCTTGTGGCCAGTGGAAGTGTTTAAACTCAGAAGAGTGTTCCTGAAGCCACTCTATAGCAATTATGGACAGGAGTGGGTGTTGCATTGTCCTGCTGGAATTGCCCAAGTCCGTTGGAACGCACAATGGAGATGAATGGATGCAGGTGATCAGACAGGATGCCTACGTACATGTCACCTGTCAGAGTTGTAACTAGATGTATCATGGGTCCCATATAACTCCAGCTGCACTAGCCCCACACCATTACAGAGCCTCCACCAGCTTGAACAGTCCTCTGCTGACATGCAGGGTCCATAGGTTCATGAGGTTGTCTCCATACCCGTACACATCCATCCACTCGATACAATTTGAAATGAGACTCGTCCAACCAGGCAACATGTTTCCACTCATCAATAGTCCTATTTCAGTGCTGACAGGCACAGAGGAGGCATTAACCTTTATGTCTTGCAGTTATCAAGGTTACATGAGGGGGGCCTATGGCTCCAAGAGCCCATATCAATTATGTTTCATTGAATGGTTCACACGCTGACACTTGTTGATAACCAAGCATTGAAATCAGCAGCAATTTGCAGAAGGGTTGCACTATTGTCTTTTGAATTATTTTCTTCAGTTGTCGTTGGTCCCTATCTTGGAGGATCTTTTTCTGGCCACAGCAGTGTCGGAGATTTGATGGATTACCAGATTCCTAACATTCACAATACACTTGTGAAGTGGCGGAAGAGGAAAATCCCCACTTCATTGCTACCTCAGAGATGCTGTGTCCCATCACTTGTGCACTGACTATAACAGCATGTTAAAACTTGCTTAATTGTTGATAACCTGCCATTTTAGGAGCAGTGCCACACACTTATCTTATAAAGGCGTTCCCGACTGCAGTGCTGTATTCTGCCTGTTTACATGTATCTGTATTTGAATAAGCATGCCTGTACCAGTTTCTTTGGTGCTTCAGTGTGTGATGGTATAGCTAAAATTTGTGTTATGGTTTGTGTTCAGTTCCGTTTGACTATGAAAGCTGTTCCAAGCATAATGACTTTCTGTTTATTCTGTATGGACATTTTCGCTTTGCAAATCCTGTAGACCAATGTTTCAAATTAGTTCTCATCTCTGTATTTGGGTTGCAGAAGTACTAGTATGAATATATTATGTATGATTAATACATTTGTCAATTGTTTTTTTTGGACCTTATGCAGGAAATTCAAGGAACTTCAGATTATTCTTTACATGATGTTCTAATCCCTCCAGAATCCAATGACCTAGTTGCATCATTGTTCCCAGTGATGAAAGACTGATTAGCTCGAGGAGTACTTTTCGGTTCAATGTTTGCCAGCACGCAAAAAAATGATGGACTTCATTGAAGGAGAAAAAAAAAAAAAAGATTTACGAAGCTTAGCTCAACATGGGTTCAGAAGCAACAAATCTACTGAAACTGCAGTATATGATTGCATAAATACGCTATTATAACTGTTAAGATAAAAAAACAACCCATAACAGCCATATTTCTGGATCTGTCAAAGGCTTTTGACACTGTTGACCACAAAATATTACTGGAACACTATGGTATCAGAGGAATTGCAAACAATTGGATTGCTACATTCCTAACCAATTGGATGCAGAGAGTCAGCATGAAATACACTAATAGACAAAGCAATTCAATAACCGAAGTACTATCAAGTAATAAAACTGTAAAGCAAGGTGTTCCACAGGGCTCAGCACTGGGACCCCTACTTTTCCTCCTGTATTTTGACTTGAGCCTGAATGTTGATGCACACAAAACAATATTTGCTGATGACACAACTGTACTCCTCAAAGGGGAGAATACAGAGGCTGTGAAAAAAGCTGTGAACTTGGCCACTGAACAACTCAGCAACTGGGCTAAAATCAACATATTAACTATCAACACCAAAAAGACAGCTTCCATGAACTTTCACATAACACAAAATGCAAATTCCTCTCAGCCATTTGTCACTGTAAATAACCAGCCAATAGATTCCGATACTGTTTTCAAATTCCTGGGTCTGTGGGTTCAAGATAACCTGAAATCGAATACACATACAGGGAAGGTAAATGCCAGGATTTGTACCGGCTGTTATGCATTGAGTGTACTGAAATCATGTGCAAGCCTGAAAACATTAACCAGCGCATACTATGCTTACATACAAGCCCACCTAAAATATGGTGTAATATTCTGGGGAAATTCTCCAACTGCTCTGAGCACATTCAGAAACCAGAAGAGAGCAATGAGGATTATTACTGGGAGCAAACCCAGAGACTCCTTCAAACCCATCTTCAGAAAGTTGGAAATCCTTACACTGCCTTGCCTCTACATCCTTGAGACTCTAAAATTTTTCAGAAACCACATAGTGTCGACTGACACCAGAGTCGTGAAAAATAATGAAATACATGAACACAACACCAGGAAAAACGCAAATCTGCACGTTATAAATACAAACACTCAACTGTGTAAAAAGGGAGCTTTCCACATGGGCCTCCAACTGTTCAACAGTCTTCCCACTAGTATTAAGTCCATCAAAGACAACATAAAATTTAGTAAAGCCGTGAAGTCATATTTGTTGTGTCACTGTTTTTACTCTGTAAATGAATACTTAGAACAGTAATCTTACTATTTGTGTTAAATTGAAAACATTTAGCAATATAATACATTAGGATACTATAGGCCTATGTTAATATAAGTTAACAATGTTAACTGATATTTTCCGGCATCTGCAACACACTGTGTACCATCAGATCACATGGAATAAATAAATAAATAAATAAATGCCTTGGTTAAAAGTAAATTAGGGAGAGATGTTTAACCCCTTTGTGGGATGTTATATTTGTTTTCAAATTGTCAGGTGGGGTTCAACAGGCTGCCCAGTGTGGAAACAAATTCCTATTGTAGCCAACCACTTTTGTAACAGATGTTGCTGATTTTTGCAGCTGCCATCAACATGTAAATTAGGGATGGGCAACGTTTGGTGACCTGCAGGCCTGATTCACGTACTCATTTAAGCTTGCGGGTTGTCTTGTCACGTGGCGTGACTGCATTGCTCCTAGCACGTGAAGTCAAAACTGTAGTGCCTGTGACTTCAGTGTTTACTGGCAAAAGCACTGACATGAATGGCACCCATTTCCTGACACTCTGCAACAATAAATTGTCCCTCAGAATACACATTTTTGAGACTACACTCGTATTATCTTCACCTCATCTTCAAATGTTTACATTTATTTATGCCTTTTTGTTTATTTACAATGTTTTGTACTAACTGCCTTAAAAACTTTCCTTGCAAATTCTGCAGTGCCATTAATAAAAAAAAATAATGTTGTCAACATGTAAATAAAGGTAAACATCTAAAAATGTGAAGTCTGTCATCTTGAGATGTCATCATGAAAAAATAAACACCTATAAAGGCAAGTAGTTGTAGCTAATTAATTATAAATTATCTTCAATTTAATAGTTGCAGTGTTCTGATATGTCTGCAATGGACAAGAATTATTTACTAATGTTAATAAGAGACATAAGAGTAAAACAAAATAAAGCAGTGAGGCAGGCAATCCCAGTTGACAAGCAGTTAGGAGAAACTTTGCTGTATTTGGCTACAGGCATATCTTCAGACACTATTTGCAAGGCCATCATTTCTTCTTTTATTTTAAAAATCTAAATCACTTGAACTTGGCATAAATCAGCTGTACTGTATAGAAGCCAAACTGCAAAAAATGTGAACAGAATGGCGAATTGTCAAACGGGTAATATTCACCCTCACATGCTCAATATGTACTGATAATACTGAGAATATTTTTGTTGGTATCAGTATTGTTCATCAGTATCATAAGTTGTTAGCACTATATGAGATGATCGCAACTGCTCAAACCCATGACAGCAGAGCTCGCTAAAACATCTACAGATTTTGTGGCCAATAGGATCGCAGTACTCATGTAGTGATTAGTGTCAAAAATGTGTCCCAGATGGAGTACAGTGCGAGCATCCCTTGCCCCCCCCCCCCCCCCCCCACTCCACCCCCCATCCCCGGTTCACATAGTATCATAGCATTCTACATTTGATTGTTTTTTAACAGTGATACATAGATGTTAACATAATGAAAGACTACTGCTGATTCACTGATACTGGTTAATGACATAAATATGTTGCCAACTGACAGCTAATATCATAGAGATGCTTATGTTGTGAGTGCGTACTACAGACTGACTATAACGCAATGTCTGCTTCACGATAATTAAACCAGGACTGTCTTACACTGGCTAACACCATAGGGATGTTGACAATTTAGCCATTAGGCATGAACTGACTGCAGTGTTATCTTCCACAACTATTTATAAATGTGCGGAAGAATAAAACTCGGACTCTGTTATCATATATCCAGAGTATCAACAGTGACAGGCAGAAGTTGACCTGACAGCAAGAGGGAAGGTTTATACATGCATTGTGTTGCTTGACACAGCACTGTTTTTTCATTTTGATTAATGGTTTAGTGGCAACCCTGATGGCAGCCATATTGGTGTTTTTATGAATTTTTTTTTTTTTCTGTTTGTGCTGAAAACTGGAATAAACAAACATCATATACAGGTTGCTTTTATTACTCAAACAACAACAAAAAATCATCTTAAAAATCAAATGAAGCATTGGAAATCAGTGATGATAAATATAGCCAGAAGAGTTGTATATTTGGGTATGTAGTAATGGGGTCTTCGTTACCTGCCAAAAAATAAACATAATTAAATATCAAGGGTTTGGAAAATAGTGTATAATATTCGAGTAAGTATTAAAATCTCTCAGGATCATAGAATAAGGAAATGATAACATGACAGAAATACACTAGTACATGAACAGCAGGTGAGTAGTGCAGTTTTAAAGTTCATATGATGTGTTAGAGGTAAAAATAGGAAGCCAATAAATATTTGTATAAATAGTAACAAAGAGTTTTAAAATCACACCCCAACTTTTGTTACCTCTTTAACTTTTTGGTTACAAACTGGACCTCTCACATCTACTTGTACAAGCTGTACTTATTTTACATGATGCAGCAGTCTGTGAATGTTTGAAAAATTTAATTGAGTAATGAATATTGCTAATAAATTAGAGGAATGCTGTATCTTATTGACTCCAAAGTGAAATGAAAGTTTGTGTCACAAGTTGTGTTGTAAAACTACAATGTATTCATTAAGAGACGACTGTATTGTAAACTTCATGGTTTGATAGGCTAAAGACTATGCTGTATTAGAAGATTAACTGATTTGCAATTTTTAAAAATATTTTCATATAGTGCTTGTTCTGTAAACTCTATGCAGTAAGTGTAAAATATTGTTCTGTACTCAGTATGTATGATTAGTATTCCAATACTTGTTGATGCAGAGTATACAAATATGAGTGTAGAGCAGATTTTGTATAGTAAAACCACATTGCAAGATCCTACTGTGTCGTGAAAGTGCGCAGTTACTACAGGAAAGTGAAATCTACTTTTCAGATGGTTTTGCCCTGCAATGTAGAGTGAAAAACAGACCATATGACATATTTGGGACATGGTTCAGTGATCAGTATTTATTATCGGGTGATCTTCACTGGCTTGCACACTTAGTCAGTACGTCTGTCCTGTGGTTGAATAAAGCATCCCAAGAAGCAAATTCTGAACATGTCCCAATCACCAGCAAGTTGTATGCATTCTACAACCCCAACTCCAGCTCTATCCGAGCGATAATGGTAGCCAACTGTTTGGCGCCTTCACCAACACAGGTTAATAATAGTAACCAACAGTCTCCAATGGAAACCATTCAAAAATCACTGAATAATGAAAAAAGAAATCCATATCCATCAACAAGTGAGATGAATGGATCACCACTGTTATACAATGGAAGTCTTGAAGAAGATCAACCTGAATCACTAATTCAGGTTTCATCATGTTTACAGTATGTACTATTATACAGTTACTATTTAATACCTGAGTATATTTTCTCTGTATTCAGTGTTGATGTAATTGTTTTTAAAGGTTACACTATTATGATTAAACAATTCTTTCAGGGCAAATTCCCTTGAAGGTGCCTTTTTAAATTGGCGTCGAAGAAGTGATATTGTTGATTATCCATGTTCCATTCAGTATAATTCAGACTACAGAAGGGTGGAAACACAATGTGGAAGATCTAGCTATGATTGCAGTAATGGTAGTAGAGAATATGGACTTTATGAAAGTGGTAAGTTTTCAGTATTTTGTTACTTAACTGAATGGTCATTTCTTTGAAGAAAAGTTACATTTTTAAGAACAGAATCATAAAGAGTTAGTCCTCTGCTATCATTTATTTGTATTGAAACTATTTTGTATTAGACCATAACTTATTTGCATTTTTTTCATATTTTCATATAAGATGCATTCTGTCAGCTCTATTTAGTGAGCATAAAACATTAGTCTGAATTTAGTATGCATGATTATTATGCCAATTCACTTGTTGATGTGAAATGTACAGATATGAGCTTAGAGCAGTTTTTGTAAATTAAAACACAATGCAGGTCCAGAAGATTCACTTTTCTTTTAGCCTTTCATGTTGTAGTAGACAATGCATTTATGAAGCAGAATATCACATTTATATGCTACTTGTCCTATATGGTGGTAATATTCGAAAACTAATCTGTTTTTTTTTTTTTTTTTTTTTTTTTTTTAATCTAGGACGAAGTTAATATTTTTAAAAAATCTACTCTGAAGTTTCAGGTTCAATATTGTGAAAGGAAATTAGTGATTGTATATTGGTTTAATAGTAGAAACCACAAAATAGCACCAATCATAGCACTTGTTTCATATCTAGGCTAGTTGTTAGCTTGACCGTTTGAGACTGAATAGGAACTTTTGATATATAAATACCAATTTTTATTCATTCATCATTATAATGAGTTGAAAAGAAAAATGCCATGGAACCAAAAATCCCTGCACGCGTAGTGCCTTTTAATTTCTCCTCGACACAAGCAGAGATTAAAAAACTGCGCAAAGTACCTATTTGCAGCTTGATCTATTATAATAATGTAGTTGATCCCAGATTGCCCCCTCCCTCTCCTCTCTCTGTCTACAATATTTTTTACAACACTCATTTTAATCCTAAATATCAGTCTTGATTGCACATTACTGCACAATTCACAGTGACTGATGTTTGCTTACTGCCATCATCAGATCATTAGGAGTATTCTGAAAAGAATATCAACATCACATAATTTGTACATGACAGTACACAAGCAATCCACACTATGAGACATGATCATATGCTTGTTTATAGACTTTATTTGCAATTGATACAATGTCATTTACCTCCAGGCAACCTTCAGTAACTAAAAAAAAACTAAGTCTGACCATTTTGGATTTCATATTATATTTTTAAATGATAATCGTTGTATGTTGTAAAAATAGATTTATTGGCCAGAGGGTAAAAAGGGTAGACCACATCCAAACTGGTCATAACAACACAACAATGTTTTGTGATTACCATTCCTTGGGTTAGTGAAACTTATAAAATTTTCCATTGTATGAAACTGCAAATAATTTTGTATCATGTTACATTCTCAACTGTAAGTTTCTTTCTGCTGTTACAGACAGGGACACAGTAGATGGAACAGATGAAAATGCTTCTGAAAATTCTGAGGCATCAATGGAAGCAGAAGAATGCATGAGCGAAAGTGATGATTTAGCACAACAACCAGAAAAATATTTAATATTTACTACTGGCTCCAAAACTTATACTCCACACTTAATAGGATTCAAACGTATTACATCAGTTTCGTTTCCTCAGAAACTGGATCCTGGACCATCACTGAGAGAACGAATAGCTGCGAGAGCTAGAGAAAAGGAACTCAGGAATGCTGAAGTGCCCATACCAGAACCTAACTGGCTTGACTATAATGAGGTTGCTCACAAATTTGACAAAGTAGACCATGTTATTGATCTTCATGGTCATATTATAGGAATGGGATTATCACCAGATCACAGGTGAGTATTTCATTAACAAACTATGAGTTACTACCATTGTCACCTTCCATTCAAGTGTTGAGATGGACTGTAACTATTATTTGGGAAAAAGACAACCTTTGGATGCAAATCCAATAACCCTTAAAAGGCCAGGTTCTCATTCCAGTGAACAAAAAGTAGGAAAAGTTTGCAAATTTTTTTGAGACAATGAAAAGACATACAAAGGATCTGTTTGGGAATTATGACTGATCATACTTTCGACTTTATTTTAGAAGAAAAAAATGGCACCTATAATTATGATTTGATCGAGGGTTGTTACTACATTAAATTTATGGAAGCTTTTACACAACCACAATGAAATAACTTTAAATTTAATGATATGGTGCTAATTTAAACTTTGAGTTTGAGTTTTTGGGAATTTTCTCTTTATGGCTTTACAAAAAAATAGTTTATACTAAAATTTTCATATGTTATAGGTATAACCTACTACGAAAATTGGCTAGAAGTTAATAGGTTGAATAGTTTTTATTTTATGCTGCACGGAGCTTTGACAAATCATTTCTCAAGAAAAACCTGTGTAAAGTTGAGGAAAACTTTGATATGTATTTATTAGTTCAATTTGCATAAAAACTACATGGTGTGATATATTTTTAATGTTGCTAAACATGAATCTGAATTTAGATTTTCGAAATTCAAACTGGCTAATTCAATGGACCAAAAATTATGTGTTGACCAACTTTGACTAAAATTTGACAAAAAAAAACTTTTTACTTACTTATGTTTAGGGCTGCAATACCAGCACCATATATCAACCCTTCCTCTAATTCAACCTGTTCCAGGATAACAATTCCCTCATTTTTCTCGTCAAGAAAAGCCGATCTGGATGAGCTGGGTATACTGCAATCGACAGCCTGCACACGTTGTTCGTCAGACTTTTCGGCAAATATGTTCGCATGCATACTGCGATATAAATCATTTTGTGAATGTGCATCACAGCACAGCACATTTTCTACCTGAATCAGGCATCTCCAGCTGAGTGTGTCCCACAGCCGCCATGACACTGCTTTGAACAATGGGCTGTAGAAACTTTTGTAATGCATGGATAAAAAAACCTTTTCACTCCAACACATATACCTTTCAAAAAATTTGAATTTTTGACCATTTTGAATGAGAACCTGGCCTTAATGATCCAAATATTAATATAAGGCTACAAAGTTTTGCAGCTAAAGAAGGGCAAGAAGAGATTATGACAGGGTTTCCTTTACTCAATAAGTCATTGAACTAAATCATCTGTCTGGGAACAGTCAAGAGGTTTACAGTGAGAGAGACTGAATTGTCCTCCTAGTAAAGAATAAGTGTCTCCAAAAAAGGCGATAGGTGTTAGCCAGATTATGGCCGAGTAGTATGTTAACATTCCATCTACATAAACCACTAATATCCTGGCAGTACAGAGTGAGTGATAGACGGTTGGGACTTAAGTTCCACCTATGCTGAATGGACACTTACATATGGGAGGTCAGTTTTCTGTTGTCTGAAGCTTCCAGTGCATAATCTGGTTACTAAGAGCTTATTTACAGCATGTTTTGACACCTCAAAGTGAGTTCCAAGAAAATATTCCTCAAACCTTTCTAGTTATTATGGGAGGCACAACAATTTCCCAATACAGGAAAATGATGAAACTAGTTTCTTTATCTAATATAATGGGCTTCTAGCAACTCTAGCAGTGTTTCTTAATGTGAAAAATCTTTAGCTCACCGCGGTTTGAAATCCACATTGGATTGTAAGCTCTGCTACAGCTGGCTGGGTAAGTCAGTTCAAAGGTTGGAGAAAGACAATGACATACCACCTCCAGTAAACTGCACCTAGTAAACCACTGTTGTCAAACCAAACTTAGAGTTGATGATAGCTTTACCTGTGCCTATGCAAAAGACTGTACCCACCTCAGTAGTTCGAGCAGTGGTGTTTTCACTAGGTTTGAGATTTAGCCTTAATGAAAGATATTTTTAAGGTATCTAAAATGACAGTATCTAAAATCCAAGTTCCTCCAGTTAATGATGACCTGAGCCGAGCAGTGCATTAAAAATACATTCAAAGAGAATTTAGACCTATTGTAAGGCACCATTACACCTACAAGTGGTGATAGTCAAAATACCATCCATGAAGTGAAAAGCCTGCAGAAATCACAAGGAGTAGTCTCCATCCAAACAATAACAAGAAGTTCAAACATCAGGCATGTGCAATGATAAGGAGCCAACTGTGATGATACTAGATTGGTCACAACTAATGCAAATGATTTATGCCTCAAGTGGGCGCACCATTTTTCATAACACAAGCAGGTACGTGGCACGCTTTCTACACACGTGTTACCTAGGTAAACATGTATGAACAAAATTACAAGTCAATCTTTGTTTAATTAAACTACAATAAAATAAACTAACATTATATGAACTAAATCACTGTTTAATTAAAAAATAATAAAATATACCTTTCATTGTTTCACTCTGTTGCCGCACAGAAGTGTTGCCCCACAATAATGACCCACTCCAAGCATTAAACAGTGCAGTTGCATCGGATCCCTATCAGCTGCTTATTTGATTACTGATTATCTCATAGATAACTATCTCATTGTGGGATTGTGCTGCTAGCTCAGAATTTGGGTCATTTTCATGCACAAATTGTAAATTTTGTCTTACTTAGCTTGCTGTTTATCTTATATTGCTGCTGCTCACTTGGACAATGACAAGACAACTTATTACTGTGTTAGCTGATGCAGTAATGGAGGAGTAGGTGTGGGCTCACTATTGTAAAACAGCAATGAAACAGCTCAAAACAGTGTTATTTGTGATTGGTGCACTTTATACACAGGTGCGTGCCTGCTCCATGGTTAAGTGGGTTCTGAGTCTTTTTAGCATCATTAGACAACAGAAACAAGCAGTAGATAAAATGGTGGATCCTTGTGGTGAATAACAATCCTTGTGTTCATTCAAATATGCAAACTCAGACTGCTGTACTGGGCATTAGCACTACCAGAGTCTAAAGTATTGGCTGTAGCAGTTGAAAAATTGTACAGTGAGGCTACCAGTGGAGAATGCATATCAGGCTGCAGGCTCTCTCTACTGTCATCCTACGTGTAATCAAAAATAACTCAAAAACATCATCTGATTTGGGTCCTTGTACCTCCTTAAGCTTGCATACCTTGAATGCCTGCATCACCCTCACAACTTCACCACTGCATTTAAGGTGAAGGCTGGTGCCATCATATGATCCATGTTTTGGGTATAGAAGTCAGCCAACTAACATAAAATAAACTTCAGGCCATAGTAGTCATAAGAGTGCATGAGGATTCCCTAATTGTAAGTAGTTTTATCAATGCTGCTACCAGGCTTCTGCTGTGGTGGAACACATCTGGAGGTTGAAAAAGATTTTGATAATGCAACCACTGCTGCAAACCATATTGTGTGCTGAAATTGCCCTGTGATGTTTAGCTGCAGGTTCTTCCACGGTTTGCTAATCTGACCACAGTGCACATTCGGTAGCATCCATATCTACCCAGTATGTGGGGGTACCTATTTTTAAAATTTATCCTGGTAATCCCCAACTGTCTACCGTGATACGGAGCCAGGAACTGTGGGCACACTGGCAGAGAGATAACCACATAGTGCCCTGTGCTTTTAGCACCAAGAAGCATAATGCCATTAACCAGTATCAAGTGGTGCTGGAGGTCAGAAGTGTTTAAGTCCATGTTTGTTGAGCAGGAGTTTGATCTTGTGTGATGTACATAGCCATAACCGGGAAGTGTTATAGGTCTTATAATACTTCTGCATCAACCTAAAGACAGAGAACAGTTGAAATCTTGAGTTGGGGTACGTGGAAAGGAGAACAGTGTGCCTGTGACTGCATATTGGGAGATCAGCGTAAAATGGATTTCATCATTGTATTTGGTTAGAAACAATGTTCAGCACTGCAACCGCAGAACTGTCTTCTCAGAGATGTTGCTTCTGGTTCCCAAAAGGATTAAACAGTGATTTATGTTCAGTAAAAATGGCGGAACTAAAAGTTTCATACTGTATATGTGGACACTAAGATCTTCTTTTCAATTTTGGATGTATACACTGTTAGTCTGTATCGTGGTGCAAGAGTTTGAAGGGATGCTAATTTGACTGTACACTGTCTTTGTTGGTAAATGTTTTCAAATCAGGATGTATCTTGATTAACCACTGTTCTTAAATGAGATTAGAGGCACTGCAGCGATGAGTGTCTTAGATTGCCAAACTTCTGTCGCACTTAAGTTTCTTTTTCACTGGCCAGTGTATTGTGAAATAAGACACAGTTTCTTTAGCTGCAATGATTACACCAGTAATCAACTCATCTAGCACAGATAACCACTAGGCTTTAGTATGCTAGTCCCTCTTCTGTAATAACTCTTAACTTATCCAACAAGAGTATAGCTCCAGCTGCAGAGCACTACTACACCACCACCGCCACCAATGATCACAGTTGCGTTGTGTGGAGTTGACAGGAGGGCTTAAAACAGAGGCTCACGCATTTTTGTGATAATCTTGGATGTAGATTTCTCCATTTCTGATGTTGGGTGGAGAGTTGTGGGACTCCTCTTAATAGATCAGGCATGTACTACACACAGGAAATGGATACTGGGGTAACAAAGTACATGTGGTGCACACATGGATTTTTAATAGGTAAATCCCTCCAGAGGCCTAATAAGTTGCATTCTGATTTCATGGAGGTATCAATATTGGCCTCATTAATTACAGGTAGTAACAGTCCTCATGACATACTGGAGAGAGAGAGAGAGAGAGAGAGAGAGAGAGAGAGAGAGAGAGAGAGAGAATGTTTATATAGTAGCATTTAATTCCAAGAACATCTGTGTAAGGATCCCATTTATAAATGTTAATAATGCCCACATACGGACAGAAACAAAGCTGATACCAGGTGTTAGTAGCAATGAAATTCCAAGTACTTATTGGAATGTATTTTGCAAAGCTAGATAGATGATGGTGCTGTAAACAATGTGATAATATCTAGTGAAGCTAGAACAGAATCAAAATGCAAAATAAATTGGATAAATGAAAGTTTTAAAGGTAGTTTAAACTTGATAATTGGATGCTTTTGCAGACTCTGTGACTCAAACGAGCAATGGTGAAATATCTCAAGGAAAGCTTGGAGAATGGCATAAATTTTCTGGTTATGCTATAGTAGTACAGGGAGATTTCAACTTACCAGCTCTAGACCATGAGACTCAATTGATTAGCATGGGTAGTAAGGACAGAGAAGAGTGTGAAATTGTTGTAAATGCCTGATCTGAAAATGACCAGTTAGAGAACAGAGTTATGAAGGGTAACCTCTTAGATCTCCTGGTTACAAACACCCGTAGATTTGGGGTACATGAGTGGCCAGTGTGAAGCATTCATCCTCCATGGGCCTCCTTTCTTTAGTAGGTCTGTGGTGGGTATGGGGCCCCTTGCCAGTGCAGTACTTCTTCCTTTCCTGTGCTGCAGTCTTATTCTCTGAGAAAATCTTTTCTCAGATTTGATCTGTAGGACAGATTCCTTGTCAAGAACCTGATTTGCCAATAGAAAATTGATAATGGTTCTTCCCAACTTTTTTTTCCAAAACATTATTTTACAACATTCATTTCAGTTAAATTATGTTTGAATAGAATGGAAATATGCTAGTCTTGGTCACCAACATATTTTTTATTCACATCTCATCATTACATGTTTTGGGATATTTCCGTTGTCATAATAATCCGTCAAAAACTACATACAATCCTACGTCACCTCCTACTACAATCCAGCAGATTATCAGTGCTCAAACAGCCAGAATGTAGTAGAAGGTGACATTAAGACAGTGTATGGTTTTTTGCAGATCTGATGTTTGGGATATCTCTAAATGTGTAATGATGAGATGCCCAATACCCACCACTGCAGGGGTCATCAGGCACCCACACATTGGTAGACTCCCTGATTAATCCGGCATCGCCTTGTTGATGACCAAGCCTATGCATACCAAAAAATAGGTGCCTGACACTAGACTGGTTTCCTTTGACATCGTCAGTCTTTATACAAATGTCCCGGTTGATGAAACCATAGCCCTTGTAAAAAAGAATCTTCTCAAACATAAAAAACTAAGTGAAATTCAGATTGCGGAACTGATTGGTTTGCTTAAGGTTGTTTTAAAATACAATTATTTCACGTTTAATGGGAAAATGTATGTGCAACCAGATGGTCTAGCAATGGGTAGCCCCCTCGCCGGTATTTTAGCAGATGTTTTTATCAATGCCCTGGAAATAACGTTCTTCAATTCAAGTTCAGAATTATGCCACAAAATCTGCTATTATGCATGTTATGTTGACGACATTATCATTGCTTTTGATGGTACTGATCATGAGTTAGAGCTTCTCTTCAGTACTTTTAATGGTTTACATGAAAAGATTTCCTTCACAAAAGAACTTCAGAATGAAAAAGGTGAACTTAACTTCCTCGATTTAACAATTTCTATACAGGATAGTCCTTCAATTTCAATATCTTCCGTAAGGAAACGTATTCAGATAATGTCATCCCTGCTGACTCAACTCATCCAAAAGCTCATAAACTGGTGTTTTTTCATTCTGCCATTCACCGAATGGTAACTACTCCTTTATCACCTGCCGATCAACAAAAGGAATTGAATGTCATCAAAGCGATTGCGGCTAATAATGGGTACAATCAGAATACGATTGATTACTTGTTCAGTAAGAAAACTTCCCCAAACTGTTCGACTTTGAGCAACAACCTCCCCACTGATAGCAAAGAAGCTAAAAAATTTATTTCCATTCCTTTCTTGGGTAATATATCGTATAGGATTAAACGTCTTCTAAGGAAAAAATATAACTGTAACGTCTCCTTCTCTACAGATAACAGTTTAAAAAGAAATCTTGTACATTCAGTAGAGATTGCCAGCGATTGGTTTTCCAATTCAGGTATTTAGAAACTAACCTGTAATAACTGTCCTTCATATTATATTGGTCAAACAGGCAGAGCTGTGAAAACAAGATATAAAGAACACCTATTAGGTAAAAAAGGAGCGAATATACACAGCTCTACTATTGCTGAACACCTCTTGATAGCCGGCCATACGCCTAAACAGTTAGAAGACACTGTTATCCTACACAGACAAGTCAAAGGGCATAGACTAGATCTGTGGGAAGAGTTACAAATTTTTAAATATCTAGAGCTCAAAGACGGTAATATACTGAACGACCAGTTGAACCTTGCTTGTAGACAATTTTTCGAAGGCTTTAAACCTGTACTGTTTATGGTATAACATTAATGCTGGTAACCTCAGTGGTCTATTTTCTCAGGAGGCTATGATGCACTTTCAATGCTTTAAGCTCACTACCCTTTATGTAATGTGGTTTTCTCACGATGTATGGCTGCCACTACATTGGCCCTTATGTGATTTTGTCTGGCTCTAAAACGTTGGTTCCCTGCAAATGGACTAGGGTTCATAATTCTGTCTTAAGAGCCATTATTGTCAATTTTAAAGTTCTGACATATATACCGTTTGTGGGCTTCACTAATATAATAATGTAATTTTTATATTTTGGCTGTATATGCCACTGTGCGTAACTCTCTCGGCGTAAGCGCCACCTGCCTTTTTGATGTATAACTACATTAATTGTACCAAGGCTCCCATACTGTTATAACAGGAGTGTTAAACGCTTTCCTTCTTTTATTGTTACTTTATCTAAGGACATTATTAATACTGATAATTTACACGTTGCTTCTGTACGCCAATTGGCACATGGTTCGCGCCATGAGCGCCACCTGTCCTGGCCGCAGAGTAACTACGCTGGCCGATTACACTCAGCCGGTTGTGAGCTCTGCAACATCCATGTACTAATTTATATTTACGTGACAAACCCTATTTCTAGGGCTATATTTTAATTTTGACAAATGGATCTATACCGACATTTGTAAAAACGGCGATGGTACATTAGTCCATACTAATGTAAAATTGTAAGTACCAGTCGTCGTTCTCATATTCCTGTAATGCAAGAGCTCTCTAATTTGTGTTAAAATCTATTCTTGACTTAAGTTTCATACCTTTCTAATGTAAGCTATGATGTTTATTGTCCTTAGGCCACCTGCTGAAGAAGACAAATTTAAATTTGTTGAAACCTAGGTAAAGAATTCTTTATCCATTGCAACTGGTCGGCTGTTTATAATTTTATTACATGGAACCGTTGCTGTTGTGCAGCTATGTTTAAAATACTGAAACTGCAGAAACTTATTCCCCTCAGTTCCTGCTTTGTAGCTGGACTGATAGAGGGTCATTTCTATGCGCTAAGCCAGTGGTCTTTGTCAGTGACATCATAAATGTATTTGAAGAAATCTTTTCTGTCAATCTGTACTTTGGTTTGCCCAAAAGTTAGCAGTAAGTGGATTCCCTTCTGTACACTAGAAACAGTAGCAGTAAGAGTGCAAACAATCCTCGTGTTTGCCATTTGCAGCGTGTGCTTATCGCCAGACAGGGCACTTGTGTGCTTTCAGGTGGCCATCTTAATCTGACAGCTCTCCCCCCTGCCCCTCCCAACCCTCATCCCCCCCCCCCCCCACCCCCTACAATCCCTATCTTCTACTTGGAGATATCAATGCACACCACTTCTATGGGGAGTACTACGTATGTGGTAGGAGCTATCTCATTGATCTGCTTTTTTCTGATATTGATCTCTGTCTTCTCAATGATGGTTATCCTACCCACTTTTGTGCTGCCCATGGCACCTTTTTGGCTATCGATCTTACAGCCTTTTCCTCCAGTCGTGGCTTCGTAAAAGTGGTCACTATAAAATGATCTTTCTGACAGCAATCACTTTTCAGTGGTCATGACACTTCTTTGTCACTGGCCAATAGAGCAGTTGCCATCTTGGGCTTTCCCAAGGGCACAGTGGCAGTTGTACACCTCTGCTGTCACCTTCATCCCTCCTCTGTCATATTACATCAGTGAGGTTGTGAGAGATGTCTCCAATGCAAATACTTGTGCCAATGGAACTGCTATCCCCATTTCAGTGTCCCCCTTCACTGTTGGTCAGTAACATGGTGGACCAGAGACATTACAACAGCTGTTGAAGACCATCGAAGGGCTCTCCTACATCTCAAGTGATATCCCTCTCATAGCACCCTCATTGTTTTCAGTGGCTCTGTGCAAAGCCTCATTACCTAATTAAATGCAGTAATAAGGAATGCTGGAAGTGCTATGTCTCACCTTTTCATCCCAGGTGTAGGTCAATCTCCATAGTCTGTTGGATTGCCAAAGATTATCAACTATTCTGAATCTCTTTTATGGTAGTAGTATGTCTACAGATGTGTAGGTTCTTATTGTCATCTTGTGACTCACTACGTCTCTTACCTCCCGAGTGCATAGAAGACAAGTTGGAAACATCTCCCTATTTTTTTTATTCCCCCTAAATTTGAATTACGTAATGATCCTTCCACTAACTGGGTACATGATATGGTCCCAGACCCTGATTAGATTCATAATCAAATGAACCAACGTCTAATGAAACTTATGGACACTATCTATTCAGGATCTTTAACGATATTCGGCTAGATGGTGTTTTCCCTTTGGAATGGAGGGGTAGCATCATCCTAATCCTTAAATCCAGCCAAAAAAGCAATGTCTATCAACAGCTGCCATGGTTACAGCCACACTGTACAGTGATATTTGTATTTGTAATAACACAATAAAATGCTTTGCACATGTGATAATGGTGGCAGAGAGAGCATTTAGCTCATGACAAATTCTTACAAATTCTTACAGAAATATTACGAAAGCAGGGCTACAATCAATTGACAGTTGATGAAGCCACATTTAAGAGAATAGACATATTTAAATATTTG
Organism: Schistocerca cancellata; assembly: GCF_023864275.1. Lineage (NCBI taxonomy): Eukaryota > Metazoa > Arthropoda > Insecta > Orthoptera > Acrididae > Schistocerca > Schistocerca cancellata. The sequence goes on along the minus strand of NC_064631.1, from coordinate 142,890,940 downwards.
GGAAACATTTTTGTGAACGGAATAGAATGGAAGGTGAGATTAAGGAAGAACTGCAATGGCAGATTGAGCAATTTTGGCTTACAGATGTATTGTGCAGTAGATCAATTTCAAAAAGTTTTAAAATTGGACTGTACTAGAGTGTAATTGTCCTGGTAGCTGTGTATGGGCCTGGAATGCTTTCATTAAGGAAAATAGATGAACAAAAACTGTTAGTTTTTAAGAGAAACATATTAAGGAAAGTATTTGGCCCAAAGAGGGACACTCAGTCACAGCAATGGAAAATATTAAAAAACCAGGAACTGGCAGACCCATACTTGCTATCTGATATTGGCCAAATAATGAAGAAAAGAAAACTGATTTGGGCAGGAAACCTGATCAGGATGGAAGAGGAAAGACTACTTTGAGTAGCATTTTCAGGATCTGTGAAGGGCAGAAGAGGTTGAGGAAGGCCACAGACAAGATGGAAGATATCAGCAGGAATACAGAGGCAACAGGAACGAGAAAAGGAGAATGGACCATGAAAGCCAGGAATAGAAATGACAGTTGGAGGAATGTAGAGAACACACATGGTTTCATAGGCCAAAGAGACAATCAACAAGAAAAATAGCTCCTAATCAATAGTCATGGCTGAATGCCAGCTCCAAGGATTCACCTGAAGGGACCTCTTCATATGGCTTCCAATTTTCTCTTGTGAGAATTGTGGGTCATGCATTTTTGTCACCCTAACATGATTCACCCTGACCCAGAAATCCATTTAGGTGTTTAAGGTATCCTTTACTTGGACATTTCTGCACAGTCTGGAATGTTGGGACTCAACTTTGTTAAAAATCTGACATGGCTGCCCCATATTCATTGAATAAAGACTAGATGTATGGGAAAGCTGAACACCCTTTTCTTCCTTGTTCACACATATTGAGGTGCAGATCGTGACCCATATTTCCAAGGCCATTATCTCCTCTTCACTAGACAATGATTTATGAGTCAGTGGCACTTTTGGCTTTGAAATTGTTGAATTAAGACTGGTTACTGATGTCTCCTAAATTGCTCCCATAGACAGTTCCCTCACTGAAGCTGGGATCTTACCTCTTCAGTTCCAATTTTTTTTTCACTTGCACAAATAGCATATGACAATTTCATAATCCCCCCCCTTTTTTTTTTTTTTTTGTACAAAGGCTGTTGACCCCTCCCCCCTTCCTAGTGGTTTTCAGAGTTGGAGTGTGCCTCAAGAAGAATGAAAGCTAGAGTGGATGCAGTTTCCTGTCACGTGTGTTTGTGGTCCTCACATTGGTCTGCTGTAGGTGAATGGATGAACTGATATTAAAATTGCAATTAAAAGTCCAACAATGTCACCATGATCAGTCTCCAACAAATTCTTCATTACTCTCATGCAGATCTTCCAAAAAACTGAACCAGTTAAACCACTTCCTTAAACTGTCCCTCTTTGTGGTTCCACTTTACATGTAACATTCCGAAGTTATCTAAAAAAAAGTTACTGTGCCCACAGCCACCGAACATTTATGTCCGTGAATTCATCTCAGTGAAAACTGTCCCTTCTTTTTCTTCCGGCACCTTCAACTGTATGCCTCATTGTTTTTAATTACAAGGATAATTTTTAACCTACTGGGCCATAACACTCCCTTCTACATCAATATTGCATAGAATTTACATAAAACATGACAAAATATACATCACATTAAATTCTCCATTACAATCATTGCAGATAAATGAAAAGATACCATTTGAATATACAGGGGAGAAAATCTTCAACCCAATGGCAAGATGTAACACTACCTTTGGTATTTGATCTGACCATGTTAATAATCAGTTCTGATTTTTTTCAATGTTATAGCCAAGCATAAAGATAGAGAGCAGTAATCAAGTATACACAGCATGAACCCTATAAAATTTACTTTTACTAAGTTTAAGTGTGTAATGATTGGTTGTTTATACAAAATGTGAATAGTTGTTAATTGTAACTCATCTTACTTAATATTGTAACAACTTATTGTAACCAAAGAATGATATAAGGCTAACTCTGGAGTATCAATTAAAATAATCAATCGTTGAAAATATAAGTAATTGTATAGATAAGAAAACACTACTCACGAAGCAATGGGAGGAGAACACACATATAAAAGGTATTACAGTTTGCTAGCTTTTGAAGCCAGTGGCTCCTCCTCCTGGCAGAAGGGTTGAAGGGGAAGGAAGAGTGGTGAAAGAAAAGGACTGATGAGGTTCAGGAAAAGGGGTAGAGTTCAGAAAATTTGCTCAGAACTCGGAATTAGGGGAAACTTACCAGTTGGAATGAGAAGGACAGACAGACTGTTGAGGACTGCGCCAGACGAGATTTGAAAACCTGAGAGCTTAAAGGTGGAAAATAGGGTGTATGCAACACAGAGATTCTGCTGAAACATAATGCATGAGTTAATAAAAGCGAAAAGTTAAGTGCCTTACAGGTGGGAGGGCAACAGTGAAAAATAGACAGGAGAGAAAATTAAAGATGGAGAAAGCTAAAAGGGCATGAAGAAAGGAATAGCTACTCTGAAGAAACGCTGTGAGACCACAGAAATTAATGTAAAGTTAGGCCAGGTGGGTGGTGAGAACCAAGAACATGCTATAGTATATGTTCCCACCTGCAAAGTTATGAGAAATGGCCCCAATGTAACTGTCTGCTCAGTACATACCATCTGTGTAACACACATTGCCAGCTTCCTGTGTGGTACTTGCTTTCTCTATCAGTCTACTCAGTCTCTCAGATATTATTTATACAGTGGAAAGGTTTATCTATCTGATCTGAACAAGGTACCAGTGGCAACACCACATTATCAGTTGGGTTTTTCAAAGTAAATAGTTTCATAATACAAACCACTTTACATATGTATTTGAAATGATGACAACAATGTTATTACAGAAAAGAAGGAAAAAATGAAATAAATTGCTCCAAGTTGTAACATGTGTGTAGTGTTGTGTATTTGTGTTAAAATGTGAGCTGTATTGGACAGGGTATTGTTTTTTTGTGGACTATACCAAGGAACTGTATGAAAATCTATGTAAAAGTAGACAAGAATATTTATTTGCAGAAGTAGTTAATTAAGGTGTACAAAGATTAATTAATGGGGCGCAACTGAGGAAAAATGCATGCACATAAGAACATGATTTTGTTGCCAATTACTGTATGTTGATTTCAGTTGTCATCAAACAATCCCTAGTGGTGCAATGTAATGGTGTTACAGTAGAATATAAAAACTTTTTCTTAAAAATAAGCATTTTACTATTTTTCATTTGAATTTCTTTTTTTATTAAAGAATGTCCTCACAAATTAAAACATATTTAATATTATTTAATATTAAAATATAATTTCCAGAAAATGGAGCAAGATGTTCAGTATTAAAAATAACTTGAATGCTTTGTCTCCTCTAGAGTATTGTTATAGCGTGCCCAACTAAATTTGTGCGTAGGAAGGCAATAAAACATTTCAGAATTACTTGAGGTACTGTTTGCACATAGTATCTTTGATCCTGAAGTTTCCTTACACTTTCTCCAGAGAGTATACAAACCCAACTGTTGTATTTTTTTGTTGATGTTGTACTGGGCTACGAAAAGGCATAATTTGTTTTTCTCTAGAAAGTAACACAGCACTGTATTTACTGTGTATACTCATACACACTTTCCATGGTTTGTGTATAACAAACTCTTTTGGGTACTATAAGCATCAGGAAACAACAGAAACTTGGTGTCAGGTATGTATTCTATGTTCCACAAAAACCTACAAAATATAAGCATCACATAAGTAATGGAGTATGAAAAATATTGTTATATCAAGTGATGAATCAGTGCATTGTTAAAACACAGTGGCATTTAAATTTTTGTCTTAGGTTGGTGAACTTTGTCAGAAAATGAGTATTAATGTTGGTAAATAAAAATATTGTAAATCATAATGCAGACCACAAATGATTTCATAATGTCAGTCAAGACTACTTTTAAGCTCTCACTAGTTAGAAAGGAAAACTTTCTCAAATTATTTATCTATTCTGCTTGCAGGTATCTCTATGTAAACACCAGACCATGGCCCAGAGGATACGTTATTACAAATCCATTGGATCCACCACCCATAGCTCAAGAAATTGACATTCATGTTATAGATTTAGTTACCCTGAAAGAAGTGGGAACAATGTTACGATCTCACAAAGCATATACACCAAATAATGAATGTTTCTTCATCTTCCTTGATGTATCTGATGAATATGTAGCCAGGTAATACAAACGTTTTAGTTTTCCTTACACATAAATTAGAATGTTATATTAAAGAGCATGCTTTATACAACAAGGACAATTTTTTTGCTTTTGTTGTACTCAGAATCTGATCATGCTGATCATTTGATGAAATCATCATATTAATCTTGCAATAACTTGGAAACCAATTATGAAACAAAATTGTTGGCCAGCAGGCCCACTTACCTTCAGGAGACAATATGTGCAGTACTGTCGATAGACAAATGCAAAAGTAAATGGGACACACTACCTAGCTTTCAGAACTAGTATTTCCTTCATCAAGGAGGAGAGAGAGGTAGCTTGGGAAATGTTAAAAAGGAATGGCTGTTCACTCAGAACCCAGGATGAAAAGACCCACCTGTAGGAGGATGAAGGTAAACAAAGGTGAAGAAGGAGGTATCAGAATCAGTCAGTCTGAGATGGCTCTAACTTGACCTTGATGTGGTCTGCATTTAATGATGGACATGCTTGCAGTATAAATGTCCCAGAAAATGAGAATCCTCTTTCTATACTTCTCACTTTAATTAACTTTACAAAGACATTACTATTGGCACACTAAAAAAAGTAGCAAACAGGAATTAGGAAAAACTGCTAAGCAGATGAGTGATATTTCCCATAAAGTGCTCTCTCTCTCTCTCTCTCTCTCTCTCTCTCTCTCTCTCTCTTTTCCCTCCCCCTAATCCCTCCTGCCCACCCCCTTCCACTGGTAACTTTTCCTTGTTCCTGCCTGCCATTACCACCACCATTCTTTGTTTGATGAATAGTGACCCATCCCCATAGTATAAATTTATTTTCTGTCCTGGAATCACCATGTTTAACTCTTATTTCAATTTATTTCTTTTTTTTAAATCCTTATACAAAGAAAAATAAGATTTTTATTCTAAATTTCAGTGGTGCAGAAGATAGACATGGCTATTTATGGGATCGTCATTATGGTATATGTCTAGCTAAATTTCCACATTCAGATGTTGTGAGCTGTGTTGCATTCAACCCAGCAGATCCTGAAATGTTAGTAACAGCCTCTGATGATTACACAGTGAAAGTCTGGAGATCAAGAAATAAAGTGAAGAGCTTGAGTCTTGACAGAAGTTCCCTGCAACAAGGAATCGAAACATGTGATAGAAAAAGAACCAATCTTAAAACCAGAAAACTGTTATGACTGTGGTCTATTTAATACATGTCAAATATTTATGTACATGATAACTGTAATATTTTATTACTTCATAGATCTGTCTTGTTTATATAGATATCCAGATGCTGGAAAATACTTAAAATGCACTATGTGCAGATCACATAATTATGCTTCATGTTTATCATTCACTATTAGTGATAACTTAGATTTTCATTATACATGTAAAGAAGAAAAAGTAAATACCACAATGCGAACTTATAAGACACAAAAGTATTCTTTTGTCCAAGACATTTTATTGAAAAGGTGGAAAAGTTAGGAAGTATGACAGAATTTTGATGTGTGCTTTATTACATACTTTTAAAAAAAGGCATCCTCTGTTCACAAAGTTTAGTATCTAAGAATTGTACTAATGAACCATCACTCTTCATTCACATTAGATTTAAATTTTGTTAAATTTGATGTGATGATTTATGAGCAACTTGACTCAACTTGTTATCACACTTTTATTATATTTTCATATCTCCTCATGTACAAACTGATATTTCACTGCATGTAACATTACTTGCTGCTTTTTTATGAACCTGCGATGATTTTCTTGAATTTTATGCTGAAGTCTGAAGAATATACGGAACTGTTGCCTAAAAAAAAAAGGCAATGATAATTCAGAAATGTCTGAAATTACAAATGTCACTATGTAATGATAAATAAAAATGCAATATTTACTGCAAAAGTGATTGATTGCCTATTGACATGTTTTTCTGTCCCTGTAAATAAGTCAATTTTCTTGAACACTTTTACAGGAAAAAAAGCATGCGCACATGCGCGCTTGCACACACGCGCACACACACACACAGGGAAAGTTGAAGGTTCAAGGTAACACCCACAAAATAGAAGAACTAAAGCAAACATTGAAAATATTACTCCTGCCATCCCCTAGACAAAGCTGCTAAGCAAGTCTCACATTTTTATAAATGATGCACAGTGCAGCACGAACACACGAACATCAACAGATTCAGCCAGAGATGATAGAAGAACAGTAATAAATAAAGGTGAGTTACGAGGAAGAGAAATAAGTGAAATGAATCATCCAATCAAAATCTAGGAGAAAAGGAAGAGAGAGAAGTGATTATAAAAAGTAGAAAATAATAGCTGAGTTGGGGATGCATCAAGTTTGAAATTCAGTACACAAAGCTACCACTTCTGGCAGCAACAGCAGCTCTAACTCGGTTGGGCACAAGTCGAACTAAGCTTGGATGTCATATTGGGTACACTGATCTGTGCTGATCCAACTCTGTACCAGTTTCCCGATAATACTGGCTTATAAGTGGTGGTGAGTCAGTCTCTCAGCTACCCATGATCTCATTTCCTGTGGGTGAGAAATCTGGCGAACATCCTGGGCAGAGCAGCAGTTGAACACCCTTTGTATGAAGGTAGTGAGGACAGCTTAGGCAACTTGTGTTGTTGCTTTATGTTGTTGAAACATGTCAGAGACCTCAATGTTAGGCCCCAGCCACCAGCCATAAATCTTATGGTAGCTGTCCAAATTACCAGCTACGTGAACCAGTGGTGATTATGATGTGTGTCCAGTGGCATCCCATACCATCATTCCAGGTGCTGGGCTCATATGGCAGTGGAATATGTAATCTGGCAAAATCTTATCTGGAACTATCCACACAAAGGTATTTTCACTGTTATACTATCATACACATCTTCTATAAACACAACGTGGTGTCACTCCTGTCTGGTGTTGTCATTGGACATACCCCTGTCGGCTACAACAATGGTTCTACATCTACATCGATAATCCGCAAGCCACCATACAGTGCATGGCGGGAGGTACCCTGTACCACTACTAGTAGTTTCCTATCCTGTTCTATTCGCAAATAGAGTGAGGGAAAAATGACTGTCTATAAGCCTCCGTATCTTATCTTTGTGGTCCTTCCATGCAATGGTTGGCATGCTGACAGTCTGTTCTCCAGGTGTTATCATGCTGTCCTTGTGGATACTTATCTTGCAGCAAATGATCCTGTTCTTGGACTCAAGTTATGTGACATGGCTGTAAAGTCAGGGGAATTTGGAGGGGGGGGGGGGGGGAGGAGACCCTGGAGAAATCTCGTTTTTGTCTCAGTAGATGGAAATGGTCTGTTTACTGAGATGTCATGCATTGTCACTGGATAGGCACAGCTGAGAACATGCATTGCTTCCCTACTCCCTCATTCTTACTGCTTTTCCCCTTTCTACCACTCCCTTCAGCTTGCAGTCAGTGCTGCTGCCACTTCTTTCTGCTAGCCTAGCAGCTGTCAACAAGAGGCAGGGAGGTGTGAGGAGTGGTTTGTTTTAATCTGATTCTCAGATTGTTCATGCAGCACCAGAGGTGGAGGTCACGTGTGCGTGAGTTGTGCCTGAGTGAATATGCATGTGCTATCATTTTCTGACAAAGGCTATGTCCAAAAATTTAGTTGTGATAGTGTGATTGTCTTTTCTGCATGCCTGTCTGTGGCTCGCTGATCATCTTTAGGGTGAGTTGCTGCCTATCCGCATTAGTACTGATTCTCAGAGTATTTGCGCAAGTTATCTGTTGCATAGATTGATCACCGCAGTCTCATTTCATCAACATGGCTTCTATGACACATGAATAGCTGGCCACACGAATGGATTTTTACGATGGGCCGAAACCACAGGCCACAACTGTGGGTATCTTTAACGGATCTGGCCTGCCAATCTGAAGCCCATCATTTACCACTAGTGTGTGGACCACCTTTTTAAAATTAAACTTACTGAGATTTTAGAACGCCATTCAGATTTTATTACTGTTTACACGGATGGGTCTAAACAGGGGGATTTTATGGGCTGCTCTGCTGTGTTTCCCGATACTGTCCATCGGATAGGGCTCCCAGAGCAGTTCTCAGTTTACTATGCAGAACTGTTTGCCCTTCTGCAAGCATTAGAGCATATGCGCCGACATCGTGGCACGAAATTCATCATTTGCTCCGATTCCACAAGTGCTCTACACGCTCTTGAACAGATGTACCCAGCAGATCGGATGGTGCAAGAGGTGCAGGACGCACTCCTGCTCTTGCAACAGCAGGGTAAGGATGTAATTTTCTGCTGGGTTCCAGGGCACATAGGGATTCCTGGAAATGAACTTGCAGATGCGGCTGCCAAGGAGGCTTGCTCCATCCCACCTCCTGCCCGCTGTTCCGTCCCCCTGCAGGCCATTACGTCTTTCGTGACTCGGAAGGTCATGCGTTGGTAGGAGGCTCAGTGGCTGGACGTGAGGGATAATAAGTTGCGAGCGGTGAAGGATTCTGTCCGACCGTGGCTCACCTCCTTCCGACAACGACGCGCTGAGGAAGTAGCCCTTACACGGCTTAGAATAGGCCATTGTCCTTTGACACATGGTTTTCTGTTTCGTCGTGAGGAGCCACCAACGTGTCAGACATGTGGGACACAGCTGTCGATACGACATATTTTAACTGAGTGTGGTTTATATGTAGGTTTGAGGGAAGATTTAAATTTACCACCAGACCTGCCCTCTATTTTAACTAATAATGAGGCAAGTGTCGCTAGAGTTTTACGTTTTTGTGTGATGTCTGGCCTTCTTCCCAAAATATTGGGATTGAAGTCTTAATGTGCTGTCCAGTCACCCATTATTTGTAAGTGGTCACTCAGCCACCGTTAATTATTTTTACCCGTTTGTACTGCTATTTTATTTTTAGTTTTATCTCCCTGTTTTGATGTGCTGTGTCCAATCTTGCAATTTAAACAATACCAATTCTCTCACAATTCGGCTCTGAATTGAACTTTTGGGAACGGGCGCTGATAACCTCACTGTTGTGCGCCCTAAAACACTAATAATAATAATAATAATAATCATCATCATCATCATCCCTGCCCATCGGATCTAGTCTCAACGATCTGCTCGCAAGCCAAGTCTGTTTGTGTGTGTGTGTGTGGCACAATACAGTGGATTTTTGTGGTTTATCCATGGACCCAGGACTGAGGTGCTCCTCGGCAAGCCAGAGACAATGAGTGATAGATTTCAGGAATTGTGACTATCCCATCGCAAGTACATTGTACAGTGCGGGATTTTATAGACATTTTATTTATAGTAAAACATTTTGGCACTTTGAAAGTAGTTTATATATTAAAAAGTATTGATGATGATGGGAAGAAAAAATTGTGGCAGTTGTTAACTGTTTGTATGCTACTTACTCATATATTTCTCGAAAGAAAAATTGTACAATACCTATAAAATAATTTAACTGGAGAGATAAAAAAACTACTCACCGAGCAGTAGCAGAACACACACATAAGACTGTTGTAATTGGCAAGCTTTCAGAGCTAGTGGCTCCTCCTTCAGGCAGAAGGGTTGAAGGGGAAAGCAGAAGGGTGAAGGAAAAGGACTAGAGACATAGAGGAAAAGAGGTAGATTTAGGGAAAGTCAACCAGCACTACGGGTCAGGGGAGACTAACAGTACAGGATGAAAAGGAAAGACTGATTGTTGGGGACTGCATCAGACGAGATTTGAAAACCTGAGAGCTTAAGGGTGGAAGACAGGGTAATATGCAAGACAGAGATTACTACTAAACATAGTCCACGAGCTAATAAGAGTAAAAAGCTATGTGCATTGTACATAAGACATGGGAGAGGGGGCGTGAAAAATAGACGGGAAAAACAATGAAAGATGTAGGAAAATAAAACAAGGTGAAGCAAAGAGTAGTTACAGTGAACAAATGCTGAGGCAGAATAAATTAAAGTAAATTAAGGCCAGGTGGGTGGCAAGAACCAAGGACATGTCACAGTGCTAGTTCCCACCAAAGAAATTCTAAGAAACTGGTTTCTGGGGGAAGAATCCAGATGGCGCGTATGGTGAAACAGATCCCAAGGTCATGAATGTCATGTTTTAGAGCATGCTCTGCAAAAGGATATTGCGAGTTGCCAGCATACACTGTTTGCCTATGCTGATTCATCCTAATTGATTTGGTGGTAGTCATGACGAAGTAGAAGGCCGAACAGTGTTTACACAATATCTGATATATGACGCTGTGTTTTCCAGGTGGCTCTCCCGTTTATAGTATATGTTTTGCCAGTTACAGGGCTATTATTGGTGGTGGTAGGAGGGTGCATAGGGCAAGTCTTGCAGGGGGGATGGTCATAGGGGTAGGAGCCATAGGGTAGGGAGATGGGTACAGAAGGAGCAAAGGGTCTGACAAGAATATTGCGGAGATTGGGATGTCGATGGAGAGCTATTCTAGGTGTGGCAGGCAAAATTTCAGACAGAATGGATCTCATTTGAGGGCATGATTTTATGAAGTCGTGGCCCTGTCAGAGTAGCTGATTAACACATTCCAGACCACACTAATACTGAGTCACCAATGGTGTGCTCTGAAGCTGTTTCATGGAGGGATCAGCAGTACCAGGATTGTATGTAAAGGCCTGGGAAATCTGCTTTTTAACTAGGCTGATAGGATAATTACGTGCAGTGGAGGCTGAGGTGAAAATGGTGGTGTGTTGCTGTAAAGAGTCTGCATCCAAACAAATATTTTTGCCTCGGATGCCAAGGCTGTATGGGAGGGAACATTTTATCTGGAAGGGATGGCAACTGTCAAAATATAAGCACTGTTGTTTGTTGGTAGGTTTAATGTGGATGGAAATGTTTAGCTGGCCTTAAGTGATGATGAGATCGACATCAAAGAAAGTGGCATGGGATTTGGAACAGGGGGGAGGATACAGACAAAAGATCTACCACTGTAGTACTTGACTGAAAGGAGTATGTTAGTGAAGGTTTATGCCAGCTATCTGACACCTCTACATATAGCGTCTGCCATCGAGATCCCATCCCTGTGATTCAAACTGATCTGTAGTCCCTCCTTAAAACCTCAGGCCCCTCACAAGGGCTAACACCTCAATCCACAGAACTTCTCACCCCACCTAAACCACACACCCCCACCTTTTACATTCTTCCTAAGATCCACAAACCCAATCATCCTAGCTGTCCTATAGTTGCTGGCTTCAAAGCACCCACTGAACATATATGTGCCTTAGTTGATCAATGCCTGCAACCCATAGTACAAAGACTCCCCTCCTACATCAAAGACACCACCCATTTCCTATAATCGTCTGAAATCCGTGCCCATCCCACTCCCACCACACACCTTGCTTGTCACCACCTCAGTCTCTACCAGCATCCACCACATACATGGTCCGTCTACTGCTGGACATTTCCTCAGTCAGCATCACCTGATTCCAAACCTATGAAATCCTACCTAAACACCTTAATCAACTTTATCCTTAGCAACAACTACTTCACCTTTGAGGGCCCAACATACAAACAGATCAGGGTTACAGCCATGGGAACCAGGATGGCTCCTTCCTTTGGCAACATTTGACAAAAAGCAAACCTTGGCAGCTGATGAATGCTTAGTTCTTGCTGAGTTTTTGGAAAATTATTCCTTTGTTGTTCAAGATGAAGTACAAGGGCACCACTGGGTAAAAAAAACAGGCCACATTTCATCCATTTGTATTCTATTATAAAGATGAAGATAAACTAATGAGACACAGCTATTGTGTCAACACTACAGCAGTGCACATTTTTCAACTAAAATTAACAAGCTACATTAAACGTCACCACCCTTCCATAAAAAAAACTGATTTACTTTTCAGATGTGGCAACAAGTCAATATAAAAATAATTTTTTTTGAAATTAAAATCTCCTTTCTTAAAGAAGATTTTGGGTTTGATGTAGAATGGCACTTTTTCACTTCATGACATGGGAAGAACGCTTGTGATGGTGTCGGGGGTACAACAAAGCAAGCTGTCTCAAAAGCAGGTCTGCAGCGGACCGATGACAATCATATCATAAAACCTCAAGAAATGTTTGAATTCCGTAAAAAAACATATCAAAGGAATTACCTATGTTTTTGTACAATGTGAGGAAATACAAGAAGTCTATGACAGTGTCTTGTCTTGAAGGAAAGGTACAACACTTGTCAGAAGATTAAAGGCACTCAATCTTTTCATTGTTTTGTACCCAATTCACACAACTTACTGAAGTGTAAGATCACATCAACTTCACCTGATAGTGAAATTCATCAGTGTGCAAAACTTGTACAACTGGTTCTTCAAAATAAAGACATAGTGGCTTGTGTTTACGATGAACAGTGGTGGATTGGCAAAGTTGATAATATTGACTGTTGTAACCAAGATATACATGTTGTATTTTATCACCCTCCATGACCAAGGACATCTTTTAAAAAAACTAAGAAGGATCAAGTTTGGATGCCACTTAAAAATGTACTAAGGAAGCTGTCTCCCATGGAATTTACAACTGTGACTGGGTGAACTTATGGTCTAACACCCAAACTGAGTGAACAAATTTCTCAAATGTTCAATGCGCGATGTACTAAAAACAGACAACAAGAGAACAATATAATGTAATTAGTAGGCTGCTTTTCAATTAAAAAAGTAAGTAATCATATATATGATTAAATTATGTACTGTAACTAATATATTTTATTCCATAAGCCTAGATATCGCAGATGTTAAAAAACGTATTTTTGACTCATGATTGTAATTTTTTTCCATAACTTCCAATTGAATCTCTAAGTTGAAATTTATGCTGAAGTTTCATATCATATAGGTCTGTTAACCGTGAAATTTCCAGATTTTTACCTGGTCCCCCAACAAAGATATTACAGGTGACAAAATGGAAAAATTAAAAAAATCCATTTTTTAAAATAGTTTACTCTTTTAAGCATAAGCCACTCACCATTGATACTCTATAAAAAGTAGCAGTGTAATAGCAGAAAAATATTAAAGCTGAGAAATTAATCTTTCTTTGGAAAACTACTGTTCAAAAATTGAGTTTTTTTTTTAATTTGTGGCTGGTAACTTTGAACAATTAAAAATATATTAAAGAATAAATTCAGCTAAGTGATAATTATGTTAATTTGTAGCCCAGAGTGTGTTGAACTAAATGCATTTTATCTGAGAGGCTTAGGACAATCCGCTACTGAATAATTGTAGAAAATGTAGATGTTTGCAAATACGAAAAAATGCATGTGGTCTGGAACAAATATGGGAACCATTTCAAAACAATAAACAATAAATTTTTTAAAAAAATATTTTTGTGACTACTAGTCATTCTGAGATGGCCAAGCAACCAATTATTATTTTCTTGGACCACTTCATATGGATTGACCCACATGATGTAAGAAGAAGACATATATACCAGCATGCATTGGAATTTGACAACTGCAGGATTGTGATCTATCAAGGCTACAGTTTATCGTTTCAAGACATTGCTGCTCGTATTGGTGAGGGTTTGACTACTATCATGTGAATGCCTTGCAGGATCTCATGACTAGGCAGTCCAGTGAGGACAGACATATGAGGAGTGATCAGGAAGTAATGGGAATTTAATTTCATGGGCTCTATACATCTGATTTTCAAATTATTTTTATCTTGTTGGTACACATGTTCCTGATGTGTGTTTGCATTTTCAGCTGTTTTCAATACTTAGTTTATTGTTGACAGTTGAAAAGGTTATACTTATTTGTGAGTGGTCAGCAAACTTTTACTTTAAAAAAAGGTGGATCAAAAGTTTGCATTAAATTTTTCTTGAAAAATGCATAAAGTGCTACACCTCATTCAAAATGTTGACAGGCACTTTTGGCATATTTACTATGAGTAACACAAGAGTTTACAAGTGGTATCATCATTTCAGTGAGAATTTGAAAAGACATTGAACACAACCACCTGGATGCCCTAGCATACCAATTACCGATAACAACGTGCAAAAAGTAAAAAAATGGTCCTGGAAAATTGCTGAATCACCATCAGGGAGGTTGTTGATGATGTCGGCATGTTTTCTGGTAGATGCCAAGCAATTTTTTGTATGTTTTGGGCATGAAGCATGTAGCAGCAAAGTTTGTTCCAAAATTATTTAATGTCGACTGAAAATGACATTACATAGGTATCGCTTAGGGATTGCTGAATGAATTCTACAATGATCCAGAACTTCTAAGAAGGCTATAACAGGTGACAATACATTGGTATATTGGTATGATGTCGAAACCAAGGCCCAATTGTCCCAATGGAAACTGCCTGAAGAGCCAATACTGAAAAAAATTCAACAAGTTTGATCACACTTGAATGTTCTTCTTTCTGTTTTTCTTGACTACAATGGGATAGTGCACCATAAATTTCTACCTTATGGTCAAAAAAGGAAACCTATCTGAAAGTTGTGTGTCATTTGCATGAAGCATTCCAGAGAAAACTACCAGAATTGTGGCAAAACGACTCATGGAAATTGCATCATGGTAATGCTCCCTCTCACGCCTCCAGGGTTGCCACAAGTTTCCCCAAGTGAAATTCCTTGATATTTCCATGACCTCCAGAGAAGAATTTTTCCCTCACAAATTTTGAAATCCCAAGGGTAATTAAAGACATAAGTTAACAAGAAACTGTAAGTACTTCCATATTTCTCCCCCATGTGAGCAAAAATTGTAAGTAATAACATTAATGTCTTTTGTAATGGACTGTTAGATTGATAAAGCAAGCCAAATGGTATATGTGTTTTATTAAGACCACAATTGTTATTTTATTTCAATAAAACAAAGACATCTGGTGATAAAATTACGCATTTCCTTAGAGTCGCAAAACAGTTTTAAAATGCCTTCATTGATTTCAGAAATAACCTCAGAAAACCTTAGGGCTCTTGAAAGAAGGGTATAAGGCAGGGAAGAGCTGTGTACACCAACACTATAGGACACCATCAATAAAATGTTGGTTCTACTATGTTCTTTATTGTCAGTTATTACCCACTGTGTTATGTCCATTATTTTATAGGTATTACAATGAAAACAATCAATTATTGACAAAATAATTTAATTGGACAGATAAAAAAAATCTAATCACCAAGCCATGGCAGAACACACACATAAAAGACTGTTGTAATTTGAAGGCTTTCAGAGCCAGTGGCTCCTTCTTCAGGCAGAATGGTTGAAGTGGAAGGAAGAAGGGTGAAGGAAAAGGACTAGAGAAATAAGGGAAAAGGGGTAGAATTCAGGAAAGTCACCCAGAACCATAGATACGGGGAGACTTACCGTATGGGATGAGGAGGGAAGACTGATTGTTGGGGACTGCATCAGACAAGATTTGAAAACCTGAGAGCTTAAGGGTCGAAGACAGGGTAATATGCAAGACAGAGATTACTACAAAACATAGTGCACGAGTTAATAAGAGTGAAAACCTATGTGCATTGTACATAACAGATATGGGAGAGGGGCCATGAAAAATAGACGGGAAAGACAATGAAAGGTGTAGAAAACTAAAACAGTGTAGAGCAAAGAGTAGTTACAGTGAACAAATGCTGAGGCGGAATACATTAATGTGTATTAAGGCCAGGTGGGCGGCAAGAACCAAGGACATGTTGCAGTGCTAGTTCCCACCAACGAAGTTCTGAGAAATTGGTTTCTGGGGGAAGAATCCAGATGGTGCATGTGGTGAAACAGGTCCCAAGGTCACGAATGTCATGTTGTAGAGCATGCTCTGCAAAAGGATATTGTGAGTTGCCAGCAAACACCGTCTGCCTAAGCTGATTCATCTTAATTGATTTGGTGGTAGTCATGATGATGTACAAGCCCGAACAGTGTTTCTATAATAGCTGGTATATGACAGGTGTTGTTTCGCAGGAGGCTCTCCCTTTTATAGTATATGTTTTGCCAGTTACAGGACTATTATAGGTGGTGGTAGGAAGGTGCATAGGGCAAGTCTTGCAGCGGGAATGGTCTCAGGGGTAGGAACCATAGGGTAGGGAGATGGGTGCAGGGGGAGCATAGGGCCTGATAAGAATATTGTGGAGATTGGGAGGGCGACGGAGAGCTATTCTAGGTGTGGCATGGGCAAAATTTCAGACAGAGTGGATCTCATTTCAGGGCATGATTTTAGGAAGTCATGGCCCTGTCAAAGTAGCTGATTAACACATTCCAGACCACACTGAGTCACCAATTTTGTGCTCTGAAGCTGTTTTGTGGAGGGATCAGCAGCACCAGAATTGGATTTGATGGTCCGGGAAATCTGCTTTTTAACTAGACTGATGGGGTAATTACGTGCAGTGAAGGCTGAAGTGAGAATGGTAGTGTACTGCTGGAAAGAGTCTGCATCCAAACAAATATGTTTGCCTCGGGTGCAAAAGCTGTATGGGAGGGAATGTTTGGCATGGAAAGGGTAGAACTGTCCAAATGTAAGTACAGTAAACTCTCGTTTATCCGAATAATGTTTATCCAAAATCCACTTTATGCAAACAATTTTTTCCGATTTTCCCAGCTCAAATTGGCGCTGTCTGTCGCATAGTGCAGCTACACTTTTGGCTAGCTAAACTGACACTTGACATTGACTATGCCTGGAGCCATCCATTCGCTGGTGTTTTTTGGCAGTCTACTGCTAATCAGTGCACTGGCGCATGTCAAAAGTCTAAGTGTCATCAATTTGTGCATGTGTTGGTTGAAGTTTTGTCAGGTTTCTTGTTCATATTGTGTGGTTTCATGCCATTGCCATCTATTGGAACTTCTTGGAAGTACAGTATGTACAGGATAGCTCTATGCAGTGCGACATAGCCCTGTCGAAACTGACAATGAGAGTGTGGTACCAAACACTTTCTGCCTGTTGTTGGTACATCAGATGAAACCAGGCATTTAACAATTTAACAGTGAATGTCCAACACACTGTTGTGTTGCTGCGTGGGCTTGGGTAGCATGGGGGAGAGAGATTAGACGATGGCAGCGACAGCCTGGTTTCAAAAGTCAAAAGCTTTGCCTAATGCGTTGTCAAGTCTGTGTGTATACAATTTAACATTTTGTGCTCACACTACATGCTTCAAAATGTCCAGAGATAAAAGTGGCCAAAAACCAAAAAAGAATCAGTCGAGTATATGTAAAAAAAAAAAAAATGCTGAATGTGACTATGGGTGCGAAATGAAAAAAGAATGTGATCTCGTTGGAACAAAAGCTTTGTGCTTTGCAGAGAACTGATGCTGGTGAGCCACTCATGAAAGTTCCTGTGGATTTGATCATTGGTAGGAGTCCTATTACTGATTGGAAGACAAATCAATCAGAAATTGAAAAATTTTGTTCCATCCAAGTGTCAGGCAGCACAGTGAAATCTTGAAAAACAATGAGGAAAGGTGCACATCCTCAGTTATATGAGGCCTTATTTTTGTGGCATGAACAAAT
Organism: Schistocerca cancellata; assembly: GCF_023864275.1. NCBI lineage: Eukaryota > Metazoa > Arthropoda > Insecta > Orthoptera > Acrididae > Schistocerca > Schistocerca cancellata. The sequence goes on along the minus strand of NC_064631.1, from coordinate 142,873,299 downwards.
AAGAGCCAAAGGTCTGCCAGTTTCAGGTCCTCTCCTTCGTCAAAAAGTGGTGAATTTTTATGAACTGATTGAAGGAAAGGAGCAAGAATTCCTTGGAAGTAATGGCTGGCTGGATCGATTCAAGAAGTGGCATGTCATTCATGAAATTTCCATCAGTGGCGGCGAACCATTATCTGGGGATGAAGCTGCTACTGCTGATTTTAAAAAGAAAATGCACACAATCATCGACAAAGGAGGTTATACAACTGTTATGAAACTGGATTGAATTACAAAATGTTTCCAACAAAAACCCTTGCCTCTAAACAAGAAAAAAGCGCATCCGGATATAAAAAAAAGCAAAGAAAGAGCTACTGTCCTCACATGCAGTAATGCCACTGGCAATCATAAATTGCGCCTTACTTTAATTGGCAAATCCAAAAAACCAAGAGCATTTAGACGGCAACCAGCTGATAAACCTTTGCCATTCTGGTACACAAATCAGTCTAAGGCATAGATGAGTGGTGCCATCTTCAAAGAGTGGTTCGAGGCAAAGTTTGTTCCAGCTGTAGAAAAATACATGGAGGAAATTGGACTTCCTTGAAAAGTGCTGCTTCTTGTTGACAACACTCCTTCTCACCCAGATGATCTACAGCATGTTGTGTTTCTACAGCATGTTGTGTTTCTCCCACCAAACTTCATGTGTCTATGTCAATTGATGGACCAACGTATTCTTGAGCCTATGAGAAAACATTACAGATGCAAGCTGCTGGAATACTTAATTGGTGTGATTGATGCTGAAGAAGATTTTGTGCAAGCTCTTAAAAAAATCAATGTTTAAAGCATCATTCATTGGATTGCTGAAGCTTGGGATCTAATTCCTCCAATTTCTTTTGTTAGGTCTTGGGAAAAACTCTTAAATCATAAGGCAACTCATCAGTGGTGGGAAGAAGGAGGCAACACTGAAACTCAAGCTGATGTGCCACAAACAGATGAAAATGACGTAATTTTGGTGAATTTACTGGATACGCTACTGGGTTGTGAAGAAGTGAACTTCACAGACATTGAAGAGTGGACGGAAAATGACTTCTTTGATTTGACTGAGGAAGAAATCGTCCAAATTGTGACCAGTCACAAAGCATCAGAAGGATATGTCTCTGATGGCAAAGCAGAGAAAAAGATTCCGTACACAGTGGGTTATGAAGTGATCCAAACTGCCCTAAAGTACTGAGCCAGCAGGAGGAGGCGACTTATCCCGAAATCGTTTGTTTCCAACATTGGAGATATATTGCCACAACAAAAGTTTCTCAAGTCAAAAAACCATTAGAGACTTTTTTACCAAAAAGTAAATTATAATGAAGCATCCTAGAACTTAAACTCCATAAGTTAAAAACTTTATGTTTTTTTTTTTTAACTTTAAAGTTCCTTTAGAAAAACTTTTCATTCCTTTGAGTAATCTCTAGATTTGTCTCATAATTTTGTGCAGCAGTTTATTTTTTATTCATAAGAGTAGATAATAAAATTAAAATTCCTGCTTTTTCCTGCTGCCAAATAAAGCAGATTTTTTTTCTGTAAGAATGCAAAATAAACGAGCTTTGTTATTCAGCATTTAAAAACTTTTAGTTTTCAGTCATACCTTGGCACCTTTTTAACATGTCAACACAATTTTTTTCAGTCAAAAACATGCAGGCTTATTCACAACCATATCAATGACATACTACTTACCTTACGCATGTTTTACGATCATATTTCATGGTACTGATGCTTTTGGGTGTTTCATGCATGAAAAGAGGGGGGGCTTCGGCTTATCAGAAATTTTCATTATCCAAACCGGCCGCTGTCCTGATCATTTCAAAAAATGGCTCTAAGCACCATGGGACTTAACATCTGAGGTCATCAGTCCTCTAGAACTTAGAACTACTTAAACCTAACTAACCTAAGGACATCACACACATCCATGCCCGAGGCAGGATTCGAACCTGCGACCGTAGCTGCAGCGCGGTTCCGGACTGAAGTGCCTAGAACCGCTCAGCCACAATGGCCGGCTGATCATTTCAGATAAACGGGAATTTACTGTACCATTGTTTGTTGGTAGGTTAAATGTGGACGGAAGTGTGTAACTGGCCTTCGGTGAGGAAGAGATCAAGGAAAGTGGCATGGGGTTCGGAATAGGACCATATGAAATTTAATTGGGAGAAGGTATTCAGAGTCCAGGAATTTTAGCAGGTCAGCCTCACCATGAGGCCATATGGTAAAGATGTCATCAATGTATCTAAATGAAACCAGAGGCTGAAGACTTATGGATCCCAGGAAAGCCCCCTTCAAGTGACCCAAGCCTTCAAACCCCACTTTCTGTGAAGAGTTGTGGACATCCGACCATAAGTGCCTAGTGGTAGTTTCACTGTCCTCCTACATCTTTCTGTATATGCTCACGAGAGTAGCATGTGAACATTCAACCATCTTCACTGTTTTCAAGATACTCAATCACAGGCACTGTGTAATAATAGTCTGCCCTTTGTCAAAGTCTCTTATCTCAATGGATTTCCCCATTGCCAGGGTGATCCCCCTTCTATGTCTGCACCACTTACATTCTTTTGTTACCACGTCACGTGCCTGCAACACCACCAGGTGGCATCCAACATCATGGTGGGCAGTGGTCATAATGTTTTGGCTTATCAGTGTAGATACACAGAATTTTCTTTTTCTGGATTTACTTACATCTCCTGAAATAAAAAAAAATTGAAAATTAAACTAATTTTTGCTAATGTTATTCCAGCACTTATAGTTCGTGACAGGTCACTGATGAGCACAGCTCAAGTCACATATAAGCGAGTTAATAATGCACAACTCTGTGTTATTAGTTAATACTTAATGTTTCATTCTCGCTATCGCAGAAAATAATTAATAAGATTTCTCATATGTCAGACTGAACCAACTCCATTAGTGCATCTGTCTAAATATGCTAGGTTTCACTGGACATAACATAATGCCCTCTATTGAGCATAGTTCATAGATTAGTACTTAGTTGTATGCTTAAGACATAGATGGCAGCACCTCAACACTTCGAGTAGTTGGTTCATTCTGGCATATGACAATATGTGAAAATTACGATTATAGGTTAGAATCCATATTTCATTATTTAGTAACAAAATCTCAAGAAATTCTATGAATTTACATATCATAATTACTTGAAATATCTGATGAGGGCAAATAATCATCACTTGAACCACTTTCTACATCGAAATAACTGTTGTTGAGCACATCTGACACAAAGACAACATTTTGGGCCACCATTTTGACAACTGACTTGCTTCACTTTGCTAAATGAAGTGTTTGTCAATTTTACAGGCACAAGTAGCGCCAACATAGTATATTGTGGGCTGCAATGCCTGGAACATTACGTCACTCTGGCATGTGAAATATAGAGTACTGATTATATAAAATACGTTAAAAACAGAATTTCACCAAATTTGTAGTTGGTTCACTCTGGTGTAAGACCATCCAAATGTAGGTTTTCCTTTCCTTAACCTATATTCTAAGAGAAGTTGTAGGGTCAGTATTACCTTTCATGCTCCTACATTTTTGCAGAACTCAAATTGAATTTCTTTGAGATCGGCTTTTCCCAGTGTTTTCATTATTCTGTCAATAATTTGAGTCAGTATTTTGCAATTCAGTAATATCCACAGCTGTCAGCACCTGCTTTTATTCAAACTGGAATTATTACATTCTTCTTGAAGTCTTGAGTATATTTCACCTGTCCCATACATCTGGCACACTAGGTGGAATAGTTCTGTCATGGCTGGCTTTCCCAAGGATATCAGTAGTTCTGACAGCATGTCGTCTATCCACGGGCCTTGTTATGACTTAGATCTTTCAGTGCTCTGTCAGATGCTTCCCACAGTATCAAATTCCCCATCTCATCTTCATCTATTTCCTTTCCCATTCCATAATATTGCCTTCAACTTCATTTCCATTGTAAATCCCCTTTCCATACTCTTGCAAGAGTTTGGTCAATGTGTGTGTTACAAACAAACTACACATCTGCTCTGTGGTAGTCATCAAATGCCTGGCTACATGAAATATTCTTAAATCTTGATTCAATGCCAACATCTAATAAATCAGCATTCTGGCAAATTCGAGTAACAATCAGAATTTATTTTACTTTGATTATACATCAGACAGATTAGTCATTGCATGTATCTTCATGTGAGGCTGATCTCCAGTCACAGTGCAGTACACAATCAGCTGGACAATATGCTATTTCAAAAAGATTCACCATATACTGAAATTATTGCAATATATCATGTTCAAGTCACTGATATTCCTTAGAGATGCGTATGGTGCAAAAGTCTCTTTGCTGTACTTGTGATAATGTAAAGAACAGCCCTACAGCTCTCACTGCTGCAAAAAGCCTGTAAGGAAAACCTCTGACAAATAAATAGAGCAACCTCAAAGAACATGCTCCATAATAAATCTTGTAAAAATAATACAGTTCTAACCACTGGAATGACCTTCACACTCAACTTCACTTGAACACACAACTAAGTATGCCTGTTCATTTATAGTTCAATCTAGCATGGGATTTTCCTATTAATCAAATGGTCTTTTTTTTGAAATTCTTACCAATGAAACAGCAAAAAATCTCATACTCTCTCAACTGCCGCCCACTATAAATGAACGAGTATAACTTTATGATCAATATAAGTTTGTGGACTCTCTCTCTCTCTCTCTCTCTCTCTCTCTCTCTCTCTCTCTCTCTCTGCCAGTATTTGGCTGGCAAGGAGAGGAGAGGTGGTGGTGTAAGGTTCCTGATCACCAGTTTGCACCAATGTTCTGGTTAAAATGCCAAACCTCTCCACCGTGTCTCATGAAGTGTAGGCATCTGGCACTTTTGATGATCTGTCCTTGGATGGGGACATTAAGCTTCCCTCTCTGTTCCCTGAGCATCATCATCATCATCATCATCATCATCATCATACAACAACACACACACACACACACACACACACACACACACACACACTCTCTCTCTCTCTCTCTCTCTCATGCAAACGCAACTTGCACACACGTCTATAGTCTCAGATAGCTGAAACTACACTGTGAGCAGCAGCACCAGTGCATGATGGGAGTGGCGACTGGGTGGGGGTAAGGAGGAGGCTGGGGTGGGGAGGGGGAGGGATAGTTTGGTGGAAGTGGCAGACAGTGAAGTGTTGCAGTTTAGACAGAGGGCAGGAGAGAAGGTGCGGAGGGGGAGGAGGTAAGTAGCGGAAAGGAGATAAATAAAAATAAAAATTAATTAAAAGACTAGGTGTGGCAGTGAAATGACGGCTGTTTAGTGCTGGAATGGGAGCAGGAAGGGGGCTGGATGGGTGAGGACAGTGACTAACAAAGGTTGAGGCCAGGAGGGTTACAGGAACATAGGATGTATTGCAGGGAAAGTTCCCACCTGCGCAATTCAGAAAAGCTGGTGTTGGTGGGAAGGATCCATATGGCACAGGCTGTGAAGCAGTCATTGAGATGAGGGAGATCATGTTTGGCAGCATGTTCAGCGACAGGGTGGTCCACTTGTTTTTTAGACACAGTTTGTTGGTGGTCGTTCATGTGGACAGACAGCTTGTTGGTTGTCATGCCTACATAGAATGCAGCATAGTGGTTGCAGCTTAGCTTGTAAATCACATGACTGGTTTCACAGGTAGCCCTGCCTTTGATGGGATAGGTGATGTTAGTGACCGGACTGGAGTAGGTGGTGGTAGGAGGATGTATGGGACAGGTCTTGCATCTAGGTCTATTACAGGGGTATGAGTCATGAGGTAAGGGATTGGGAGCAGGGGTTGTGTAAGGATGGACGAGTATATTGTGCAGTAGGAGGGGTGGGAAGGATAGTGGGCCAGACATTTTTCATTTCAGGGCATGACGAGAGGTAATCGAAACCCTGGTGGAGAATGTAATTCAGTTGCTCCAGTCCCGGATGGTACTGAGTTATGAGGGGAATGCTCTTCTGTGGCCAGACTGTGGGACTTTGGGAGGTGGTGGGAGACTGGAAAGATAAGGCATGGGAGAGTTGTTTTTGTACAAGGATGGGAGGCTAATTACGGTCAGTGAAGGCTTCTGTGAGACCCTCGGTATATTTTGAGAGGTACTGCTCATCACTGCAGATGCGAGGACCACGGATGGCTAGGCTGTACGGAAGGGACTTCTTGGTATGGAATGAGTGGCAGCTGTCAAAGTGGATGTATCGCTGGTGGTTAGTAGGTTTGATATGGACGTACTGATGTAGCCATCTCTGAGGTGAAGGTCAACATCTAGGAAGGTGGGTTGTTGTGTTGAGCAGGACCAGGTGAAGCAAATGGGGGAGAAGTTGTTCAGGTTCTGGAGGAATGTGAATAAGGTGTCCTCACCTTCAATCCAGATAGCAAAGATGTCATCAATGAATCTGAACCACGTGAGGGGTTTAGGATTCTGGGTTTTTAGGAAGGATTCCTCTAGATGGCCCATGAATAGGTTAGCATAGTATGGTGCCATGCGGGTGCCCATAGCCATACTGCGGATTTGTTTGTAGGTAATGCCTTAAAAGGAGAAGTAATTGTGGGTGTGGATATAGTTGGTCATGGAGACTAGGAAGGAGGTTGTTGGTTTGGAATCCATGTTAGTGTACAGGGAGGTGGCATCAATAGTGACGAGCAGGGCACCGTGTGGTAAAGGGACAGGAACTGTGGACCAGGAAATGGTTGGTATCTTTTATACAGGAGGATAGGTTCCGGATAATAGGTTGAAGGTGTTGGTCTACGAGAGCAGAGATTCTCTCGGTGGGGGCACAGTAACCAGCTACAATGTGGTGTCCTGGGTGGTTGGGTTTATGGACTTTAGGAAGCATGTAGAAGGTGGGAGTGCGGGGAGTGGTAAGGGTAAGTAGAGAGATGGACTCTGGGTAGAGGTTCTGGGATGGGCCTAAGGATTTGAGTAGTGACTGGAGATCCTGCTGGATTACTGGAATTGGATCACTTGGCATGGTTTGTAGGTGGAAGTATCTGACAGCTGACAGAGTCCTTCCGCCAAATAATCCTTGCGATTCAAAACAACGATGGTGGAGCCTTTCTCAGCAGGTAGGACTATAAGGTCGGGATCAGTTTTTAGATGGGGGACTGCAGTTCTTTTTACGGATGTAAGGTTAGTTTGCATGTTGAGGGATTTGGAGAATGATGTTGAGGCAATGTTCCAGGTTAAGAAATTCTGGAAAGTTAACAGGGGGTGGTTTGGAGGCAGTGGGGGTGGATCACGTTTGGATGGAGGAGTGAACTGAGTTGGGCAAGGTTCAATATTAGTCTTAGGTTGAGTCTGATTGGTCGGGTTGGTGGCGAAAAAGTGTTTCCACTGTAGGGACCGGAAGATCAGCCCTTTCCAAAGGCCTCACCTTTGCCCCACTCCCAAATTCAACCATGTAGGACTAGTCAAAGATCTTCTCTCCTTCTCCCGTTCCTTATAGTGGAAACAGTTGCTCCGCTTGTGACCCACAAACATAAATGTTATTACACCAAACGCTTACACAAACTTATTCATTCATAAAATTTATGAAATCATATGAAAAGTAGATGGATTTAATTAACTTACCTCAGTAGACATCAGTTGTCAGTTAGTTTGGATAGTTTCCGGGCAGTCTTGGAAGTTTTTGAAGACTTCTACTCCTTCCAAATTTGTTTAATGCCAGTGAAAAACCGGCATTTCATATCATGAAGAATCAGCTTGGGAACGACGTCCATCACATGATCTTCGCAGCATCCAATGTTAGATATTTCTACACTTACGTGATCCAAACTATTGAGGCAATCATAACAAAATGTCACCCCATAAACTGTCCTCGCGGAGTTTTATTGTGACTATATTTTCCACCTACATAAGGACATTGAAGACGCCTTTCGATGGATATGTGAGCAATGTCTTTTCTGTAGAAGAGCTGTAATCTCTAATAGATGTAAGTAAAGAGAATGGGATGTCAGATGAATTTCCACTTAGAAGGCACAAACACTTATGGCATTTTACGGCTTTTCTTACTTGATGCATCACATAACCTGCCAAATGATAAACTAAACATTCCTTTCCTGTGGTGCTTTCAAAACTCTCTGGAATATGTTGTGGATTGGGATGAGCCTCTGTGAATTTATGTGGAACACACAGTGTTTTTTTAATTACGTCTTCCATTTCCAGAACTCTGTCTCTATTCTTTTGGTGCAAATGTCTGGCTAACGTCCACATTTGGCATACATATGATGTCAATGAAAATTCACATTTATGTTTGCAGTTTCTGCTGGAAGATAGGGCTAGTTTTACAGGAATGTAAAGCACTGTTAATGTGTGCAAGCTCAAGAAGTCTATTACTGATGGGTGATCATTGCAACTCAGAGACCTTACGATACCAAAATGACGTTCAAGTGGGTCCTGATTAAATTTTGCAGTCAAGACATAGCTGTAACCTTTTTCCCACAAATGTTCAGATATCTCCAATGTACTTTCAATGGTTACTCTTAGAGACTGGAGAGTTCTTTCGAAAGCAAAGTTGTTATTTTTATTGGCAAGAATGCTTTTCCATTTCATTAATGTTTTGTGAGCCTCTGAGTATTTGTACAATGCATCCTCAGGAAACGAAGAATTAAGTGCGCCCACTACATTGTTCATACATCTAGTGAATGATTCCATTGATTCACTGCCTTCGAATCGTGTTGCTTTAATTTCCCTGAAGAATTTTATGCTATTGGCTACTGAGTTACTGAATAACCGCAGGGCTAATCTTACATTCATTTGTTGAAATGACGTTGGGTTCAAGTGGGTGGAAGTTAACTTGTGGCAAACTTTTAATCCGACAAATCCTGGGAAATTATCTTCTTGATAGACTCTGCGATAAAAATTATAGTTGACGATCTCGTTGTTAAAAAGTACTTCAGTTTTACCACAGAAATTATTTCTTACACACTTTATTGCATGAACAGAGTCTGAAAATGCCCAAACTCTTCTGGTTTCGTCAACAGGATTTGATATAGAGCAACTTACTTTATTTTTTTGCCACTAATTCCAAGACATTACCAGACCTTTTATTCTGTTGACTGCCATCACAAGTAAATGCAATAATTCTTGTTCCGGCTTGGTCCAGCTGCATAATCACTTGAATTAATATGTGCAAGACAACGTCGCCTGGAGTTGCATTGCAACTTGCATGCACAGCAACAGTTTGGATCCAGTTATGCAACAGAGGAGCAAACATGAACACGAGAGCATGAGTGGCAAGTTTATTCTTACAGTCATCCATAGTATACTCTCCTAAACTGACAAATCCATCAACTTTCAGGGAATTGTTATTAAATTGCAGTTCTTCTTGGAGCTTAATTTCATCACAAATCAGCAAACCTAAGTATTTGTTTTCATCTTGTTCTTCCCGAAAATAATTCTTAATGGCCTCCACAGTGTGTGTATTGATTCAATATGAGCATTTGAGACCCTTTACTAAATTTCAAAGATGTGCTTCAGAAGGGAGTGGCAACAAAACATGCTTCAAACAATGTCTGTATCCTTTGGGCGACTTAATTTTTAAGAGCACGCTGTCCAGAAGAAACTCGTTATCGTACCGCATTCCCTTAGTGCTTTTTAATTGGCATTTCTTTATCATAGTGTCTACTATCATTTTCTGTTTCTTACTCAGTTCAGAATGATCTAGGAGATTTGATTGAGCTGTCTTAGGCTTTTCGTCTGAGAGCTGCTTTCGCAGTAGATGGATTTCTGCATTCGCTGTTCTTAGTTTATTATGTAACCGCACAACTTCAAGCTTCTTACACTTTAATGTTCTCTTTAGTGAAACGAGCGCTGCACTGGGTACCTTCCGCACATTTTCCTTGACAGATGAAACACTGGGAAACATCGGAACTTCTTGTTGAACGTTTTCTTTACAGCATCTACTCTTTTGTGAGTGTTTTACTGGCGGTGGTTTTCTTTTGTGTAATATTTTCAATCGATATTTTGGTTCATTTTGAAATAAATGAGGAACTGTCCCTGATTTTAGAGACCACCTTTGTCTTGGAATTTTAACTTGTTTACCCTTGATGATAAACACTTCAGCTGTTATAATAAGTTCCTCACAGAAATGTGAATCACACACGAAACAATAGTGAGTTAGAATTGTGTCTTTCTGAGGAATTGCTCTGACCCATTTTGCAAATTCTACTTCGTCTTTTGGAGGTCTAAAAAAATTTTTACCTTTACTTTCTTGGTAGCCAGATCTGCATGCTGGAATGAAACAAATCGGCATTTTTTTTATCCTTCTTCAAATATGAGTAACTATATCCCTAAACACCACTTATGCACCACAGACTTCAACTCTTCAACTTTTTTTTCCTTTATTGAGCTTTGATTCCCCCTGAAGGGGGCAGACTGGCAGCAGCTTAGTATGCCACTCTTCAACCTACAGAATTTGTTTTAAAAAAATGAAGATAATAAATAATAAAAGCAGGCGATAAAATCGGTGACGCAAATGGTAAAACAGTGGAAAATTGTGGCACTTAAAACATAAAACAAAAGGTTGGTGATGCTAATAAAATACACAGAAGCAGACAGGTAAAATAAGAGACAGACAATTAAAAAAACATGGTGACAGTTTGGTTTCTGTTCGCAAGAGATATAAAAATCACACCCAGGGACAGCACAATTCCTGTTCACAACACTTTGGAAAGACGCACAACACTGAACACTCACTTGAACATTGCGCTAAAAAGTTGGCACAAATATGACACACCACAGCCGAGGGCAGATGTGGGGAACCTGGACCGATGATGGGAAAGTAAAGAGGGGAAGGAGAGGAAAAACAAAGTGGCGGGGGGGGGGGGGGGGGGGGGCTCTTCAACGTTCACTCACAACACCATAAATACACTCACAAAATAAGCACAGACAATAGCAAAACACACCTTTGGATAAAGCAAAACAGCGCGAACTTGAGTCTCAAGCAACAGTGATGCTCGTAGTTTGCAGGCATGCCACCCGTCCTATGTTGCCTGTGTTAAAGGGAGGGGAGTCAGCACACTTTCTCTTCTACTCGCTATGCCTGTACTATTAAGAGAGACATTTCTCATGGTAAACTGGAAGTTTGGAATTTCCCATGCAAGGATAACAGGTACAAAACCTTCAAAATTACCAACATTCTCCCTTTTCCTATAGATGTTACTTCAATTAAATCTTAAAACACGACCTCCTCACTATTTGGGTAAAAATTTAAAAAATATAGAAAAAAAAAGATTGGTTCATTGTGCAACCTAATATTGCATGTTAGTATTTCATATGAATCTCAGCATTAGTATACACAGTACAATAAGCATATAACAAATACTACCCCTTTTCAAGGGCATGTACTAATAAAATATGAGGATATGCTGAAAAGTAATGCCTTCAAATTTTTATGTGAAAACCTTAAATCCTTTTAACAGAAACAAACTTTATTAACATTCTGCATCTTTATTCTTCATGTCTACATATTTATTTTTCAACATAGTCGCCCTGGTGATAAACACATTTCTTTCAACGAGACACCAGTTGGTTGATACCATAACTGTAGAATGTTTGACTTTGTTGATGGAGCCACAACTTACTAGGCTTCATGACTATCAAAGTGAATTCCTTGAAAGTGTTTATTAAGTTTTGCAGACAGACGAAAATCGGGTGGCACTAAGTTGATACTGTCTGAAGGGTGACCGGTAACAGTGAACCCAAGGAGTCAGATTGTTGCAGATGTCACAGCACACAAGTGTAGTCTAGAATTGTTATGCTGAAGGAGTAGGTGCTCCATATGTGGACACTCTTTAAATTTGTGCTTTCAGTTTTCTGAAGGTTTCTCACACACTGGTCTAGTTAGTTACACACTGCCATGTTATATGCTACTCTTCAGAATTCTCTAGTGGCAGAGTTGTGACTTGCATTAGGAAAGCAGATAATTTGACTGAGTAATATGCATGACTTGTAATACCTCAACTAATATTGAGAACAGAATAAAAAATTCAGAGGCACTACCTTCAGCATGCCCTTGTACTTACTTACTACTGTACTACAGTGGTAGGAACTTTATAAACTATCCCTGCACTATGATGAATTGTTCCTTTGTACTCTGATGCAGAATGATATTTAAATAATTATAACCTTTTTTTGATTGGTTAAACTGCAACCCTTTCCCCAAGAGCCCAATAAGTTGTCCGAAGAATATACCAAGAATTTGGAAGAATGTAATTTCTGTTGCTATTATTTCCTCATTCAGTTAAGAATGGTCTTAAATCTTCAATGTCATACATGCCTTTATGTTTTTCCATCTCTGGGTTATTTATAATACCGCTTTTGGGTGTGGTAGTTTAGTTACCAAAAGTGGCATCTAAAACTAAATATCCTGTCTTGTATTGCACAAACACAACTCACACACACAACTGCAATCTCAGGCAACTGACACCACACTGCGAGTAGCAGCACCAGTGCATGATGGGAGTGGTGACTGGGTGTTAAATTTCACCCTGGATTTTCTGTTGTTTAATTCAGGACTGCACTCAAAAATAAGTGCACTAACACAGGATTGCCAAATATTCACAATGATGTTGCCATTTCTTAGTTGTGCTAGGGGCAGCTATGTAGTGTAATGCTTGTCGTGCTCATCTTATATGGGTTCTCAGAGGGTAGGTGCAATTGTGTTTGGTTTTTATGTAGCGTCATCTCCTGGTATCTTCTAATCTTGTCTTTCAGGCTACCTGCATATAAGGCACTCAATTACATATAATCACAAATTCCTCATTTGTTTAAGCTTTCCAGAGTAGAAAGGGGCTGTTAACACTGTTGTTATGTAATTTCAGTGTGGGGGTAGCAAAGCTAGAGTTAGTTTCTGCTCATCAGCTTACGGTATGTGAAATCTTGAGGTATATTGTTTTCCATCATGATTACAATTTCCCAAAATACAAAGGATATAACACTTAATATGATAGTTTGCTATGAAAGCTTGTTTCAGTCCATCTTGCCCCACATGTCATGAAATAGTAAGATATCAAACACGTGGCAACTGTATCTACATGCAGTTTTATGCTGCATACACTGACAAACAGAATTTCACGACTGTCAAGAGAATGAAAAAGTACATTGGTGGGGATGGAAGCAAGAAAAAATGCAGTAACTAATTATTCAGTACCATGCAGTAATTAATTCGCTTGAGGACTCACAATAGAAAATACTGAAAATTACATTCATTAACAGTATGAAACAAAACTAAACAGTAGATGTAGGCAGTGTGAAATTCTGTGCCTTCCCACGTTTTTCACCTTGAGATCTATACATTAAACGCATACCAACTAGCCTGTCCATTGTTTTTACAATTTCCCCTCTTTTTTGGTCCCTAAATAGTGAAAAGAATCTATATCCATGTCGCTGTTGGTTCCCTCGAATCTTCCCAATGACTTTGTTTGTCTGTTATTCCTTGATATTCATAAAGCAGATCACTATGCCTGCTCCTGTGAGGTACTGGATCAAGGTTGCATGAAGCTTACAAATTGTATTCAAAATTAAATGTCGCCTGAGAAATATGCATTTGATTACTCGGATTCCATGGGAAGAAAAGCAAGAAGAAACTCTAATTTATCCATTTGCATAACACATTCAAACAGCAGCAGAACAAAATAATATAACTTAGTCTTCTATTTACAGTTGTCACATTATAACCAACAGCTGCACCAATTGTAAACACAGGGCCATACGGAGGCTTTGGCAAGATTGGCTCCTACCGATCGTGCAGGAACAGAGGGGGCACAAAAACCGGCTGATGGAGATAAAATAATCTTAAAAGATGGTTTAAGAAATAGCATAAAAATTTACTATTTAACAGGCAATGTATGCTAACAATGCACTTGGTTCACACAGTTGCTGCTTACACAGCTAGCTCATGTTTGACAATCAAACAATAGAAACTCCAGGTTTGGAAAACCAATAATATTAGGAAAAGGATAGGTTGCTACTCACTGTAAAATGACATTGTGAGTTGAAGACAGGCACAATGAAAAGACTGATAATACTTAGCGTTTGGCCAAAGCCTTTTCAGAAAATGGAGCACACACACATTCCTTCACACAAGCAAGCACACTGCGTCTCCAGCAGCTCAGACCAGAATGCAACTGTCATGTGAATAATAGGGGTGGGGAAGGTATAGATGGGTACATGTGAAGGGAGAGAATAGCGTCCTTGAAGGAGTGTATATGGACTAGATGAAGGCATGACAAGACTGCTACCAGATGCAGTGATGAGAGGCTGTGGGTCTGTGAGGTGGTGGTGGTCATGGGGGGAAGGGGGGGGGGCAGGGAGCAGGAAAGGAGAGGAGTAGGGAAGGGGTAGGATGGATGGCTGCATTGGCAGAGAGTGGCACATAATGGGGGTGAGTATATGTGAATACGGAGGAGGTGACGGGACAGAGGGGGTGGAAACTGTTGGATGGAGTGTGCAAGGATGGTAAGTTACTGTAGGTTGAGGCCAGGATAATTTCAGGAGCAGAGAATGTGTTATACGGATAACTCCCATCTGTGCAGTTCAGAAAAGCTGGTGGTGGAGGGAAGTTTCCAGTAGCCCAGGTTGTGAAGTAGCCATTGAAATCAAGCACATTAGGTTCAGCTGCCTGATGGGCCACAGAGTGGTCTGTGGTCTACTTTGCTCTTGGCCACAGTTTACTGGTGGCTGTTCATCCAAGCAGACAACTGGTTGGTACTCATACCAATATAACAAGCTGTGCACTGATTGCAGCAGCACTAGTATATGACATGGCTGCTTTATAAAGAGGCTTGACATCAGATGGAATAGGATAAGCCTGTGACATGAGTGGAACAGGAAGTGCTGGGTGGGTGGATTGGGCAGGTCTTGCTCCTGTGTCTTCCACAGGCATATAACCCATTGGCAATGGATTGGGACTGGGAGTGCCACAGGGAGGGACTACGGTGTTGTGGAGGTTGAGTGGACAACAGAATACCACTTTAGGAGGGGTGAGAAGGGTCTTGGGTAGGATGGTCCCCATTTCAGGGCATGATAATAGGTATTCAAAGTCCTGATGAAGGATGTAGTTCAACTGTTCCAGTCCAAGGTAGTATTGGGTGACGAAGGGAGCACTCCTTAGTAGCTAGTTCCTGGGTTTGTTAGGAAGACTGAGGTGTGTGTGGGGATATATCAAGGGAAATCTGTATGCAGACTAGGTCTGAGGGATAGTGTCTGTCTGTGAAAGCCTTTGTGAGACTTTCAACATACTGGATGAGGGAGTTCTTGTCACTGCAGATACATCATTCACAAGTGGCCAGGCTGTATGGGAGAGATTCTTGTGGCATACCAATGTGCCAGAACTGCCCAATCCACCCATCTAGCACCTTCTGTTCCACTCCTGTCACAGGCTTATCCTACTCCACCACAGGCTGGGCCACCTGTGAAAAAGTAGCCATGTCATACATCAACTCTGCTGCACACACTACACAGCCTTTTATGTTGATATGACTGCCATTCAGCATCATTAGCACTTCTCAAATCATCTTCTGTCATAAATTATATAATGTAAGATGCCATTCAGATATCAGAATATGTGTTTTACTCAGCTGTAGTTCCCTCTTGCGTAACTTTATTCACTGCAAAAGCAAGTTGCTGTTGAAAGATAAATAAGATATCTAATTGCATTATGACTGAACACAGAGCATGAAACACCTTATTATTGTCCCCTAAATGTCCAAAGAAAATTGTGATCATTTTGGATTTTGTCATTCTAAATCTTCCCAATGTTCGTGATAATCACTCCATCTTCGTATTGCTTAGGGTACTTGTTACAAAAAGGATAGATTGCTACTCACCATATAGAGGAGACCTTGAGTCACACACAGGCAGAACAATAAAGGCTGCTATACATTTTAGCTTTAGGCCAAAAGCCCTTCTACGGCAGACTCAGTGGCCAGACAAAGGGACTATCTGCATGTGAGTTGAGCTCTTGTGAATATGTGTGCATTTGCTACTTTAGAAAGCTTTATGGCTAAAGGCCCAAATGTATATCAGTCTTTTTGTTGTGCCTGTCTGTGACTTGTCTCCTGTATATGGTGAGTAGCAGTCTATACTTTTCATAATATTATCATTATTCCATCTTGGAGTTTCCATTGTTGAAGGGTACTTTATGATGATGATGATGATGATTTATGGGCGAAGGCACTAAACAGCAAAGTCATTAGTGCCCTTGCATGAATGATATACAAATGAATGTGGTGGAAATCTATTAAAAAATAATAATAAATACAAATGACAGTCTAGATAAAACGAGAATTAGAAAATCACTTATTAAAAGTAAGATTAAACACAGTAAAATAATGTGGTAAAATCAGCTATAAAATTTTGTTAAAAACAGGCACAGGTGACTGTGGCTGGTTGACTACTTGGAAATAATGAGTGACTAAGCCACTCTGCAGCACATTAAAATCTCACACCCAATATTTTGGGAAGAATGCCAGACATCACACAACATTTTAAAACATGAACCACATTCACCTCTTATCAGTTAAAATAGAGGGCTGGTCCTCTGGGAGACCCAGCAGGGGTAAAATACAGGGAGCGAAAGGCTATTTACAATTTGTACAAAAACCAGATGGAAGTTATAAGAGTTGAGGGGCATGAAAGGGAAGCAGTGGTTGGGAAGGGAGTGAGACAGGGTTGTAGACTATCCCCGATGTTATTCAATCTGTATATTGAGCAGGCAGTAAAGCAAACAAAAGAAAAATTCGGATTAGGTATTAAAATCCATGGAGCAGAAACAAAAACTTTGAGGTTTGCCGATGACATTGTAATTCTGTCAGAGACAGCAAAGGACTTGGAAGAGCAGTTGAACAGAATGGAGAGTGTCTTGAAAGGAGGATATAAGATGAACATCAACAAAAGCAAAACGAGGATAATGGAATGCAGTCGAATTAAGTCAGGTAATGCTGAGGGAATTAGATTAGGAAATGAGACACTTAAAGTAGTAAAGAAAGTTTGCTATTTGCGGAGAAAAATAACTGATGATGGTCGAAGTAGAGAGGATATAAAATGTAGACTGGCAATGGCAAGGAAAGCGTTTCTGAAGAAGAGAAATTTGTTAACATCGAGTATAGATTTAAGTGTCAGGAAGTCGTTTGTGAAAGTATTTGTATGGAGTGTAGCAATGTATGGAAGTGAAACATGGACGATAAATAGTTTGGACAAGAAGAGAATAGAAGCTTTTGAAATATGGTTCTACAGAAGAATGCTGAAGACTAGATGGGTAGATCACCTAACTAATGACAAGGTACTGAAGCGAATTGGGAAGAAGAGGCATTTGTGGGACAACTTGACAAGAAGAGGGGACCGGTTGGTAGGACATGTTCAGAGGCATCAAGGGATCACAAATGTAGCATTGGAGGACAGTGTGGAGGGTAAAAATCATAGAGGCAGACCAAGAGATGAATACACTAAGCAGATTCAGAAGGATATAGGTTGTAGTAAGTACTGGGTGATGAAGAAGCTTGCACAGGACAGAGTAGCATGGAGAGCTGCATCAAACCAGTCTCTGGAGTGATGAGCACAACAAAAACAACAACAACAACAACTACTACTACTACTACTACTACTTATTCTCCACTTCCTGTACTGAGCCTTGCACGAACACATGGTCTTCTTGGTCACCTATGGAGTAACAGCCTGCTTGCTGACTGAAAAGTGAGCAAGAGGTTGAAGGGAGCAAGTCCCCTTGGCAACTGCATCAGCAAGTTCATTTCCCTGGATCCCTATGTGCCCTGGAACCCACAAGAAAATTATTTCCTTGTTCTGTCTTTGCACGAGAAGGAGATTGTCCTGCACTTCTTTCACCATCTGATCTGCTGGGTACATCTGGCTAATAGTGAGAAGGGCACTGAGAGAATCTGAACACATAAAGAATTTCTTCCCATGACGCCATTTCATCTGCTCTAGTGCCCTCAGGAGAGCAGACAGTTGCATGTAACAAATTGAAAACTGCTCTGGGAGCCCTATCCTGAGAACAATTTGGGGAACACAGCAGAGCAGCTCATAAAATCACCTTGCTTAGACCCATCCATGTAAACAATAATAAAATGAAAATCTTGTTACATTTTATTTTAAAAATACAGTCTGGGATACAATTCCTCCTGTAAGCAGTCAATTCAAACAGTAACCTGGGCCTCTTTAGCAGCTAGGCAGATCCCCTACTTTATCACTGGCTTTGAACTTAATGCCACCCACCTGCAGTAACTCAAGGCTCTTCCACGCATGGGTCCTAAATAGCCCTGTTACCCGTGAACAGTGACAGAACAGCTGTTCCAGTGGCAGCTGTGCGATGGAGATAGATGTCACCAAGTTTGGGATAGACAGAGCTCTGTATACTTGGCATTCAAAGAGGAGAAGATGTCAAATAGACAGTGGGGGCTCACCAGCCTCTGCATACAGGCTAGCCACTGCACTCATGTGATAAGCCCCTGTTGACAGCCTAATACCCTCGTGGTGAACTGCATCCAGCACTTTGAGGTATGAAGGTCTTGCTGATCTATAAACTTGACATCCACATTCAAGCCGGAGTCATGCAAAGGCCTTATAAAGTTAGAGTAGATGTGCCCTGTTGGCTCCCCGAGACCTACAACTAATGCATTTTAGGGTGTTTAAAGACTTAAGACATCTCAGTTTTAATCCTCTAAGGTGTGACAGCCACATTAGCTTCTCATCAAATGTGAGGCCCAGGTATTTCACATTTTCATTAAAAGTGATAACATTATCCTCCAGTTTTAAAATGTGTAAATTAAAAAGAGAGTGGGAGCAATTAAAATCAACACATACAGTTTTCCCTAAAGAGTTTAAAAGCTGTGGCGTTAGACTATTCCTCCAACCTCCTGACTGTCAAATGCAATTGCTCAATAGCCATTGTAAGGTTGGAGTATGCATTGAAGATGGAGAAGTCATCCACAAATGGGATGCCATACTGTGGATGTAATATCGTTGATCGCAATGACGAATGCCATGACATTTAGACACTCTCTTGAAGGACCCATTTTGCTGCTTAAAATGGTCAGACAGTAAATTCCAAACCTTGTACTGAAAATACCTATCCGAGAGGAAGAACTGTATGAAAGTGAGCAGACATCATTGGGACCCCCACAGATAGAGCTACAACAAAATATTATGCCTACAGATAGTACAATACACCTTTCTAAATTGAAAAAGACACCGCTAAGGTGATGCTTACAGAGGAAATCTTGGTGAACTGCTGCTTCAAGCACAGTAAGGTTATTCAGTGTGGAGTGAAACCCCTTGTATCCTCACTGGGAGCAAGAGCCCACTCTATGCGCCAGTTGATCATTTGCTCCAGTGTCTTCTCTACACTGGTTGTCAGTCTTATGCTATGATAACTACTCAGGTTAGTCCAATCCAGTTGGGATTAAAATAATTTTTTTTCCATGAAATGGGAAAGTCTTGCTTCCACATTTCATTACAGCTCTTTCGACCACACTTGCAATGTCACAAGCTACTGACAATGCAGAAGCCAACTCCCAAGGAGAGAAAGGCTGCTAGTATTCCTCAGTGTTAGTGGAATGGAAATCAAAACCAACCCTCTCCCATGTCTGCTGACAATGATGGAAGACTGGATTGGGGATGGAGTAGATCATAATGGTTTTATATGATTGAGCCATTGTCTGAGACATTAGGAGATACCCCTGCTCTAGTACAGCTGCTACTGGCAGTTGTGAGTTCTGTCTTGGGATCCTCCTGATGACTTCCCATACTTTACTTACAGATGTGGATGTACTGATGGGGTTCAGGAATTCTTGCTAAGATCTCTGCTTATTCTGCCAAATTATTCTCCTCACCTTTGCCTGTGCCATTCAAAAGGTTGCAAGATTCAGATCTGTAGGGCACCGATTGAATCTTCACATTGTTTCCTCCTGTCCCTGACTGCAGAAAAACGTTCATCATTCCACCAAGGGACAAGCTGCCTCCTAAATGTTCCCATAGACTTTGGAATGGATGCATCAGCAGCATGGTGGATCATGACTGTAATGTGATCGATTCAGTCCAGGACACTTTCACACTGCTCGAAAACAGCTAACTGCCTGTAAAGCATCCACTTAGCCTTTCTGAACAGCCATCTTGGTGGCTTCCTTTTGGAATCTGCTCCATCGACCAGATGGATCCAGATAGAGTAGTGGTCACTACCAAAAGGTCATCATCCTCTCCTGACTGAGCAGTGTCTTTAAGGACAGACAAGGTGAAGGAGAAGTCTATGGCAGTAGACAAACCAGTACCAGTGCTAAAATGCATAGCTTGATCTATGTTCATCAATACAATGCCTGTAGTTCATGTCAGATCCTCAAGTATCCATCCCCTGGGGCAAGCATTGTGGAACCCCATAGCACACTGTGTGTATTACATCCCCCTAAAAGCAGAAAGGGACAGGGTAGTTCATCAAGATGTGTGAGCAGCTCACTGTCAACGGGCTCATGGGGTGCTAGGTATGCAGAGCACACTGTGACAGCAACATGGGCCCCTATGTGAATAGCAACCACATGTACTGTCGTGGTTAAGAGCACAGGTGAGGAGTGGAATGTGTCCTCGATGAATACTGCTACCCCATCTTTCACCCTGCTACTAGTAAGGTTGTCTTTCCTAAAGACATGATAGCCTCCAAGTACAGGTACATCAGTCTCTTTAAAATTAGTCTCTTGGAGACACACAAAAAGGTCTGTCCTGTACGAGAAGTCCCAGTTCCTCCTAATGAGTCCTGTATCCTTTCATAGTCCACTGGAGTATGGGAGCCACTTCAATGATGTTGTTTTGACTTATCCCTATCCTTGCTCCAGGGCAGTGAGGCACTTGTACAGTGAGGAGGAGCGGAGGGTGTGCCTCGCTCCAGTGAAGAGGCACTGAAATCCATGATGTCCTCCTCATCAGTCAGGCATGGCAGAATGACATCTGATGGCACCCGGGACAGCCTTTGACCTGAATGTCATGACCCACTCCCTGTTTCCTTTCCTTTTGAGGATGATTTTGGAGTGCGTACTCCAGTCTCACTGAAAAAATATTGCTGGTCACTTCAGTCACAACTGCCTGGATCACTATGTCTTTACTCACTTTGCTTTCACATGTACAGGAGCAAGTACAATTGCTGGTAGTGGATAATAATGCACTGTATATTGCCTGCATCAAAGTGTCCACATTGGGAACAGGTTTCTGCACCATGGAAGCACATGAAGTGCAAAGACAGAGGTTTTTGCTGCCTTATATTCTTTCTTGGATTCGGTGTAGGGTATCTGCTTGAGCATTTGTATTTCCTGAATTTTGTGTTTCTCAGCAAAAAAAAGGGCAGTCTCAGCTGCAGACTGGGTGGCTTCCAGATTGTTTAATGCATATTGCTGGATACGGGCAGTCAGTCCCAGATTCATGGGCTGCCTTTCCATACTTTCCACAGGTCGCTTCATCTCTGCAACTCAACATTGTACGGCCAACCCACTGGCATTTGTAGCACCATATAGGGTCATAACAATGAAAACAATCAATCATTGACAAAGTAATTAAATTGGATAGATAAAAAATCTATTAACCAAGCAGCAGCAGAACACACACATTAAAGACGTTGTAATTGGCAAGCTTACGGAGCCAGTGGCTCCTACTTCAGGCAGAAGTGTTGAAGGGGAAGGGAGAGGGGTGAAGGAAAAGGACTGAAGAGTCTAAGAAAAGGGGTAGATTTCGGGAAAGTCACCCAGAACTACAGTCAGGGGAGACTTACCGCACAGGATGAGAAGGAATGACTGATTGTCAGTGACTGCATTGTACAAGATTTGAAAACCTTAGAGCTTAAAGGTGGGAGATAGGGTAATATGCAGACAGAGATTACTGCTTAAACATCAGGTATGAGTTAATAAGAATGAAAAGCTAAATGCACTGTACATAACAGAGGTGGGAGGGGGCAGTGAAAAATAGATGGGTACAACAATGTAGAAAACTAAAATGGGGTGAAGCAAAGAGTAGTTACTGTGAAGAAACGCTAAGGCAGAAGAAATTAATGTAAACTAAGGCCAGGTGGATGGTGAGAACCAAGAACATGTTGTAGTGCTAGTTCCCACCTTCAGAGTTCTGAGAAACAGGTGTCTGGGGGAAGAATCCCGAGGGCGCGTGTGGTAACAGGTGCCGAGGTCTCGATTGTCATGTTGTAGACATGTTGTTGCGAGTTTCCAGTATACACCGTCTGCTTATGCCCATTAATCCTAATTGATAATTTGGTGGTAGTCACGCTGATGTAGAAGGCTGAACAGCACTTACATAACAGCTGGTATATGATGTGTGTCGTTTCACAAGTGGCTCTCCCTTTGATTGTGTAAGTTTTGTCACTTAAGGGCTGTTATAGGTGGTGGTAGGAGGGTGCATAGGGCAAGTCTTGCAGCTGGGACAGTCATAAGGGTAGGAGCCATAGAGTAGGGAGAAGGGTGCAGAAGGGACATAGGGTCTGACAAGAATATTGTGGAAATTGGAAGGGTGATGGAAAGCTATTCTAGGTGTAGTGGGCAAAATTTCAGACAGAATGGATCTCATTTCAGGGCATGATTTTAGGAAGTCATGGCCCTGTTGAAGTAGCTGATTAACATATTCCAGACCAGGATAATACTGAGTCACCAGTGGTGTGCTCTGAAGTTGTTGTTTGGTGGGATCAGCGGTACCAGGATTGAATTTGATGGCCCAGGGAAATCTGCTTTTTAACTAGACTGGTGGGGTAATTATGTCCAGTGAAGACCAAGGTGAGAATGGTGGTGTATTGCTGTAGAGAGTCTGCATCCTAACAAATACACTTGCCTCGGATGCCAAGGCTGTATGGTAGGGAACGTTTAACATGGAAAAGATGGCAACTGTCAAAATGTAAGTACTGTTGTTTGTTGGTAGGTTTAATGCGGATGGAAGTGTGTAGCTGGCCTTTGGTGAGGGCAAGATCAACATCAAGGAAAATGGCACGGCATTCGGAAAAGGACCAAGTGAAATTTAATTGGGAGATTCCAGAAATGTTAGCAGGTCAGCCTCACCAGGAGTCCATATGGTAAAGATGTTATCTTTTACGTGTGTGTTCTGCTGCTGCTTGATGAGTAGATTTTTTATCTATCCAAAAACAAATTTAGTACAACTGGTTTGCTTTCATTTGCCTACTTTTACAGTACAATTGATACCTTTATCATGTGTGTCGGAGTTAGTTACTTGGTGGGAAAAAGAGAGTTTTGTGTCAGACGCGTTACTGGAGTAGTAGTATTGTGTAGAGCATGCTCGTGAAGTGTATTGTATTCTGGTACTAGAATTGACTGAATACAGTTATTGGAGAAGATTATTAATAAAATTTGCATAAATGCAAAAAATTACCTGTAACATTTCATTTAATAACACATATTAATAAAACACTGAAACCCTGAAATCTGTTCTGCAAGCAGGATCAGACCAGTAGATAAACTGTGCCAACAATTAAAATGAGTAATAATTTGGTAATGGACAAAAGCTACATAAAGCATCATCAACATGAAATTATGAACAACTCTAATTTCAAATTCTTATTTACTCTCAAAGCATAGAGAATTATTCACACAAACCAGCAAAGCTACATAAAGCATCATCAACATGAAATTATGAACAACTCTAATTTCAAATTCTTATTTACTCTCAAAGCATAGAGAATTATTCACACAAACCAGATCATGGTGGCAGTTAGTGAGGCTTAGTAAGTATTACTGTATTATGATTATGATTACTTCAGTATAGTATTATTAAGATATAGGTTAGATCTAAATGATGAACTGATGAACATGAAGAAAACACATTTTCTGAATGAATATTAAATGTTTAAATTTTACTTTGTTGAGAAAGAAATATGATGGACTTAAAGATACAATAGCAAAAGCAGAGACTGGATGTATTTATTAAAAACTATTTGCTATTGAATAGAGTGAACAAAAGACAACGGAAATAACTACAATTGTCAATTCTAATGCACAAAAAAAAGGCATGATGTTACCGCCAGATGAAAGTGTTAAAAGGAAACAAAGCAATACTTTACACATAATAAATGCTAACAACAAAGTCACTGAGCCACAAAGTATCCATGGAACAGTTATGACAGCACTAATGTGTGGCAAAATAGAATGGGAGGAATAACACTTGACCTTTTTCATTTGTCTGGACGTCTTTTACTTGATCAACACTGATGCAAATCAATGACATTGTCAGTGGTGCTATGAAGTCTATCAACAAAAATAAACAATATTTTGTTTCATACTGTAAATATGTTGCTCCTGAGCTGATTTCACTGGGAAAACAAGTCAATAGCATGTGGGTACATGGTCAAGGAACAGTGGATATCCCAGTTAGATGATGCAATGAATGTTGCAGTGAAACTTCTTGGCAGATTAAAACTGTGTGCCGGACCGAGACTTGAACTCGGGACCTTTGCCTTTCACGGGCAAGTGCTCTACCAACGTGAAAGGCAAAGGTCCCGAGTTTGAGTCTCGGTCCAGCACATAGTTTTAATCTGCCAGGAAGTTTCATATCAGCGCACACTCTGCTACAGAGTGAAAATCTCATTTGGGAATGTTGCAGTGTTCAAATGAGCAATATGCTTATGCAAGTGCTCATTTGTTCTATGAGAGTAGCTGCATCTAATAGCTACAACAGGACTTTTAACTATGAAAACGTTAAAATTCAGTAAAAAGTCAGTGCTGTCATTTTAATGTCAGCTTATGTGTAAAACATCCTGTATGTGTCAAATATACATCTCATCAGCAGAAAAGGCCAATAAAATGAACATAATGATTCCATTTGAGATACTGAAAGTGTACAACAAAAGATTTGGCCATCAAAATAAACAACTCATTAAAAGTATCTCGAAGAAACTTGTCACTAATATATAAATCTACAAGGATGAATTTTCTGGTGGTTGTGCATTGGGAAAGATAAAGAAATAGCATTCACACATTTCACAGTTACATGACTATCAGTTCACACAGATGTCGGTACACTGATGAGTAGATCCGCTTGGAGGTGCTTGATATTGTGTGTTTTAAAGATGATTTCATTAAAGGTTGTCAAATTCTCTTTCTGAAACACAAAAATGATAACTACAATCTGATTAAACAAATTTTATATGAATCTAAAACCAATGAACATGTAAATGAACAATTTAGATATGATTGAGGCAAAGAACTTAATAATAAAGACAATGAATTGATCATTGGTAAGGGAACAGAATTACTGATTCCTTCACCCAATACCTCTGCACAAAATGCTGTGGCTGAATGGAAAAATAAAAAAAATGTTGAAGCAACAAGTTCAATGCTCAACCCAACTCCAAATTTGATGATAAAACAACTGTTGAACAATTTCATGGCATGTCAATGACAGGGTTAGAATCAGAGTCTAAATATGTTCTAAAAAGAAAGTAGTCTTGAGTTGTTGTTGTTGTGGTCTTCAATCCTGAGAATGGTTTGATGCAGCTATCCATGCTACTCTATCCTGTGCAAGCTTCTTCATCTCCCAGTACCTACTGCAGCCTACATCCTTCTGAATCTGCTTAGTGTATTCATCTCTTGGTCTCCATCTACGATTTTTACCCTCCACACTGCCCTCCAGTACTAAATTGGTGATCCCTTGATGCCTCAGAACATGTTCAACCAACCGATCCCTTCTTCTAGTCAAGTTGTGCCACAAACTCCTCTTCTCCCCCATTCTGTTCAATACCTCCTCATTAGTTATGTGATCTACCCATCTAATCTTCAGCATTCTTCTGTAGCACCACATTTTGAAAGCTTCTATTCTCTTCTTGTCTAAACTATTTATCACCCATGTTTCACTTCCATACATGGCTTCCATACATGGCTACACATAACTAATGAGGAGGTATTGAATAGAATTGGGGAGAAGAGGAGTTTGTGGCACAACTTGACAAGAAAAAGGGACCGGTTGGTAGGACATGTTCTGAGGCATCAAGGGATCACAAATTTAGCATTGGAGGGCAGTGTGGAGGGTAAAAATCATAGAGAGAGACCAACAGATGAATACACTAAGCAGATTCAGAAGGACGTAGGTGGCAGTAAGTACTGGGAGATGAAGAAGCTTGCACAGGATAGAGTAGCATGGAGAGCTGCATCAAACCAGTCTCAGGACTGAAGACCACAACAACAACACGCGTGGCTAAACTCCATACAAATACTTTCAGAAACGACTTCCTGACACTAAAATCAATACTCGATGTTAATAAATTTCTCTTCTTCAGAAACGCTTTCCTTGCCATTGCCAGTCTACATTTTATACCCTCTCTACTTTGACCATCATCAGTTATTTTGCTCCCCAAATAGCAAAACTCCTTTACTACTTTAAGTGTCCCATTTCCTAATCTAATTCCCTCAGCATGAACCGACTTAATTCGACTACATTCCATTATGCTCGTTTTGCTTTTGTTGATGTTCATCTTATACCCTCCTTTCAAGACACTGTCCATTCCATTCAACTGCTCTTCCAAGTCCTTTGCTGCCTCTGACAAAATTACAATGTCATCGGCAAACCTCCAAGTTTTTATTTCTTCTCCATAGATTTTAATACCTACTCCAAACTTTTCTTTTGTTTCCTTTACTGCTTGCTCAATATACAGATTGAATAGCATCGAGGAGAGGCTACAACCCTGTCTCACTCCCTTCCCAACCACTGCTTCCCTTTCATGCCCCTCGACTCTTATAACTGCCATCGGCTTTCTGTACAAATTGTAAATAGCCTTTCGCTCCCTATATTTTATCCCTGCCACCTTCAGAATTTGAAAGAGAGTATTCCAGTCAACATTGTCAAAAGCTTACTATAAGTCTACAAATACTGGAAACGTAGGTTTGTCTTTCCTTAATCTTTCTTCTAAGATAAGTCATAGGGTCAGCATTGCCTCACGTGTTCCAATATTTCTACGGAATCCAAACTGATCTTCCCCGAGGTCGGCTTCTACCAGTTTTTCCATTCGTCTGTAAAGAATTCGCATTAGTATTTTGTAGCTGAGACTTATTAAACTGATAGTTCAGTAATTTCCACATCTGTCAACACCTGCTTTCTTTGGGATTGGAATTATTATATTCTTCTTGAAGTCTGAGGGAATTTCGCCTGTCTCATACATCTTGCTCACCAGATGGTAGAGTTTTGTCAGGACTGGTTCTCCCAAGGCTGTCAGTAGTTCTAATGGAATGTTGTCTACTCCCGGGGCCTAGTTTCGTCTTAGGTCTTTCAGTGCTCTGTCAAACTCTTCATGCAGTATCGTATCTCCTGTTTCATCTTCATCTTCATCTACCTCCTCTTCCATTTCCATAATATTGTCCTCAAGAACATCGCCCCTGTATAGACCCTCTATATATTCCTTCCACCTTTCTGCTTTCCCTTCTTTGCTTAGAACTGGGATTCCATCTGAGCTCTAGATATTCATGCAAGTGGTCCTCTTTTCTCCAAAGGTCTCTAATTTTCCTGTAGGCAGTATCTATCTTACCCCTAGTGAGATAAGCCTCTACATCCTTACATTTGTCTTCTAGTCATCCCTGCTTAGCCATTTTGCACTTCCTGTCGATCTCATTTTTGATATGTTTGTATTCCTTTTTGCCTGCTTCACTTGCTGCATTTTTGTATTTTCTCCTTTCATTAATTACATTCAGTATCTCTTCTGTTACCCAAGGATTTCTACTTGCCCTCGTCTTTTTACCTACTTGATCCTCTGCTGCCTTTGCTATTTCATTCCTCAAAGCTACCCATTCTCCTTCTACTGTATTTCTTTACCCCATTCCTGTCAATTGTTCCCTTATGCTCTCCCTGAAACTCAGTACAACCTCTGGTTCTTTCAGTTTATTCAGGTCCCATCTCCTTAAATTCCCACCTTTTTGCAGTTTCTTCAGTTTTAATCTACAGTTCATAACCAATAGATTGTGGTCAGAGTCCACATCTGCCCCTGGAAATGTCTTACCATTAAATAATCTATCTGAAACCTTTTAGTGTCTCCGGCGTTCTTCCATGTATGCAACCTTCTTTCATGATTCTTGAACCAAGTGTTAGCTATGATTAAGTTATGCTCTGTGCAAAATTCTACCAGGCGGCTTCATCTTTCATTTCTTAGCCCCAATCCATATTCACCTATTACGTTTCCCTCTCTTCCTTTTCCTACTGTCGAATTCCAGTCACCCATGACTATTAAATTTTTGTCTCTCTTCACTACCTGAGTAATTTCTTTTATCTCATCATACATTTCATCAATTTCTTCATCATCTGCAGAGCTAGTGGGCATATAAACTTGTACTACTGTACTAGGAATGGGCTTCGTGTCTATCTTGGCCACAATAATGCGTTCACTATGCTGTTTGTAGTAGCTTACCCGCACTCCTATTTTTTTATTCATTATTAAACCTACTCCTGCATTACCCCTATTTGATTTTGTATTTATAACCCTGTATTCACCTGACCAAAAGTCGTTCCTCCTGCCACCGAACTTCACTAATTCCCACTATATCTAACTTTAACCTATCCATTTCCCTTTTTAAATTTTCTAACCTACCTGCCCGATCAAGGGATCTGACATTCCACGCTCCGATCTGTAGAACGCCAATGTTCTTTCTCTTGATAATGACGTCCTCTTGAGTAGTACCCGTCCGGAGACCCGAATGGGGGACTATTTTACCTCCGGAATATTTTACCCAAGAGGACGCCATCATCATTTAATCATACAGTAAAGCTGCATGCCCTCGGAAAAAATTACGGTTGTAGTTTCCCCTTGCTTTCAGCTGTTCGCAGTACCACAACAGCAAGGCCGTTTTGGTTAGTGTTACAGGGCCAGATCAGTCAATCATCCAGACTGCTGCCCCTCTTCAAGAACCACACATTTGCCTGGCCTCTCAACAGATACCCCTCCATTGTGGTTGCACCTACGGTACGGCTATCTGTATCATTGAGGCACGCAAGCCTCTCCACCAGCGGCAAGGTCCATGGTTCAAGAGGGGGAGTCTTGAGTTGTGATTATTCCCAAGGGAGATCAAATTCAACATAATGACATTGTATGAATTTTTTAGTCTTGAGTTGTGATGTAAAATTTCATACAATGTGATTATGTTGAATTTGATCTCCCTTGGGAATAATCCAAAGATCTTGTAATCATAGACACAACAATAAGAAAAGTATTGTATGAAATATTGAGAGCAAAGAAAGTAGGGTGAGGAGGGGCCATGGTTACAATGCGAGGAAAGAATACATACAATGGACGACTAAGAATTCTAGTGGTTTTCTTTATTATGGAAATTTGAGCTTAATCTTTAATTACAAGTGAACCACTAGGGCTATCACAAAATGAGTTATACCAATATTTTTCTTTTTTATTCTGTATTAAGCTCAAATATATACTTTCTATTTTAGATTGTAATAAGGAATGTCTTTCACTACTACCTGCTCACTTCGAAACTTGCAATGTATTTGTCTGATGTAAATGAAATGTTAATATGTCATAGGCACATATGTTGATAGCAGAAATTTCAAGTTAGAGAATTTTCAGTCAGAAAAAAAAAAAAAAAAAAAAAAAAGATTTTCCTAAAGAAACTTTTTCTCAGAACAGGATAAAGACATAAGAAGAAAGCATGAGTTTCTTTTGAAGATCTCTCTTCTGGTTGTAAGAAGTTACAACCACAGGGACCATACAGTTTGATACGGATTTTATAAAGTGATATGTAATACTGGTGCTGTACGTTCTGGACTTTGTGATTAACAGCGAGAACGCTGTGAAAATTAATGCATTGTTGCTGCAAACCCTCCCAGCTGTTGGACAACAGTTTGCTTGTCATTGGCAATGTAACATCTGATTCTGCCACTGTGCCTTTTGTTATTCCCACAGTCCAGCATTCATAGAACATCTTAAATATCAGTCTTTATAAAATATGTATCATATTGTATGGGCACAGTGGTTCTTGCTTCTTACAACTACAAAAGAGACCTCCAAAAGAAACCCATGTTATATATCTATCTTGGGCTGAGAAAAAGTTACTTTAGAAAAACCATAGGAACTTTTTTTGGGTGACTGAAAAATTCTGTAACTTGAGATTTCCACTACCAACCCATTTAAATTTCATTAACATTGGACAAATACATTTCAAGCTACGTAGTTTCGAAATGAGCAGTTCACATGGAACATGCCAAACACCAGACATTCCTTATTACAGCCTAAAATAAAAAATATATATATTGAACTTTAAAATCAAATTGCTCCATACAGCCCAACACACAATAAAACAAGAAAAATATTGGTATAGCTCATTTGGTGATAGGGCTATTGGTTTGCTTGTCATTAAAGCTTAAACCCAAGGTTCCATAATAAAAAAATCCAATAGCGGTATTCACAATGCTCTATAGTATAGGTACTGCTCAGCTTAGTAAAAGGCAGGATAATTTTCATCAAACTCTAAAGAGACACTCATTGTGTGTGAGCATCTTGTAATGTAGAGCAAATGGGTCTTATTGTCTTCACCAAAACACTGGTTGCTGCAACTTTTCAACATTGCCAGGCAAAATATTCTTGATTCAGTCAGAAAAGTACAAAACATGGCCAGTTATTTTCATGACTGTTGACGTATTTAGCTAAAATCGCATTGTGCTCCGTAGTGTTTCGCAAACCCAAGTCACATTACCAGTCTCAGGTTGTTTTATCTTAGTTTCTTTATAAAATGATAATTATTCTGCTGAAAAAGTAGGACAGTGAATATTAATATCAATTACTTATTGTAACATCTCCTTGCAAAACACATTATATGTAGTAAAAAAGGAGAAAAGAATAATTGAACTGGATGATTGTAATTGTGTGGACAAAGATTGTGTCAACTTTTTGTAATAAAGAGAAACCATTATGTGCCTTGTTTTATACTTGTATAGAGTTATGTACCGATTTTTTTTTTTAAAGATAATATCAGTGTCGGCGAGTACTGAAACCGCCACAGACGATACTTATTAAATATCGAACAAAGATGAGAATATGTCACGAGTATAAATAGTAGTGAAGGAGCATTAATTTCTCTGTCGTCTTCTTGGAGTTACGTGAGTAGGAAGAGACGATGACGCTATATTGTATGCTTGTGTAGCATTCTTTTGTCAAGATTGAGAGGAGGACGCCATTAGGTACTGATTTGTAAAGGTATGTATTAATTTGATCTGTCTAAATCTTTTGAATAGAGTTACTTAGTGAAAACTTGCATTATGATTTGTAATAAGCTTGCCTGATATTTTATCCCATCCTTTTAAGACATTTTCAGCTATTTAAATATTATTTGTGGTGCAGAGCTGCGCTACGAACAAACGAGCCGCTGCCGTGGTGCATTCAAACTGCATTAAATGAAACCAATCATAGCGCAAAGAAGCGGACAGGTAATAGTGAACTAAAATTATTTCTTTCAGCTTTCAGAATTGCAGGGCAGAGCAGCAGATTTCATGATGTGTTTTACAGGTGGACGCAGGCTGCGGATGATATATTTTAACAGTGAAAAAAGATAATTTACCTTCATAACATAAAAGAAATCTTGTTGTGCATAGTTTTGGTCTGGCAAACATTACAGTAAAAACATCTTTTTCTCTGATAATAGTCTCATGTTTTCGTGTTAGTTGTGATACTTATTGGTGTTTTATTGTTAACAGAAATCCACTGCAAAATTCTGATGTTGAACAAACATTGCGTACTGTAACATCAGTATTGATAATGAAATAATTCTCAGTAACCTTTTCAATAACTGTACAGTAAGGAAGATATGTTGAACTTTATAGTGAGTTACAGTAATGAAACAATGTTCCTTTAATAGAAAGCCAGATCCAGAATAATAAGAACATAATATAGTTTGTTTTGCTGAAAATTAATGATCCAAAGAAAGTCACAGCACAGCATCTCTAAAAAGAATTTCAGGGCTCTTTTCGTAGCAACATATTTTATCTCATATATTAGTTGTTACACTAGCAATAACAAAGCAAAGAGAGCCAGTGAAATTGCCTTCCCAATGAAGTGGGCTAAGCTGCAAGCAAGTCCTTGTAACCATTCAAGTTATGTGCAGTTGCGTAACAGCCACAATTCTGCAGCTGGACATTGTAACATCACAGGTGCAACCTGTCAGCAAGCTACCAAAAATGCCGCATTCTGTCACGAGTAGCTTGCCATATTGGTACACAGTGTAGCATGATGTGGCATTTCCACAGTCGAGTAAGTGACAGGGGTCAGCCTCCTGCGACAATGTACCTGTTCCGAGGGAATGTATAAACTCTCAGTTCAGCTGGCAAACATCATTCTGCATATTCCTATTCAAATGGTGGAGTCGCCTGGCCAGTAACTGGTTGAAGGTAAGGCTGGATAACACCAGCCCTAACTGAAAAGCAGTATCTACGAGTTAAAGTCGCTGAGGGTGGAATATGACAGCCACTTGACCTTGGTGCTACTTCTCAACAGAACATTGCTCACCCATACGACATGTGTTCCATGAACTGTCTGTGTGATGTTAAGGTATTCGAGTGGCCAGCAAAATCCTCATATACGTCCCAGATATAACATGCATTGGACCAGCTCAGACGTCAAATCTATACCTGTGCCAGTATCCAGAATATCAAGGACCAGTTACAACAGCTGTGCTCCAGTTTCCCTTAGAAGAGAATATGACAGCTGTATAATACCCTTCCCAATGGAATCAGTGCATGCATCCGGGCTATATGCAACAACATACTGATAAGTGAGCTCATAAACATACTGATAAGTGAGCTCATACTGCCTAGTTCTTTGTAAATCTGACTCATATTTTTAACACTGAAATAACATCAAATACCACCTCAACCTGTGAAGATTCATCTCATTTTCTCCACCCCTCCTGGGTGCTTGACTTTTTTAGTCAGGCAGTGAGTAAATATATAAAGAACAGACTACATGTATGCAGCACTGGTATTATTTCCAAAATTAATTGAATGTCCAAAGCTTTTAGAAAACATTTTGCAATTTTCATATATCAGGCTGTATGTGCATAGTAAATCACATATTAGATCACACATCCCATACTTTGTTTATTAGTGTTCACAGCCCTACTGTTCATCCAGTGGGATTTATTGTTCGTATTTTAAATAACAATGGTTCCATTTATTGTCTGGTCATTCAGATTTAAGTATTCCATGATTCCCATAAATTCCAGAATGAATTTTCACTCTGCAGCAGAGTGTGCGCTGTTCTGAAACTTCCTGGCACATTGAAACTGTATGCTAGACCAGGAATTGAAACTGGGACCTTTGCCTTTTGTGAACATGTGCTCTACTGTCTGAGCTATCCAAGCGTAACTCGCACAACCCACCCTCACAGCTTCACCTCCATCGGTCCTCCTGCAAGGTACAGAGAGTAACTTTGGTGAAGATTGGAAGGTAGCAGAAGTACTGCCAGAAGCAAAGCTCTGAGGGATGGTTGTGGGCCATGCTTGGATAGCTCAGCCAGTAGAGCATCTACCTGCTGAAGGTAAAGGCCGAGGCTCGAGTCTTGATCCAGAACACAATTTTAATCTGCCAGGAAGTTTCATTTCTTTAAACAGGTTAAAGTTATTTCCCAGGCAATAAAAAGATGGCCAATTCCTTTCCAGCCTTCTCCAATCTAAGCTTTTGTTTTGTCTCTTTTCCAAACTTTAGTCACTGAAGCACATTTAGAGCTTACAGTAATAGACCACTCATCACTGACCAAAACCTCATATAAGTTGTTTGGTTTGTTAAAGCTGAACAGTCATGACTGACTCAGCACACCAATTCGCAAAGCATTTAGCTCTACACAGAGGCACACGAGTTCTATACATACTGCAAATATTATCTTCCATTAAGGTAACAGGCGACTGTGAACTCAAGTGATTGTCAATGTGTAATGCAGTCAGTAACAAAGTATTTTTTCTGTTTCAAAAAAATTCTCCCAGTTTTGTGACCACTTCGTGATGTAAATCAATGCTGCAGGTGACCATCAGAAAATGTTACACAAGGTGTGATCAAAAAGTAATACGAATGTTTGTTTTTCTTACAGATTCTTTATTTATTCATCAATATCAACTTTGAACCCTTTCAAAGTAATTCCTCCTCACATAAAATACACTTGTGCTAGCCCTTTTTCCATCTTGGAAGCACTTCTAGAACTCACTTTTCGTTATGGTGTTAGTTCCTTCAGCAACTCTGTTTTTTATCTCATAAAATAGTAGTAAAACAATGCCTTTTCATGGTTCTCTTCAGCTTCAGGAATAGAAAGAAGTCACAGGGGGGCTACGTCCAGTGAATACGATGGCACAAGTGACCAAACAGTTTTGTCTTTTGTCAAAAAATCACAAACAAGCATTGAAATGTGAGGAGGAGCATTTTTGTGATGCCATTTCCATGAATGGTTTTGCCACAATTGTGGTCATTTAATATTCAGACTGCTTCACACAAACTGCACATAACTTCCAGGTAGTATTTTCCTTCTTGACTGTATGATCATGATGCACTATCCCATTGTAATTGAAGAAAAAAGTGAGAACAACCTTTATATGGGATCAAACTTGTCAAATTTTTTTTGGTCTTTGCTTTTCAGGTAGTTTGGGACAATCTGGCCTTGGTTTCAACATCATACCAGTACACCCATGTTTTGTCACCTGTTGTAGCCTTCTTTAGAAGTTCTGGTTCACTGTTGACTTTATTAGCAACCTCTCTGATGGTGATTCAACAATTTTCCAGAACCATTTGCTTTACTTCTTCCATTCTGTCACCAGTAATTTATGTGCTAGGGTGGCCATTGTCTTCAATGTCTTCTCAACCCCCTTGGAAATGTTCGTAGCACGTGTAAACTCTTGTCTTACTCATAGAAGATTCACCAAAAGGCACAGTCAGTATTTCATACGCAGTATTGCACTTTATTCCATTATTCAAACAAAGTTTAATGCAAATTCTTTGACCTATTGTTTTCGAAAGTAAAAATTTGCCATGCAGGCAAAACCACATACAACCTCTTCGACTGCCAACAATAAACTAAATAGTCAAAACAGCTGAGCATGCAAATGTACATCAGAAACGTGTACCAACAAGATTAAAAACAATTTTTGAAAATCAGATGTATAAAGCCTGCAAAATTATAAAATCCCCATTACTTTCTGAACACATTTCATATGTTGAAACATGGCTGAAACATTGGTTTACATGACGAATTATGACATGACACTGTAACAAATTCAGAAGAATTTTATTGAAACTAACATTGACAGCAGCAGTCTACATATATGTGAACATGTTCTGCAACAAAAGCTACATTAAAACTATTCTAACAAGAAATATACCACCCTTTTCTGTTGTCATATGTGCTGTCTTATATTATCTCCATACAATCTGAGATACTATCATCATCATCATAAATATTTTATTTTACAACTGACAGACACATGATAAACTATTTGTATAGTTATATATTTTGTAATTTTTCAGGAAATGGCCAACTAATCCACAATTCTTGAAAGGAATTCATAACAATTTACTTTAAATCTATCACAGTTAATTACAGTTGGCGCACAATTGTTACTTCTCAAGAAACTAATAGATATAAACACAAAGTAGAAATATTCAGGTTTAAAGACAACATTATTAAACAACCTTAACACAAAATTAAAAAAAAAAGAAACACACACACACACACACACACACACACACACACACACACACACACACACACACAAATGTGATTTGTGACACTTCGAGCATAACATACATCATCATTATTTCTTGTTATTTACAGAAGAGACTGAGGTGATAAGCACTGTCACTAATCACGTCCACCATTAAAGTGGAAATGACAATAAATTATACTAACACAAACTGTTGTTTCATTCCAATTTATAAACAACTGCTTATTAGTTAATAATATTCTGAATATTCTCATATCCAGGAACAAAATCTTGTATAAAATGATTGAACATGCCACATAATAAAATCATGCATAATATGAATGAGTGAACACTGTCTAAACACAGATTAAATATGAATTTTTGAGGTCCTTAGGTGCACTTTGCTTCGTACATGGAAACCCAGCAAGTATGTCAACAAGATGAAAATAATATACAGTTTTGCAAATAAATATTTCAACTGGATATAACCATACAGAAATTAATACTTTGGTGTTACACAGTCTCTTGTTATATATGGATTATAACACCAGCAGATAGCAGAATACAGCTGATCCACAAATAGTTGATTGACTGTAATGAAGAGACTTGTGGTGTCTCTAAGTCACATCTATGCTTCACACCAACTAGATCCAAATTTAACGTCAAAAACTATTGATGAGAATTAGATGTGGATGGCTCTGCAACATACAAAATAAAAGTGATAAATTATACACATGTGCACACATGAGTGACTGGTGTGTGTGTGTGTGTGTGTGTGTGTGTGTGTGTGTGTGTGTGGTGTGTGTGTGAGAGAGAGAGAGAGAGAGAGAGAGAGAGAGAGTGGGAGTGGGAGTGGGAGTGGGAGTGGGAGTGGGAGTGGGAGTGGGAGTGGGAGTGGGAGTGGGAGTGGCTGGCTCTGAGCACTATGGGACTTAACATCTCAGGTCATCAGTCCCCTAGAACTTAGAACTACTTAAACCTAACTAACCTAAGGACATGACACACATCCATGCTCGAGGCAGGATTCGAACCTGCAACCATAGCGGTTGCGCGGTTCCAGACTGAAGTGCCTAGAACCGCTCGGCCACCAGCGGCCGGCAGGGAGTGGGAGTGGGAGTGGGACTTTCTGTAAAAGTTACGAATAACCTTTCATACCCTGTATTTTATCCCTGCTACCTTCAAAATTTCTAAGAGTGTAGTACAGCCAAAATTGTCAACCATGTTCTCTGAATCTACAAATGCTGTTATCATAGATATGGCTTTCTTTGATCTGTCTACTAGGATAAGTCGTGTGGTTAGTATTGCCTCATATGTTCCTACATTTCTCTGGAACCCAAAATGATCTTCCCTGAAGCTGGCTTCTGTCAGTTTTACCACTCTTCTGTACATAATTTGTGTCAACATTTAGCAACCATGACTTATAAAGCTGGTGGTATCAGCAACTACCTCTTTGGAATTAATATAAGGGGCATTCCAAAAGAAATGAGCTAGAGGCATCATTACAGAAACCAGTACCTGTATGTTAGAAGTATTGACCCTGGCTGTTGAGAGACTTGTCCCACTGTGACACAAGGTGGTGAATGGCTGTCTTATAAAATTCCTGGGGCTGCGATGTTAACCAGTTCTGCACGTACAGCTGGACATCGTCATCCGTGGTGAATCATTTGCCCCTCAGAGCCTTTTTAAGGGGACCAAAAATTGCTTTATCACAGGGAGAGAGGTCCGGACTGTATGGAGGGTGGCCGAGAACCTCCCATCTGAATTTCTGCAGCAGTGCCACGACTGTGTTGGCAGTATGACACTTTGCATTGTCATGAAGCAGAATGATCCCAAAGGTGAGATCACCTGGTCGTTTTGATTTGATCTCTTGGAGAAGGGCGGTCAAGGTTTGCAAGTAACACTGGGCACTCACTGCAGGAAGAATCAGAAGGGGGCCATCTTGGTCAAAGAAGAACGCCAGCATAACTTTTCCTGCACTCGTGTGGATGGCCTTGGCTTTGTTTGGTGGTGGTGATCCTGGATGCTTCCACTGGAGACTTTGTCGTTTTGATTCTGGTTCTAGGTGATGACACCATGACTCATCTCCAGCCACCAGAAATGCCAGGAACACATTCCTTTCCCGAGCATAGCACTGAAGATGAGCAAGGCAGTGGTCCAGTCGACATGCTTCCTGGTGTGGTTGAAGATTGTGGGCAGCCATAGGGCACACACTTTACGCATGTGCAATCATTCCTTCATGATGCTGTGAACACTTCTGATGCTCAATCCGACCATGGCGGCTATGGCTTTCACTGTCACTCGGAGGTCCTGGGTAATAAGTGCATCCACCAGCTGGACAATGTCATTGGTAATGCAGTGTGGTGCTCCAGACCGTGCATCATCAGGTAACGACACCTATCCTTCCCTGAAGTGCTTTTGTCACACCTTGACTCTTGCAAGGGACATGTAGTGCTCGCCGTACACTTGTGACATTCGTCGATGAACATCCGTTCCTCCTACTCCTTTTGCTGTCAGAAAACTAACAACACCTCTTTGCTCTTCTTTTGACACCTCCATGTCACTGTTTGCAATGCGACTGGCAGCATTGGATGATGAATGCATGCTGCTGCTAGCTCTGTACAGTCATGTGATGTACACACATGCCCTCTAGTGGCGGGCTGTGAACTTCCACATTCTGCTCGCAACCACACCTCGTTACACATGCCACGATATTACCCCCCTGTTACTGGTTTGTGGATCTGGCTTGTTTCTTTTTGAATGCCCCTTACAAATGCTCCTTAAACTCTGAGTATTTCTTCTGTCTCACATATCTTAATCACTTGGTGATACTTCTGTCATGGATCTCCCAAGTGTGTAAATAATCCTGCAGAACGTCACCTACTCCAGAGGCCTTGTTTTCACTTCTGTATTTCAGTGCCCTGTCAAGTTACTCTTTTAGTACCATATCTCCTATCTCATCTTCACCCACTTCCACTTTTCATTCTATAATATTGTTTGCACCTTTATAGACACTTTATATATTCTTCCGACTTTCCCACTTTCTCTCCTTTGCTGACCTGTCATCTGAGCTTTTTACATTCATAAAGCTGTCGTCCCCCCCCCCCCCCCCCCAATAAGATGTCTAATTTTCCTATTGGCAGCATCTATCTTTCCCTTAGACATGCGTGCTTCAACAGCCTTGCTTTTATCCTCTGACAATTCCTGCTTAGTCGCCTTGCACATTCTGTCAATTTCATTTTTTAGACATCTGTATTATCTTTTGGTGCTTCATTTGCTGTCATTTTATATTTTCTCCTTTTGTCAATTAAATTCAGTCTCTCATGTGTTATCAAGGGATCTGTAGTCACCCCAACTTTTTATCTACGTGATCCTCAGCTGCTTTCCCTATTTCACTTCTTAAAGCTACCCGTTCATCGTCTATTGTACCCCTTTCCCCTGTCTCAGTCCAATGTTACCAATGTGCCCTCAAACTTTCAACAACTTCTGGTTCCTTCAATTTGTCCAGGTCCAATCTCCTTTATTTTTGTAGCTTCTTCAGTTTAAATCCATAGTTCATAACAAACCAATTGTGACCACACTGCACAACCATTCCTCGAAATACTTTGCAATGTAAAACCTGGTTTCAAATCTCTGTCTTATACACTACATGAAACCTTCCAGTGTTCCCACATCTGTTCCATGCATACAACCTTCTTTCATTCTTTCATGATTCTTAAACTAAGTGTCAGGCATGATTAAATTAGGTTATGTGCAAAAATTTTACTAGTTAGTTCCCTCTTCCTTTTCTTGCCCCTAGGCTATGGGCTCCTTTTCTTCCTACTACCGAATTACAGTCACCTATAACAATTAAGTTTGTATCTCTTTTAAGTATCTGAATAATTTTGTGTGTCGCGTCATGCTTTCTTTCAGACTCTTCGTCATCTGTGGATCTAGTTGGCATATAAACTTGAACTGCTGTGGTGAGTGTGGACTTTGTGACTAACATAACTACAATAATTTGTTCACTATGCTATTCATAGTAGCTTACCCACATCCCTATTTGGTAATAGGGCTGACTCCTACATTAACCTTATTTGATTTTGTGTTGATAACCCTGTATTGACCTGATCAAAACTCTTCTACTTCCTCCCCCCACCATTTTTCACCAATTCCCACTATATCTAACAGCAATTTTTCTATTCCCCCTTTTACATTCTCTAACATTCTATGCTCCAACCTGCAGTTTATCAGTTTTTTTTTTTTTTTTTTTTTTTTTGCTGGTGGTGATATCCTACTGAATAGCCCTGTGTGGAGGTCCAAATGGGAGACTATTTTACCTCTGGAATATTTTACCCAAGATGATGCCACTGTCATTAAGCCATATTGTAGGGCTGCATGCTCTTGGGAAAATAATATTGCAGTTTCCCCTCACTTTCAGCCATTCACAGTACCACCAAGGTCTTGTTGGCTAGTATTATAAGGCCAGACCATCGAAAAGGCTGCTGCCTTGCTTCAGGAACAAGAGATTAGATTGGCCTCTGGACAGATACCCCTTCACCGTGGCAGTAGCTACTGTACGGTTAGCTGTATCATTTATTTTTTGATACAACGATTAAAAATTCATAAATATTCATTGCACAATACACACATAGTGATGCTCATTGATGATTAGGAAGCTGTAAGATTTCTCCCTGTGGCCCTGATAGCATATATATCTGTGTTCACTTGCTGGTTGCAGTCCTACTTATTTATATACACTTTGTAGATCACATAAATTTCATACCATGAAAAATGGAGTGGTTTGGATAATAATGAGAACAACTGTAAATAATGTTTCCAGAAGTTTCTAAAATTTTATAAGAATTTTATGATTTTCTTCCAATGGCCTAGAAAAAATATTGTCTGGTGTGCTATACTGCTGTAATTCCAAACTTCATATTTCTTAATACTGGTGCACTGTGTAATATTGGGACAGCATTCTAAACTTGATATTCATTGCTAAACTTTCAAAACCTTTATTAATTGTTAAAAGTTATGCATTGTTAGACAGCAGGTCTTTAGTTCCATTCTTATGCTTGCTATTACTGAGGGAATGTGCAATGTGTGGGAATTTGATGGTGCAAACTATGAGCAAATGTGTTTTATGTAAAGAACAGTGTTAAGGCAGACTTGGTGGCAGCATGTGTAGCACTAAAACAGGAACTAGCACATATATTTTTGACCAGAACTTGGTTTATTCAGTAATTTCAATTGGATCTATAATAAAGAACCTCTTTTCAGCAGAAAATAGAATGTTTTATGTAGCCTTCTGACACTTATAGTGCAACCTTTCTTTTAAACAGTGTTTTCAGGAAGAACCACATTATATGACACTGCAAGGCAAGCTGTAGTTCTAAGAAAACTCACAGAGGTAAGTGAGTAAATTCCGAAAGACAGAAAGACCCTGCAACATTACACACAGTGCATTTTGTGCCGAGTATCATAATACGAGGCGTATTTTTTAAATAGGTATCATTTTGAAATTAAAATAAACAAATAGACATTTGTAAGCAATTTCATTTTTGCATGAAAGCCTATAGTTTAATCTACTTTTCTACATAATGCCCACCA
The DNA here is from genome assembly GCF_023864275.1 of Schistocerca cancellata. NCBI lineage: Eukaryota > Metazoa > Arthropoda > Insecta > Orthoptera > Acrididae > Schistocerca > Schistocerca cancellata. The sequence continues at coordinate 142,832,032 of NC_064631.1, read as the reverse complement.
ATAATCCTCCGTGTTTACATTTGTTTGTATTTGAAATATCTCCTATGATTGAGAATTCTGCTGCCACTGAAGTACAAGCTGTGATTTGTTTTCTTAGTGCTACAGGTGTAAAAATGGCTGAAATTCATCATCAGATCGGTTAAGTGTATGGAGAAAACATTATGAGTGATGGGATGGTACAGAAATGGGACAGAGCTTTTGCAGATGGTCATACAAATACACATGATGAGGAACAAATTTGGCGACCTTCAGTAAATACTGACAATTTTGTGCAGAAAGTTGATGAAAAAGTGAGAGAGAACAAATGGCTGAAATTCATCATCAGATCAGTTAAGTGTATGGGGAAAACATTATGAGTGATGGGATGGGACAGAGCTTTTGCAGATGGTCATACAAATATACATGATGAGGAACAAATTTGGCGACCTTCAGTAAATACTGACAATTTTGTGCAGAAAGTTGATGAAAAAGTGAGAGAGAACAAATGCTTTATGATTTCAACATTATGTGGCAAGTTTCCACAAGTGTAATGAAGAGTGCTTTATGCAACTGTCGCCTAATCAGGTAGCAGGTTTCTACACGGACAATACTCACAAGCTGGTTGTATGATATCATAAGTGCCTTAATATTGGTGGAAATTACTGCTAAAATAAGTCTACTTCTTTTATTTTCATTTCAAAACGGTACTTACTTAAAACACTTGCCTTGGACTTCCAGACTTGGAATTAAGAAAAGCTGTTGTAGTTCAGAATTGGAGAAAGAAAGTGACTGTGTCATGAGTGGTATCACATATTTATACTCTATGGGTGTCATAGCAACGGAATTGCGAGTCTCCCACTGATGCCTACAGTAGTCGCACGGGATCCAGTGGACTCAACAGAGCGCGTCTGCTGAGCCACACTTCCAGTGACTCTGCACTTGGGGCGCCCTCTGTCATCACAATATAGGATGGCAGGGGCAGTGGCCCAGCCCACTTGTGCTCGAAGCCACATCACCATGCAACACTATGCAGAAGCCGCCTAGATGCTGCTCTGACTCCATTCTTGTTACTGTTATTATAACTGGACTCTGTTCCGTGCTTCTTATTTTTATCAAGTCTTTCTATGCTCAGAGAAATACAAGGTAAGTAAATCTTCTCTATACATGTTAACTTGCTTGCTAATTATTTCTGCTCCTATCCATCTATCCTAACAAGGGAACCTCCCCATCGCACCCCCCTCAGATTTAGTTATAAGTTGGCACAGTGGATAGGCCTTGAAAAACTGAACACAGATAAATCGAGAAAACAGGAAGTAGTTTTGTGCAACCGCGAAAAAAATTAGTAAAATATACAAACTGATTAGTCCATGCGCAAGATAGGCAACACCAAGGAGAACATGAACTCAGGAGTGTCGTGATCCCGTGGTTAGCGTGAGTAGCTACTGAACGAGAGGTCCTAGGTTCAAGTCTTCCCTCGAGTGAAAATTTTACTTTCTTTATTTTTGCAAAGTTATGATCTGTCCGTTCATTCATTGACGTCTCTGTTCACTGCAATAAGTTTAGTGTCTGTGTTTTGCAACCGCACTGCAAAACCGTACGATTAGTAGACGAAAGGATGTGCCTCTCCAATGGGAACCGAAAACATTTGATCGCAATGTCATAGGTCAACCGATTCCTCCACGGGAAAAAACGTCTGATATATTCTATACGACACTGGTGACGGCATGTGCGTCACATGACAGGAATATGTTGTCGACCCACGTAACTTGTACACTTGGCGAATGGGTAAAAAGATTCTTCTACCTTGCCCGACTTAGGTTTTCTTGTGGATGTGATAATCACTCCCAAAAAAGTGATAAAAAGGTAAGAATTTGTCACATAAACTGAAAATAAAAAATTAAATTTTTTACTCGAGGGACGACTTGAACCTAGGACCTCTCGTTCCGTAGCTGCTCTCGCTAACCACAGGACCATGGCGCTCCTTGACTCGCAGTGTCCATGATGTTGCCTATCTTCGCATAGACTACTCAGTTTGTATATTTTACTAATTTTTTTCATAGTTCCACACAACTTCTTCCTGTTTTCTCGATTGATCTGTGTTCAGTTTTTCAAGGGCTATCCACTGTGCCAACTTATAACTAAATCTGAGGGGGGTGCGATGGGGAGGTTCCCTTGCAAGATGAAATTTGCCATACCACTGTGTAGAACACCTCTCCTTACTGTTGTGTACAAAGTCATACACAACTTCTGGTGACAACAAAGGGATACATGTTGGCTTTCAACAAATTTCCCTTTGTGGTTCCTATGCACTCTACTAAGGCTCGTTCCACAATCCAAGTTTTGTTGTTGATCTTACGCCTCGAGGGATTGCCTAAAGCGATTGTGACTGACAACAGATCTCAATTTGTTGCCTTTGAGTTTGAACAGTTCTGCCCCACCTCTAGCATCAGGTACATTACGTGTGCACCGTTCCACCTGCAATCCAATGGCGAAGCTGAATGCTTTGTGCGACAGTTTTAAGTAACGGATAGACAACCTTCGTTGCTCCTGCACACAGGATCCAGCTCTGTTGCTCTTCTTGGCTTCCAACTGCTCTCGGCAATATGATAGAGCATCACTGGAGGAGATGTTACATTGATGGTGACGCCACACCTTGCTTTAGTTGCAGCAACGGTCACAGGGGCAGTGCCCACTGCACTCAGACAGGCAAAATTTCAAACTAATGACTGTATAGTGGATGGAGGCATTGGTAGCGGGGCACATATTGGATGCTCTTTGTTTCTCCTGCATGGTCTGAGAGAATTGCTTTCATGCCACCAGAATGAAATTTGTCCTTGTGAACTGCGTGATCCTGTTGCAGGCTTTGTGCTTTCAAACTCCATGACTTCCTGGCTGCAACAGCCCTCACTGCAACTGGCTCCTGTGGGCGTTGGTCCAGGAGCCGATGGAAGTCGACGCCATTTCATGGTGTTGCTGTCTCAACAGCCACCATCATCTGGGGTTGGGCCCCTCTTCCTGGCTGATGTCCCACAAATGCTGCCTCAGGTCCCTCAGTCATTGAAATGCCTCCATCTTTGTTTGCTGCTCTGCCACTAGATGTAGGTGTGTGCCTTCTGCTCAGTTTTTTGGTCAGTATTTCTGAGCGGGCTCAGGGTGTATGCCGGGGCATACACCCCAGTTTTGGCTCCTGTCTCCTCATTGGTACCAGCATCCAGCTGTCCCCGCCATGATCATTCGCTCATCGGGTAGATGACGTCGAGGAGGTTTGGAGGGAAGGATGTGGTATTACATATCGGCACAATCCCATGGGCATCAAAGGAACAAAATTGCAAGTCTGTGTCAGATGCTCATAGTGGTCACGTGGTATCCGCCGGACCCAATGGATTATGTCCACTGAGCCACACTTCCAGTGGCTCTGTACTACAGGCACTCTCTGCTGCCACAATATAGGATGGCTGGCATCAGCAACCTAGCCCAGTTGCACTTGGAGACACATTGCCATGTGACACTATGCAGAAGCGACCTAGTCACTGCTCCGACTGCATCATTGTTATCATTGTGATAGCTGGACTCTGTTTCTTGATGCTTATTTTTACTATGTCTTCATATGCTTTGAGAAATACAAGGTAAGTAAATCTTCTTTTTAATATGTTAACTTTCTCGCTAATCATTTCTGCTCCTGCCTAGCAATCCTACTATGACTGTTTCCACACCACTCCTTACTGTTGTGTACAACATTGAACATGACAATGAGAGACAGTGAAACACAATGAGAGAGAGAGAGTGAAGGAAAGTGAGCAAATAAGAAGGAATGGGGAAAAGATTTGTGTAGCAACATGTTATGCTACAATATGACAATGCTAGCAAGCGTCAGTCACTTGGTGGAAGAAGCAGCATAGCAGAAAATGACCGGAGTAGCAGATTCTACAGTGAACGACTGGCTAACTGCTGGGGGGCTGACAGCTCCCAAGGTGTGTAGGGGCCCATATTTTGATATAACTGAATGTGCTCTATAGACAATAGAACAACACAACTCATCTGCTGCAGACAACTCAAAGCTAAGTACAATTTATTTTGTTTGGTGCTTGTTGGTATTAAAAAGATTGTCAGTGTGGAAAGGAGTGATAATTTAGTGAAAGTGAAGGGGAGTGAGGCAGTACATTTCAGGGTGGGTGCAAGTCAAACTAGCACTTCAAAACAAAGACAGGGAGAGCGAATAGAATGTGATGGTAATTATATTGCCAATGTACAGCAACTTTCTCCAGTTGTATGGGTAGAACAGGAACAAAAATGCATGTGATTAAATCAGACTGTAACATATGCACGAAATATTTGCTGCACTAGTGTGTACTATGAGAACTAATTTTAATGAGATGAACAACAATTTTAATCGGGTGAACAAAAAGTTTAATTATGTGAATCAAATCTTTAATCAGGGAGTAAAATAAGTTTCTAGCATGCTAAAATAATAGAAGCGTAATAATAGTAGCTTGATTAGTGAGCTCAAAACCTTCAAATCTGAAGGTAATGAAAAATTAGAATGGCAGGCTTCTGATTTAAAGCTAACGAGGGGACAGGATTTGCAGTTGTTAGAAACTAATATTGAGAAAAAAGTTTCTCAATTTGAAATAAACCAGAAAAACTTCTCTGACAATGTAAAAAGTGAATTAACAGAGAGAATTCAAAGGGGTAGTTCATGAAACCAAACAGAATGCAGATAAACTGAATGATGATGTACAGAATGTGGAGCAAGTTACTGCTGTTGAATCACTATGTAAAATAAATATGAAGCTATTGATTGCAAAATAATTGCTGTAAGAGAATACTGTATACAGTTTGACAAGAATGTGACTGTTCGAGCAAATAAAGTGAAAGCTAACCTATATCAGCAGAGTAATTAAGTTGAGGTAAAGAGTAGTTTGCATGAGCACAGTGGCAGATCATCTAATGTAGGGAAGAACACTGAAAAAGCACTTACAATGGTGAACATAATTTTGTAACTGAGCCATCTGAAGTGGGTCATATTACTATAGTTGGAGTCACAAACGATTGTGGCCGGGTTGGGGCTTGTTCTGTGCACCTACGTCACCCATTCTGACGGCCACTGCATGTTCCACAGGGTTTTGGGTGCTCTGCTGCGAACATCACAGCCAACGCAAGCATTAAACATGATCGTAATGAGTTATTAGGTGAATTTTTATTCCATTTGTTGCAAGTTTTCATCACTGGTGGTTGTGGTAAGCGACGAATTCTACATGAGCAAGTGAAAGAGATAATTTGCAGGATATAATTAGACAATGGAAAATCCAGGATGGAAAGGATATATTGTTACTCACCATACGAAGGAGACATTGAACCACAGACAGGCACAACAGAAAGACTGCTATATATCGAGCTTTTAGGCTGAGCAGGTCTTAGAAGAAGGCCTTTTGGCTGAAAGATCAAATGTACAGCAGTCTTTTTCTTGTGCTTGTTGGTTGATTTGGGGGAGGGGACCAAACAGCGAGGTCATCGGACACATCGGATTAGGGAAGGACGTGGAAGGAAGTCAGCTGTGCCCTATCAAAGGAACCATCCCAGCATTTGCCTGAAGCGATTTAGGGAAATCATGGACACAGAGCTAGATAGATAGATAGATAGATAGAGAGAGAGAGAGAGAGAGAGAGAGAGAGACTTATAGGATTCACACTGTAATACTGAGAGGAAAGATTCTTATTTCCATTATCTTTTGACTGTATGAACAATAAGTTAGCTCAATCCAAAAGTAATTAAAGTGTTGATACAACTGAGTAAAGAGAAGAACATAGAGTAAAATATATGTATGCTTAATGGTCTTTGAACATGAGTGAATTAAATAAACACTGTAATACACAAATACAATTTTAGAAAGGGAAAGTGAGCAGAGTAATGAGGAAAGTAAACACAGCAACATGCACAATGATACAGACAAGGAATTTTCTCAGGAAAACGGTGAGAGCATAATTTCGCCCATACATACAGAGAGGGTGAATGTGTTAACAGAGGTTAAGACCCAGAAGGTGTCAGGATGTGTTGGAGTGCAAGTTTGCATCCTGCAGTTCAGGTAAACTACTATTTCATGGAGAATTCAGGCAGCTCACAAGGTGAGCATATTGGGTATCCCCAAGGCAGACTTCTGTGACTATTCATGTGCTCAGTCAGGTTAGTGATGGTCATACCTACATAAAACACTGTGCAGTGGACACAAATTAGTTGATAAACAATGTGTGTTTCTCAAGTTGCTAAGCCTTTGATTTTGTAGGGTTTCCCAGTGGTGGTGTGTGAGTAGATCATAGCAGATGCATGTAGGTTTTACAGTGGGGATGAATGCACATGCACCATGGGGTACAGATAATAGTCTGAGAATGTCCCAGGGTTTGATTAGGATATTACAGAGGTCAGGAGAGCAATGGAAGGTGAGAGTGGGGGGAATGGGAAGGATATCAAATTGATATTCCATGATCTTCCTTGAGAAATTTGTAGCTTAGATTAAAATTTAAAGTGAAAATTTGGGTTGCTGATAATTATATACCACAATTTAAGAAAATCATACAAAAACATCATTAATAGTCTAACTGGCATTTTAACTTTGTCATTTCATTAATAAACTCCATTTTCTACCTGGATGCCAAACGAGAATTTTGTGAAAAAAGGTCACCGCCTTCCTTGCAATTTGCCTAGTGGAAATACGAATATCTTTCCTCTCAAAATTACAATTTGAGTGATATCAGTAGAGCTCTCTCTCACTCACTCACTCACACACACACACACACACACACACACACACACACACACACACACACACACACACACACACATTCATTTTACAGATGTGGTCTCAGTTGCTTGTAGTTATGTTCCTATTGTAGTGATGTTTTCATTCTGTACATATTTCTAAGACATCTACAGTATCTTCCTTTCTTGTGTTTACAAATACAAAAAGCTTTCAACATGTACCATTACTCTCTGATGTAACAGTAAGAAAACAACATTATGCTTTCCAACTGCTTTCTAGTCAATAAGACGGTTTTCACAGCAAATTAGAACCATTAATTTCATTTATGTGAAAGGGAGGGGAGAAGTGAAATATGAAAGGAGATAAGCAAAAGGCAAGGTTAACAGCAAAGTGCAAGATATTACACTCAAGAATAATATAAAACAAAAATAAATGAAAATTTGAGTAGTTGGAGCAACAGGCCCATAAGAACCATTAGAACTGCACCATGAATATAGCTTAGCTCACTGTGAGTTATCTTATCTATCTTATCTTATCTTATCTTATCTTATCTAAGGAGCCAAAAGGCCAAAACACAATCCACTATAATAGCAGTGAATGTGGATTGCCAAAGTGCCATACTAAATTAAATTGACAGTAGAAATTCTAAGAATATTTAACAACTTAAAATTTTGTGTTTAACATCTATTATATCTAGAAAGTATGCACCAATTCACACTTTGTACATACAATATCACTCATCAGAGATAAATATCTAAAAGAAGTATTTTAACACTGATAAGGGAATGTGAAAATAAAGCCACAGATTTGATGACAGATTATGGACTTTTCAATTCTTCAACAAGATAAAGAATATGTGTAGTAACAAACAGTCTAAAAAGACATAATATGAGTCAACCTTTTAACAAATATATTTGGTTTATAGGTATTTAACTTTGAAATTTGGCTTGTGTGTGTGTGGGGAGGGGTGGGGGGTGGGGGGGGGGCATGCGTAAATATCTTGCAATTCACTTGATACCATTTTCATAAATTCTATCTCTACATGGGCAGTCAGTTTACAAAATTTTCCCAATCGGCTTTATGACCATGAGTGCATTTTATTAAAAAGAGTATAGAGCACTAATTTCTGATGTATTGCTCACAACAGTTTAACAGTTTCACTAATTTTGACTAAGACTGCTGCAGTCTGATATAACTGCCCACAGTCAGATTGAGGGTATCTTTACCAAAGTTCACATTCAGAAGGTACATTAAAGACATTTGATGTTAATAAAGTACACTAGACCTGGGAATATGCTTATCACGAACTGAGAAGAAAACAAAAATATTTGTTGACAATAAGTGTTCTTTATTTTAACAATGTATTTCCTCTCAGAAAGACAAAGACAGATACAAAACACACTGAGAAGCAATGAATAGAAAGGATGGACTACTAAGGGAATAATCACTTCCTGTACAATCAAGAGAAAACATTATAGATTTCCAAAGCTGCTTTGGAAAGTCTAAAGAACCCTTAAGAAAGTCATAACAAATGCAAAGCAGACTTCAGACCATCAGCTTATATTATAAGCTCAGATAATATGAGTAAAGGAAATTGGTAAGTTGTCGATGGTACTACAGAAACCAGGACCATGTGGGTCTCACTCACCTGAAACAGAAGTTTCAAATGTAAAATAGATGTGTGAAATAATTAACCTTGATTTCTCAAAGACTGCTGATCTATTGTCAGGAATTACTATGCCATCAGAATCTCACAAAATTATGATCCCAACATCAAACACAGCAACTGTCCTGACCGTAGCAACTAAACAAGAAACATTAAAAGACTTAATACTCACAAAATCATCATACTCATATGGAGTTGATGTCATCCCAGATTATTTATTACAGTACATTTCTGTGGAAACTGTCGTGATCCTATGTAATGTGATAAACAGCTCAATGAGCATAGGATATTTCCCAGAAGTATCAAAGACTTCAGAGGTTATTCTAGTCTGCAAGACAGGGATAGACATGGTGTAAGCAATTATACTCTTATTTCCATAGTTCCAGCTATATCTATGACAACTGAAAAGGTAAGATGCAGGGAATGACAGCATTTCTTGGGGAACTACAGACCAAACACCAGTTTTGATTTTTAAAGAAAAAAGAAAAAAAAACAGGACTGTTTATTATTCACTTTTCATTTTCACTGACCACGCTCTTCAATCATTCAATCAAAAGTAATTTCCTTCTGAGCTTTTCACTGATAAAAGTATGACTTTTGACTTTATTAATCACTACTGGTGGTTCAGACACTAGAATTACATGGCATCAGAGGAACAGAAAATCAGTGGTTTAAATCTTGCCTCACCCACTGAAAGCAAATGATCGAAAGCACAAGCTTTGAAGATTGAAAAACAAAAATTGTTATGATACAGCCCAATGCGCTGTGGAGTTCCACAAGATGCAGTAATAGGCCCTTTCCTCTCCTATTCTTTATCAATTACCTCCCATCAAATCTCCCATGTTATTTGCAGATGGCCAAATTTTGCTCTTACAATCAGATTCAGATCTGCAAATGAAATACAAGATTAATGACACAACAGAAAAACTCCAATCCTGTATCCACAACAATAAATTGTTCCTAAACACAAACAAGATTGCTCATATGCTCTTCCATACATCCAGAAGCCACCATGCTTATATGGGATTCTTACAAACTGATGATAGAGGAACTGAACAAGTAGTAGAGACAATGTTTTCGATAACGTTCACTGACAATTCACTCCAGTGGGATCAGCACAGGCAGAAACTGTAAAGTTGTAGAGAATGTTACACACTGAGAATCATCAGGCAATCGTATGACATAAATTCTCAAAAACCTTTGTCTCATGGGTTTGCACACTTTAGAGCAGCCCCTTCCTGAAGGGACCACTACAGAAAAATTTTCCTTGTACAAAAGGATAAATAAAATAATGAAGAGAGTACCAGTGCAATCAGTAACCTATATACAATAAATACCGTTAGTCCCCCGGATTTATATTCTAGAAACAGTATTTTCTTTTTTCCCACAAAAAAATAAAAAAAATACATTGATATTTCTACAGTAAATAAAGAAATTCACAACAATTAAAAATGAATCAAGGCAAATGTTCGTCTGGTGAATCAAAGACTGAGCAGAAGTCAAGATGGAGTGAGAAACAATGGGCAGCCTGTTGTTCAACAAATTACCCACATTGGTTATTACAAATTGCTTCATTACATCAACAAGCAGACTGACACACAGTGCCTAAGGTATTAATTAAGGTTGACATCAAACAATGGAAAATCCAGGATGGAATGTAGCACTATCATGAAAAGGAAAGTTTCCACTCACCATACAGCAAAAATGCTGAGTCGCAGATAGGTGCAACAACAAAAAGACTGACACAAATAAATAAAGCTTTCAGCCAGTAAGGCCTTCATCAACAATAGACTACAAACACACACACACACACACACACACACACACACACACACAAATGCAGCTCACAAGCCTTCACAGACTGTAATTATCCTCCAAACATTATACAAAAAAAATCTCCCATGCCTTATCCTTCCAGTCTCCCACCATCTCCCAAAGTCCCACCGCCCGGCCACAGAGGAACATTCCCCTCATAATTCAGTACCACTCAAGACTGGAACAACTGAATTACATTCTCTGCCAGGGTTACGACTACCTCTCATCGTGCCCTGAAATGAGAAATGTCCTGCCAACTATCCTTCCCACACCTCCCTCAATGGTATTCCACTGTCCACCAAATCTACACAATATACTCGTCCATCCCTACACAGACCCTGCTCCCAACCCTTACCTCATAGCTCACACCCCTGTAATACACCTAGGTGCAAGGTCTGTTCTATACATCCTCCCACCACCACCTACTCCAGTCTGGTCACAAACATCGCCTGTTCCGCCAAAGGCAGGGCTACCTGTGAAACCAGTCATGTGATCTACAAGCTAAGCTGCAACCATTGTGTTGCATTCTATGTGGGCATGACAACTAACAAGCTGTCTGTCCTCACGAATGGCCACCGACAAAGAAACAACTGGACCACTCTGTTGCTGAGCACACCACCCAACACAACATCTTTCATTTCAATGACTTCTTCACAGCCTGTACCATATGGACCCTTCCCATCAACACCAGCTTCTCTGAATTGCGTAGGTGGGGACTTTCCCTGCAAACATCCTACATTCCCGTAACCCTCCTGGCCTCAATCTTCATTGGTCACTGTCCTCACCCATCCAGCCCCTTCCCTGTTCCCATTCCAGCACTACATAGCTGTCATTCCACCATCACACACAATCTTTTTACTTCCACTATTTCCCACCTCCTCCCCACCTCTCTCCTGTCCTCCATCTAACCTGCAGCACTTCACTGTCATCCACCTCTACCGTACTATCCCTCCCACTCCCCACCCCAGCCTCATCCTAACCTCCACCTCTACTGGTAATGTTGCTCGTAGTGTGATTTCAGTTGCCTGAGACTGCAGTCGTGTGTGTGTGTGTGTGTGTGTGTGTGTGTGTGTGTGTGTGTGTGTGTGTCTCGTCTAATGTTGACGAAGGCCTTACTGGCCTAAAGCTTTATTTATTTGTGACAGTCTATCTGCAACTCAGCACCTCTGCTATATAGCCCTTTTCATGAAATAGTTAAGGTTATGAGTTATTGTATTCCCATGGGAGTATACTGCAAGATGGTGTTAAGTTCGGCTTGCATATTTCAGTTGACATCAAATCTGTTCTCACTAATGCCATTGTTTAATACAATCGGAACTTGAGTAAACTGCAGTGTTTTTTTGCAATAGTGCTAGATTTTTTGTGCTCCATCAATACCTACACTGGAAAAGTGAAGGACATGGAAGGTAACAACAACATATCCAGCAGCAGTGTAGCAGCAGATGCAGTGATGCAGCCGACTACGAAGGTGAGGCCCTGATTTCTGTTATAGCAGAAGTGATCTGCTCCAAGATAAGGGCTATGCTTCACAATAAAGATACTCTCAATCTGACTGTGGGCACTTATATCAGACTGCAGCAGTCTTAGTCAAAATGTATGAAACTGTTGTGAGCAATACCTCAGAAATTAGTATTCTAAAAAGTTAGTTTCTGAGTACAAGAAAAAGACAAGAGATTGGGAAGAAAAACTATCTCCTATGATGGATGAGTCAGAACAGTATCTATGGCAAAATAGCCTATGGCTGTCTGATGCAGCAGAAAATGAGGCAGAATGTTCAATCAACTCCACTGGTAGACACTTCAAGAGAAGCATTGTGCATCACGAAATGGTTTACTATTGAAATTTTGAGAGATTTATTCCTGGGAAGAGTCAGACAATGTATCATATACATATATATCTAAAAACAAAGATGATGTAACTTACCAAGCGAAAGCGTTGGCATGTTGATAGACAAACAAATAAATATAAACACACACACAAAATTCAAGCTTTTGCAACCAACGGTTGCTTCGTCAGGAAAGAGGGAAGGAGAGGGAAAGGCGAAAGGATGTGGGTTTTAAGGGAGAGGGTAAGGAGTCATTCCAGTTCTGGAAGCGGGTACACTAATCACAGTTCATCCTTTAAAAAAAAAAGGATCAACTGTCTCACATGCATCACTATCTTGCCCATATTTTCCTCATAACAAATATTCCCCATACATTTCCCATATCTCCGTAATCTCAGAAAATCTTAGCTTTGCAATCTCCTTTCATTCAGCAATCACAAGAAAGAACCTCTCCGGCGCACAAAATCTCGTCCACCCCTGAGCTACATCGACTCCTGGAAGTGTCCTCCTCTGTCCCCAGCTGCAGGTAGGGGCAAACATGGCAAATGGCCTCCTACAGGCCACCCAGCAGCACACATCAGACCTGTTAGTAGTGCATCGTAATGTTCAATCCTTAAGTGCACATTATGAAGAACTGAGTCTTCTCTTCCACCAACTAAGCTTCTAGGTAATCCTACTTTCCAAAATGTGACCAAAACCACACACATCCTCTGTATCTGTTCATCTCCCACAAAATGCATTTCTCAGGACTGGCAGGCCAAATAAGCACAGTGGGGTCGTTGATGTGTGTATACAATATGACCTCAAACACAAAGTCTTAAGTGTGTTGAACTTTTTTTTAAAAAAAAAAGGGGCAGGCAGGCCGAATTCATCTCCATTGAAATAAATGAAAGCCAAGGAAACTGTTTAGTCACAACAGCATGCACATTCTTCCATCACAACACAATCATCATACAGCAAGAGTTGCACTCATACAGATCTGCTCACAAAGATAAAGACTGACGCAGTAAGAGATATAGCTGAAGCTTTGGCTCCATGCCTCTCAGCAGATAATGCATAATTCCTGGCTTACTACTCATAGCTCCAAAACTCAAATCATGTTATGTAACTTGCAGAAACATTAAACACACAAATTGTGATGCTCCAACAGTTGATTGCTCGAAAACCTCTTTGTATCAAATAACCAGAGCTCTCAATTGATGGTAAAATCCAAGAAACTTATTAATAAACTCATTGGTCTCTATGACAAACACATTCCTATATGCAGAATCCATGTATCAAAAACTCCTGTTCCTTGGCTGACAACTCTATTATGTCAAATGATGAACAATTGTGAAGCTGCCCACAGGCATTTCAAGGCAAGTCTGAAACCCAAATGTTACAAAGAACACAGAAAGCTGTGAAACAGGGTAAAGCAATGAGCTTGCAATTTCGAAATCAGGCATGGTCATTCCTGTGTATTGAACTATACAACACCTTAGACTCTGTGGAAGAACGTCTATAGCTAGGGTGTCAGAAAGGAAAAAATCAGAAACTGCTTATCAAGTCTCAGCTAACAAACTGAATGAACTTTTCCTCAGCATGAGTAAACCCTACTCCTCCAAGAACTATCGTTCCCAAGAATCCTTAGGCTGCCTAACTGACCATTCTGCTTTCCATGTAAAGCGCATAAATTTGGAAATTTGTGATAAGTTTCTATGACAGCAAACTGCTGAGGTTATTGGTCCCTAGGCTTACACACTACTTAATCTAACTTAAACTAACTTACACTAAGGACAAAACACACACACTCATGCCCAAGGAAGGACTCGAACCTCCGACGAGGCAATGTAAAGCACATAACAGTAAATACCACAAGAAAAGCAATAATAAACATTTCTTCTAAAGCAAAAGACAACGACAGTATCAACAGATTCACAACTAAGTACCTGTCTTAACAGGTGTACCTGTCTTAACACATGTATCTTCTTTCACAAACGGAACATATCCAACTCCATGGAAAAGTAGCATTGTCTAACCTATCCCTAAGACTGAAGACATGCAATGATCTTGAGATTAATGACCAACTGGCATATTACCTGCTCTATCCAAAATCCTGTTGTTCATGACCAAATTATTGAACACTTATACAAATTCAGCCTATATGGCAAATATATGCCCGGCTTTCATAAACACTATACCACAAACATGGCACTAATTAAGATAGCTGATGACCTGTGATATGCCACAGACAACTGTGAGGCTACAACATTGACACTATCGGACATCGGCAAAGCTTTTTATACTGTCAATGTTGACATAATGCTCGCAAAAATTCACTTGCTACATTTTTCTGAGTGTGTGCTGAAATAGTTTGAAAGTTATTTAAAAAACAGACAGCAATATGTTGTGTGTGAGAACGAAAAGTTGAACTGCAAAAATGTTCTCTCAGAAATGCCACATGGGTCAGTCTAGGGCTCTCTCTTATTTTCCTTGTATATAGATGATATTTCATCAGTTCTGTCTTTCTGTAATCAGCATTCCTATGCCAATGATCTCCAGCTTTACCTAAGTGACAGACCTGAACATAACACTGCACCTACATAGATAAATGATATTCCGGTCTTGGTCATATGAATGACGGTCCACTTTCGGTCATAAAACTGGCGCAAAATCTGGGACATGAAAAAAAGAAGAGCCACATGTGATCTTAGTATCCCATCAGAAATTAAAAATTTCAGAATTCCGCTGACAACCTTATTCTGCTCGATGGTATTCCAATACCATGCCAGAAAATAGTGAAGTGTTCCAGTGTTACTTTGGATGAGCATTTCAACTGAGCAGAAGATACTGCTGCCATGTGTGAAAACACTTCTGCTTGCCTTACACCCTCAACACATTTTTTAACAGGATGTGAAATTGTAACATTGTGTAATCATTCATTTTACTGAACTTCCACTATTGTGACATAATCCAACACAACACGAGTAGCGAAAACACTAAAAGGCTAGAAATTACCTCACTTGTGTGCATTAAACCTGCAGCATTCCTCTATATGACCATACCAGTGCTCCATAATCCCAGTTAGGGTGGTTGTGGCCAGACAAAGTTATGTGACTGCCTTCCACAATGTCTATTTCATCAGTTCCACACTGCACAGGCACTCTGGTATCTTTCACTAGACATTAATGGGAGACAGAGGCAGTCTGACACTGATATCTTTGTAAATCCATGTATCTGTCATTTTTTGTTCAATCTCACTGAAATTTTGCACTTTTATGTAGAGGGATCCACTATGCTTTAAATACTTTTTACAGAATTTTTAATAAAATTTTTTAATACTGTGGGAGAATTTTGAATTTTTGTTACATTATTATTTTAAGGTACACTTTTTAATTATTTCAATGTAAATTTTGCAATTTTTTTTATGGTTAAGTAATCTATACTAATAAATGTACAATTATTTATATTATTTTCTGTGATATTTTAAATTTGAACAACCATAAAACTGTTTATAATGTCTAGATTAAAATTTTGTTACATTTAAATATTGCTTCCAAATAAGAGAATAGGTGTGCCAAACTCCATCGAAATACTTCCAAGAGTTTCTGACGTGTGTGATCCTGAATGGAGAAAACCCTAAGTTGCAGAAAAATCATTTTAAAGTTTGGATGAAATGTTTTAAAAATTTTTTAGTCATACCTTAGCTAAAACTGCCCACCCCATATTTCAGTTCTTCCTCAATGCTCTGCAGTTCTTTTAGCTCCTCTGCTACTTTGCCTAGCAGTTTTTTTCTATCTTCTGTACTGTAGTCTCCACTTTCACGATTCATTGCTCATCGATGATCTGCAGCATCTGCTCAGTGAAGACTCAGGTGTAAAGCCCAACCTACTGAGGATGTGAAGCCTTGCCACATTCCTATCACTAAACACTGCTGCAGCTTCCAAAGCAGAAATCTTGACTACCAAGCTGGAAGCAGTCTTTGGACAACTCCTCCAAATAAGAGCACTGAAACTTTCATTTGGGTTCTGTGTGTTGCCACACAGACATTTTCTAGCAGTTCTGGTTAAGCCAGTGCTCTTAACAGTTGGTTTAATGGCCACTGAAACTTCATAAGGAAGGTCATTTTTATGGCTGTAAGCTTCCCCACTTTCTTTGCTTTTCAGAAATTTGCACCATTCATTAGAACACAGGCCTTGTTGAGGTGTTGTGTCTCAACAAGTAATGAAACCAAATGGTCCATACTGCCTTCCTCATATAGACTTGCAGGCTGTCAATTCTCTTCTTTGTTAGTCTATTTTTAGCTCCCAGTGGCTTCCCATCCACTAGTAGCTTGCCTTTATTGTCTGCAACAAGTCTTCCGAGTCATCTGTCCATCCTCTTCCGAATATGGCCTAAGCACTCCAGTTTTTCAGTATTGCAGTTTTTTCCATAGGGCTGACTTTAAACTACATTCTTGAAAGCACTAAAGTCTCCATCCCCTGAACACTGAGTGTATCTTACTACATACTTTCGTAAAAACCTATGGAAAATGAGTTTCATACCAGCAGCTTCCATCCCACCACAGGAGCCTACATAATTCCTGCTACAAATGGATTTTGAGCTTCTTGTCACTGTTTCTTTACCTGCATCATTATATTTATTGTGCAAGGAACACACAGAAGAATATTTAGACATCACCTGTAAGTCTACTACGGTACTTTTCCAGGGTCAACACTGATGACTGCTGAAACTCCATGCAGTGAAGTATGCACCCTCTTCATCCAGTAACTGCCACAAGGAACTGCTATATGTATTGATATTAGTTGCATCACAATTGTCTTGAATTGCCACTTGCCCTTGGACTGCCATTTTCATGCTATCTTCAATTACTGCACTGAAGACAGTAGTGTTCACCGCAGTAAATTTTAGGGGAGAAGCAGGCATGTTCATAATACCACATAAAAGGTTTCCCCCTCTCTTCCAATCCCTATACATCTTAGTCCATAAGCAAATTTCATATTGGCTTCATACATTCTATTACTGGCCATCAATGTCTTGATTGGAGTGTCAGCATCACAGTTTTGACATAAAATGTGCAGTGTGCAAACCAAACCTTCTCTCTCTCCATCATCCCCAAATTCACGTTAAAAAAAAAAAAAAAAAAAAAAAAAAAAAAAAAAAAAAAAAAAAAAAAAAAAAAAAAAAGCGCTTGCTGGCTATCATAAGTGCCTCAGCCACCATTTTCAGAGCCACAATCCTGAAGCCTGTATTTCTGTCATGATTTATTGCTTCTGACAAAATATCTTTCCCAAGTTTTATTTTCGATGCACTTGGAGAAAAGCTAATGACTGCATCTGCACACCCGATCCTAACCTCAGCATCAGTTTTTCACTTTATATTGGAAATATATTCTTCAAATACTTTACTAGGCCGGGGCATTGCAAAAAAAAAAATGATCAATATATTCAATCTTGCACAAAGAATGACACAATAAATCCAACTTCAATCAAATTCCACTTAACAGCACAAAACTTGTTTACAAAGCTCAACAGCCTTCTATACAACACTGCTGTGTTGTGTACAAAAAATCATAGACTTCCAAAGCTATATTTTCCAGGTTCACAGGCCAAATCAAGCAAGAAAATTTTTCCTCCACTGTGTACCTCAAAAGATGGGCATATGGTGCATTACACTGTTTACGGTTTTAATTTTTATTACACCATTTGTATTTCGAATTTCAAAGAAAAAATTTGGGATAATAATCTCAAATAAGCAAATAAAAAAATTGTGATTTTTTTCATGATTTCTGCCACTGTCTCCCCTTAAATACATGTCATATCATCATCACCATCATCACAACACAAGTTCTCACTTATCTAGTTATGTGCCTAGATAAGTGTGCCTATTCATACAGGGGTGGGGGGAAAGACATTCGCAAATTCCTTCACTGTTTCTGTTGTTCACCTCTGGAACAAGCTGCCCTACACTATGTATGCAAGTCAATGCCCTGTTGCCTTTAAGATAAAGCTGAAACAGTTCCTTGTCTCATCTTGATAATGTTTCCCCAAAAACTAATGTATATACCCAATTTTCCCCTTTGTCTAATAGCGAAACCAACACTCCTAACATCTCCCAGCTACACTTCTTTCTCTTATCCTTTCTCTATGAGTCACACCACTTCCTTTCCCCTTATATTCATTAACTGTATGTTATGAAGTTTCTCTTTCTCTCCCTCTTCAACCTCTTTCTCTCATACCCATTGCTGCTACCACTGATAATTAAAAAGCTCCCTTCCCATAATTATCTATTTATTATTGTACTTAACAAGTACTACTATAAACTGTGTTTTTTATCTGTTCTACTGTCATTTTTTATTTCTATATGTAATGTAATATGGTTATCATAGTATGTATAATGTAAAATATGTAGAACATCTTTTTATGTGTAAGAGAGGCTCTAATGGTCCTAATCTTGCCAGGTTAAATACATCAATAAACAAATATAAATAAATTAAAAAAAAAATCATCAGTTAGCAACTGTGCAGAAGTTGTGCTGCTTGGTGTAACTAGTATCGAAGTAACCTCCATAAGCAATAAAATACGGTTATCCTAATCAATCAATCATTAACATTATTTATATCTTACCATTAGGAGGGGAGCATGCACCATCTTTATCTTCCAATGGGCATGAAGAACCATTATCTTGTTTCTTCTTCCTTTTCCTTTCTACATGACCATGACAGTTCTCACATTCATCATCATCACTATCAGAGGAGCTTTCACCAAACTGTCTTGGTTTCTCATACTGGCAACAACCTGCAAAAAATGTAACTTGCCGTCATGAAACATAATCACTAGTATCAACACTGAATAGAAATTAACTTGGATGTGGGAGGTACAAAAACACCATGACAAATAAAACAGTGTACACAAATAAAACAGTGTACACATAAAAGAATGACAGTGTCTACTACTATCAGAGAATTTTTATTTTTCACTTTCGAAGTGGCTTAGAAAGGAGTGAAGAGTACAAATTCCATACAATATGGATGTAGGGAGCAGGGTTAGCACTGCATTCCTCATATAGTGCAGTCATGAGAAATAGGACCCACGTTTTGTGTTTTATGCCAAGTACACACCAAGTTAAATCAAAAGGTTAAATCAGTTTATCTTTGACCACCAACCCAGTGTTGTAAATACTGAATAATAAAATTAATGTATGTGTGTGTGGTATTTTCTGTGTGAAAGATTACTATAAATGTAAAACTGACTCATCCCATATTATAGCAAGAGATTGAAATCATGATCCATGGAATATGCAAATAACAAACTGCATTCCGGAATGGAATTTTCACTCTGCAGCAGAGACTGCGCTGGCAGACTGAAACTGAGTGCCAGACTGAGAACTGAACTCGAAACCTTCGCCTTTCGTGGGCATTTCTGCTGTCAGTCACTAAAATAAATGCTAATTTTTCTTTATGTAATTTCCTTTGATGGAATACAATGAACACTTTTAAATATTAGCCAAAACTTACCTGCTTCATATTTTGTACTGTCCTCAATGCTCTTCAATATGAATAGAATTAATATACACAATCAACCAATAAATGCAACACAATTCTGAGTGTGCATTTTCCAAGTATCTTGCTAATAAACCAAAGTCTGTCACTCCTGTTACATATGGCTGAACCTATGAGACCATTCCATTTCATGTCCCTGCATATTGTCACATCCAGATATTTGTATAAGTCATCTGATTCTCTATAGTCAAAAGATACTACTTTTCTGGGTTTTGTGGAGTTCATAATTTCACATTTCTGAATATTTAAAACAAGTTGTCAATCTCTGCAAAGAGATCCTATAAAGATCTCACTAATATTTGTGTAGCTTTTTAAAGACAGAACTTAATTACAGACAAATGTATCATCTGCAAAAGCCTGAGGTTAGTATTAATGCTGACTGCTAGGTTATTAATATACAATATGAACAAGAAGCATCCTAACACACTTCCCCTGAGGCACACCTGAAATTGTTTTTACTTCTGTCGATGATTTTCCATCCCAGATAATATGCTGCATCTTTCCTACCATGAATGCCTCCAAATTTTGTTTGATGGTCCACATAATCACATATTTGTTAATAATTATACTCCTATCAATACTCACTGGTGAGGTACCGAGTAAAGTGATTTTCAGAAGTAAGAGAGAGGGAAAAGAAAGAAAGAAAGAAAGAAAGAAAGAAAATACTGCATCCACTGACTGCCTTGATCCACGCATTTCAGAAAATCTTGTGAGAAAAGTGCAAGTTGGGTTTTGCAAGACTGATGTTTTGGAATCCATGCTAGCAAGCATGTAAATCATTCTGTTCAAGATATCTTATTCTGTCTAAGCTCAGTATATGCTCTATGATTCTACAATGGTAGGTCAATAAATAAATGTCAGTTTACTCTATGCCATGTTTAAATTACGCATGCACTTTTCACCAGTATGTATGCTCGTTGTAGATGCTGCAGGACACCATGTGACAGCCAGTGTAAGATGGTGGGTGCACTGCACGAGTGAACACAAGCAGAGCACTATGAATTCGTGTTTTTTGTGGGCCAGAGGACTGTCCACAGAATAGTGCATCCCAAAATTCAACATCTGTATGGCAACACATGTTTGTCATAGATTAATGTCTTGAGCTGTATCCATAAGTTTAATGAGGGAAGGCAAAGCATGGATTCCGGGAACAGCGATCGTGAGAGGCCCAATTCGCTTTATGTGTTCATGAGACCCAGAAAATATTAGATACAGGCTCCCAGGTAGATGCCATTTTCCTTGACTTCCAGAAACCATTCGATACAGTTCCGCATTGTCGCCTGATAAACAAAGTAAGAGCCTACGGAATATCAGACCAGCTGTGTGGCTGGATTGAAGAGCTTTTAGCAAACAGAACACAGCATATTGTTCTCAGTGGAGAGACATCTACAGATGTTAAAGTAACCTCTGGCATGCCACAGGGGAGTGTTATGGGACCATTACTTTTCACAATATATATATAAATGACCTAGTAGATGGTGCCGGAAGTTCCATGCGGCTTTTCGCAGATGATGCTGTAGTATACAGAGAAGTTGCAGCATTAGAAAATTGCAGTGAAATGCAGGAAGATCTACAGCGGATAGGCACTTGGTGCAGGAAGTGGCAATTGACCCTTAACATAGACAAATGTAATGTATTGCGAATATATAGAAAGAAGGGTCCTTTATTGTATGATTGTATGATAGCAGAACAAATACTGGTAGCAGTTACTTCTGTAAAATATCTGGGAGTATGTGTATGGAACGATTTGAAGTGGAAGGATCATATAAAGTTAACTGTTGGTAAGGCGGGTGCCAGGTTGAGATTCATTGGGAGAGTCCTTAGAAAATTTAGTCCATCAACAAAGGTGGTGGCTTACAAAACACTCGTTCGACCTATACTTGAGTATTGCTCATCAGTGTGGGATCCGTACTAGATCGGGTTGACGGAGGAGATAGAGAAGATCCAAAGAAGAGCGGCACGTTTCGTCACAGGGTTATTTGGTAAGCGTGATAGCGTTACGTAGATGTTTAGCAAACTCAAGTGGCAGACTCTGCAAGAGAGGCGCTCTGCATCGTGGTGTAGCTTGCTGTCCAGGTTTCGAGAGGGTGTGTTTCTGGATGAGGTATCGAATATGTTGCTTCCCCCTACTTATCCCTCCCGAGGAGATCACGAATGTAAAATTAGAGAGATTCGAGTGCACACAGAGGCTTTCTGGCAGTCATTCTTCCCATGAACCATACGCGACTGGAACAGGAAAGGGAGGTAATGACAGTGGCACGTAAAATGCCCTCCGCCACATACCATTGGGTGGTTTGCGGAGTATAAATGTAGATGTAGATGTAGAAGGTTTACGAGCATCCTGGTCGTCATGTGGTGAAGGCAACTGAAATCACAGAGCAATGTGTAGAACAGATCATTCATAACATAGTTTTTGAGAACATTTCTCACGGTGAAATATTGGTCTGGCTAAAAGGACTTTGAAAATGGATTACAAACAATCTCAACCACAATAACCATTTATTTTGTGGAGCCATAACAGCTGCTCCATTCACCACCACTTCCCCTACCACGATGGTATTAGGGCTGTGAGAATGGTCACACACTGACCCAAACAAGTAACCATTGAAAAAAAGACTTTATTGTGGTTGAGACTGTTATCCATTTATAAAGTCATTCATAATGACTGTAGTCTGACGATCGACAACACAACACTTGCTGTAGGCTGTTCACATGGAACTATGAGGGTAATCCCAAAAGTAAGGTCTCCTATCTATTTATAAGTACACAGACCTGTTTATTTCTATAATGGTTTACATCAGTTTACAGCTTGAACTTTTAGCTTTTTGTCGACATAATCACCATATCTGTTGATGCATTTTTGTAGACGCTGCGGCAGTTTTTGTATGCCCATGTCATAACAGCTCACCGCCATGCTGTTCAGAAAGTTATGAACTACTTCTTTCATCTCGTCGTCGGAGCTGAATCGCTTTCCGGCCAAATGTTCTTCTAACCTAGGGAACAAGTGATAGTCACCAAGTGCCAAGTCAGGACTATAGGGTGGGTGGGTGATTGTGTTCCACTGAGACTGTTGCAGGAGAGCAATGGTTTGCCGAGCAATGTGTGGGTGAGCGTTGTCTTGGAGAATGTGTACGCCCTTGCTCAACATTCCCCTTCTTCAGTTCTGAATTGCCCATTTAGTTTTTTCAGAGTCTCACAGTACCTGTCAACATTAATTGTGGCCCAGCGGTTCAACTCCTATAACGAGGTGAAAGAAGAGGTTCGTAACTTTCTGAACAGTATGGCGGCGAGCTGGTATGTAGAAATAAACAGGTCTCTGTAGTTATAAAAAAATAGGAGACCTTACTTTTGGGATTACCCTCGTACTTCCAACATCGTGCATGAGAAGTTTAGGTTTCATAGAGTTTATGCACATTGGAAGCCATGCATATTGACTGAGGAACATAAAATGAACAGAATGGGTCTGTCTTTGCAGCACACATTCAGTACTCTAAAGAAGGAGACGACTTCGTGGCATGAATTGTTACAAGGGATGATTTTTTTTTTAAGGGCACAAAACTGCAACAGTCATAAGCGCCCATTCTGTGGTTTAGTGAAGGGTAAAAAACTGAAATTTAAATCCGCAGCAATGTAAGCAAAACTCAAGAAGGAGGGAAACTAAAAACAGAAGGAAGTTTTAGAAAACTGCTATTGAAGGGGGATTGTTTTCCTCAAAAAGAGCTTCAAATGACTGATGTCATCTCACTAACACTGATTAACTCAAGGACACAATCGGCTGAGCACGTGTCAGCTGTTAAAAGGGAAGAGATATCAGATGACAGCTGTAAACAGGTGTGTAGCGGATTAAAATAGGGGCACTGAAGTAAAAGGTGTCTCGCAGTCCATGGTTGAGAGCAGTGGGGACAATGCGGGGGATGATCACCACTTAAAAGATGTCAATGGCTAAAAAGACAGTGCCCAATCCGGAGTTAAAATTACCTCCTCCTGATGATGAGGCCGGGAGGAAGAGGTCCAAGCACAGAGAAGAGGTTTTATGTCCCATAACACAGAATGTGTGTGCCATAAAGGAGCAACACATTCTGTAGATCGGCAAAGGGAACCATGCAAACAGTGGGCTGAGCAAGAGAGACTGCAGCCTTTGCTGCTATAAAGGCTGCCTCATTTCCACGGATACCAACATGGCCTGGGATCCAGAGGTATGCCACAGAGATGCCTCCAACAGGTATCATATGCCCTCTCCAGATCAAAAAATATTGCTACCATTTGGCATTTCCTGAGAAAATTGTTCATGACATAAGTTGAGAGAGCAATAAGATGGTCAACTGTGGAATGATGCTTTCGGAAACCGCATTGGGCAGGTGTTAAAAGGTTTTGGAATCCAGCCACCAGCATAAATGGCAATTTAAAATACACTCCCAAACCTTACATACACTACTCGTGAGAAAGATACGGTGATAGCTAGAGGGGAGACATTTGTCCTTTCCAGGTTTTGGAACAAGAATGACAATAGCGTCCCACCATGTTCTGGAAAAGGTACTGTCAGTCCAAAATCGATTATAAAGGCAAAGGAGGTAACTCAGACTACAGTATGATAAATGCAGCAACATTTGGTCATGAATGCCATCCAGTCCTGGGGCAGAAGAGCAAGAGGAAGAAAGTGTGTGTTGAAGTTCCTGCAGAGAAAAAACGGTATTACAGCTTTCATGATTTTGAGAGGAGAAAGCAAGAGGTCACACTTCTGCTGCTCGTTTCTTCGGGAGAAAGGCTGGTGGGTAATTTGAAGAGGTTGAAATCTCAGCAAAGTGTTGACCCAATGGGGTAGAAATTGTGACAGGGTCCACTAAAGTATCTTGTGCAACAGTTAACTTAGAGATCAGGGAGAAACTAGACTTGCCAGATAACCGTTGAATTCAACTCCAAAGTACAGGTGAAGGAGTGAAGGTGTTAAAGGAGCTGGTAAATAAGTCCCAGCTTGACTTCCTGCAATCATGTATGATGTGACGGCAGCACGCATGTAACTGCTTACAGTGGATATAGTTGGCTAACGTAGGATGATGGCGCATAATGCAAAGGGCATGTCTCTGCTCAAGTATTGAGTCACAGCACGCCTCGTTCCACCAAGGAACTGGGAGGTGCTGGGGCAAAGGGGAGGTATGAGGTACTGAACATTCCACAGCTGTGAGAGTAACTTCCATAACATGAGTGACCTGAGCGTCGATGCTAGGAAACTGACAGTCATCAAATCTTGATAGAGAGGAGAAAAATGTCCAATCAGCTTGGGGAAACTGCCAGCATCTTGGGCGCATAGATGGCAGTTGTGACTGTAATGGAAGGACACAGGGAAAATGGTCACTTGAGTGTGTACCAGCAAGAGCAAACCATTGAAAACGCCAAGCTAGCTGAACAGTAATGACCGAAAGGTCCAAATGAGAGTAGGTTGATATGGAGGCAGACAAAAATGTAGGTTCCCCAGTGCTGAGGCAAACAAGATCCACTTGGTGGAAGAGGTCAATCAATAGGGAGCCTCTCGGACAAGGACAAGGAGATCCCCAAAGCAGGTGATGGGCATTAAAGTCCCCAACCAGCATATACGGGGATGAGAGGTGATGAAAGTGACTGGCTCTTGCCATTGATGTGGATGATGGAATGTATGTGGTACTAACAGAGAAGGTGTATCCAGAAAGGGAAAGACGTACAGCGACAGCCTGGAAGGAACTGCGTAAGGGGATCGGGTGGTAATGGATAGTATCATGGAGAAGAATCAATCGTAAGTGCCCCGTTTGGCAGAGCGCCATCAACAGAGGAGAGATCAAACCAGACTGACTGGAAATGAGGGAAGACAAAGCAATCATTGGGCATAGCTTTGTTTCCTGAAGACAGACGATTGGGGAGTATGATCATGAGAGGATCGACAACTCATCCTGATTGGAGCAAATTCTGTGGACATTCCAATGGACAATTGACATAGGGTGGACAGAAAAGGGAAAAATCTCACCACGGTTGCCATCAATTCAACGACTGCCAACAGCCAGCAGCTGACGGTGAGGAACGGCTTTCAGCCAGAGGCCGAAGATCCTGATCCATAGGCTGTTCGGGGGCAGCTCCTGCAGCCAGTGATCGGCTGGTTGATCGGCCATCAGCAGTGTGTCTCGGCGACACGGAAGATGGCCGAGGGTGGCTACCACTGGGTTATGCTGTAGAAGAAACACGCCGTGGTGGAGGAGGAGAGGAACTTTGTTTCTTATGAGCCTTTTTGGAAGCAGGACATTGAGATGAGGGAGAAACCGATGGTTGTGAGGTCTGGGTATGTAAAAATTCTTAACAAGTAGGCTCTTTTTTTGGAAGTCCGGGCATCCGATTTTGGGGACCGTGATTTAGCAGGAGCCGATGAAGGTTGAGCCTTAGAGTGCGCAGGTGATAGTGGTGAGGTTGAACGGGTGATCTTTGGGTTGGCCGATCTGACGACCGTGGCACTAAAGGTGAGATTGCAAGTCTGTGGCTACCTCCTTAGTAGGTCGAGAAAAGGTGAGGACAGTGCTATATTTACCTGTTGGGAGCACAGTGGGCTTTCTACTGGTGAATAACTTATGAGTAGCAAAGATAGACACCTTTTCCTTCATTTGGATTTCCTGAATAATTCCTTCAGCTTTAAAAATAGTGCAATCTCTAGAGGAAACAGTGTGGTCATCCATACAGTTGCTGCATCGAGGGGATGGTGGTGGACAATCACCCTCAAGGGTATCCCTGCCACAGGTAATGCATTTGTCCTTATTGGAACGTGACTGGCTGGTGTGATTAAACCGCTGACAGCAACGTTGGGGGTGTAAGGATGAAACTGAAATTATCTCATATGCCGCTTTAATGGAAGTTGAATTCTGCCAAACGTCAAGAAGACAAGAAGAGAGTGTGGGTCTGTACCACTTCCTTTTCAACCCTTTTCATGACTCTATGTACAGCCATTACTACCTGATCAGCTGATCAACGCTTCAGTGGTGCAGTAACAGCAACAGCTAAAAAGTGTATGCCAAGAGGATACCGAAAATAATATGTTCCAGGACGGAACAATGAAAGTGAAACACTGTACCAACATTTCCAGCAAAGTGGTAGCCCAGAGATAGCTACAAAACTATTGTCCAGCTTGGACATGTCTCGGAGGCAGAAATGGGCAGAAACAATCGAAAATACGGACTTTACCCACTCGAGCAGGAAAGCATGGAGTCCTCTGAGAAAACTGGGAGGAAGTGCACCAGCATGCAGAAAAAATTCTGAAGTAACACCGGCATTACTACCTCAAAAGTGCCTCCCGACAAGAAACATACGAGACATATCAGACGACAGCTTCGTGACCTGAAAAAGGAGGCATCTCCCTCATCTGAGTATACCCATCCCTTCACAGTTTCAGACATTGACTATGGACTGAAGGACCTCAGACCCCTTAGGCACCTGGATTTGATGGTATCCATCCAGAATTCCTGATCCATATGGGAGGAAAAGCTAAGAAATGGCTGGCAGAATTCTTCACTGACATCCTGCTGACTGATAATATCTGTTCTGAAACCTGGCAAACCCAGCAACATGGTAGAAAGCTATCATCCCATTGCCCTACTTAGCTGCTGCTACAAGCTTTTTGAAAGGCTATCCTAGAGAACGTTCCAGTTGATCAGGCAGGCTTCAGACCAGGGCGTAGCTGCTGCGACAAAGTATTGTCTCTCACATCCTTCAGAGAGTCAGGATATCAAATGAAGCAGAAAACACCTGTGGTGTTCGTTGATCTAACTGCCGCCTTCGACACTGTGTAGAGGGAAGGCCTTATCTACAAATTTTTCCACATAATACCCTGCAGAAGAATGGCTCGACTGATTAACAGCATGCTAAGCAATCAGAAGTTTCAGGTTATCACTGGAAGCAACATAAGTAAGGATAAATAGCTGAACAATGATTTGCATCAAGGATCAGTTCTCTCACCATTACTGTTCAACCTATATCTATCTGATCTACCTGACACTTCGTCCAGAAAATACTGCTATGCCGATGACCTGGCTCTAGCCATAAAACACCAGGAAATGAAGGGAAATGAAGACAACAGAAGAGATTCTAACCAACGATCTGTCTGCATTAGATAACTACTTCAAAATCTGGAGACTCCAACACAGCATGAGTAAAACAGAAGTGTGTTGTTTCCATCTAAATAATTGGTTGGCGAACATAAAACTGGAAGTAAGTTTCAGAGGCAGAATTCTTCGTCATAATTGAAACCCAAAATATCTTGGTGTCATCCTGGATCGTACACTATGCTTCAAACACCTTCTTAACTTAGCTCAAAAGTTGAGGACTCGAAACAACATCCTCCATAAGCTATGCAGAACTACCTGGGGATCTTCAGCAATCACCCTGCGATCTTCAGCTCTGGGCTTGGTGTACTCAAGTGCTGAGTATTGCGCACCTATTTGGACGAACAGTCATCATACAAGGTTTGTTGATAACCACCTGAATATGATAATGCACATAATATCTGGCGCAATCAGATCTACTCCAGTTTACTGGCTTCCACTGTTAACTGGTATAATGCCTCCTGATCTACACAGATGTACTGCCCTTATGAGAGAATTCCACAAGATCTTCAGGAATTCTAACCTACCCGTGCATAGCGACCTGCCACTTTTAAATCGTAAGAGACTGAAATCACCCCATCCAATTCTGTTTGATGCTGCTGACGTGGTTGCTAAGGATTTCAAACCTCTTGAAAAATGGAAAGGTCAGTGGGAAGCAGTGACAGATGTGCGTCTACATAACATCTTCTCAGGTGCTAAACTTCCAAGTGGATTTGACTTACCACACAAGACCTGGACTACTCTCAACAGAATCCGTAACGGCCATGGCCAAAGCAGGGATGCTCTCTTTAAGTCAAAGAAGCCACCTGATCCAGCCTGTGACTGTTGGGGCCCCATACCAGACTATTCACCACATTGTCAGAGAATGTAGCATTCAAGCCAATCACGGCACCAAAGAGGACTTCCTGCTACCAACTCCCGATGCAGTGTGCTGGATTGAAGGACTGGATATTGAGTTGTAAAGACAAACTTAAGTTTCTTGTGTGTCAATATGTACATATGTTTTTGTAATTTAATTTCATGATATGTCTGTATTAGCCATATGTTAAATAAAATAAATAAATAAGCTGATCAGACAGGTAATTTTGAATGTCCTCACTGGATGATTCGTCAAGTGATCCTGTATAAACCAACCCGTGCAATGAATTTAAAGTAAGGTGCGCTTCCACCTGGACAGGGAAGGTGTGTAGCAGTGTAGTTCGAAGCAATTTATGTGCCCAAAGGGCACTGTCTGTTTCTAGCAACAAGGTGCCATTTCATAACTGGGAACAAGACTTTAGAGGACATGGAATTGCGTCGATGCCTTTCTGGATAATGAAATGTCATGTGGCTAGGGCCTCCCGTCGGGTAGACCGTTCGCCTGGTGCAGGTCTTTCGATTTGACGCCACTTCGGTGACCTGCGCGTCGATGGGGATGAAATGATGATGATTAGGACAACACAACACCCAGTCCCTGAGTGGAGAAAATCTCCGACCCAGCCGGGAATCGAACCCGGGCCCTTAGGATTGACAGTCTGTCACGCTGACCACACAGCTACCGGGGGCGGACTTCTGGATAATGAAAGTCTTGATCCTCACCAGACCGAGAAGCAACTACGAACTTTGGCACTGACGGAAGAATTGTCCATGGCTGACACTTATCTAGCTTTCTCTTGTGTGCAGAAGTTGTAGAAGTGGAAGAAATCACTGCAGAAGTATCCCCCATGATTACAAGCATCTCCGATGGCACGCTCCTTCCTAGTGGGGGGCCTCTCTGAGGGCACTCCTGGCCGCCTCAGGTGATTGTCAACACCTCAGGTCACACCTTCCAAAAAACAGACAGAGGGACCAATCAGCACGTTTGGAAGGTACCAGCTCAGTTAATCACCTCTCCCTGAGTCTGGTCTTTACCAGGGGGGTATGTATGTGTCCTACTTGTATACCCGAGGTGGAGACCTACGCATTACCCCATCACCAGCTACGCGTGGGAATGTGTGTCGGCCTTCAGACATGCACAGGAAGGACAGAAAAAGAAAGAAAGGGAGAAACAAAGAAAAGAAAAGAAAAGAAAAGAAAAGAAGAATTTTCAAATGCTGCAGTGGAGAAGAAGGCAAAGAGAAGAACCAAGGAGAAGAGAAGGACAAGGTGAGGGCAAAGACTTTTCATTATAGAGATAAATAAGAGAAACCACATCTTACATTCACAAGTGTCCGTCTCCAGACGTAGGCACAAAACATACTCCCCAAGAGAGGGAAGGGGTGGGGGGAAGGATCGAGGACAGGGAGGCATGTGGATAGGGAAGGTATGCATCCTGGAAAGGAGAGAACTGCACTACCTCGGGGTCCCATGCTTGTCACACACATGTTCACAAAAGAGTTGTGGACCCCAGGGGAGGGGGGGAGGGGGGGGCTGCAAAGAATGAGTCTTGGGTTCATCACTTTCTACCCGAAACCAAATGATTGTCTGTGGAATGGAAACTCACTCCCCCCCCCCCTGTATAACTGTAAAAGACCACGCCAGAGGGGTGAAGATGAGTAAAAGAGCAGGTCGGTTGAGGATCGAGCTGAGGTGCCAAGCTCAGTCAGTCACAGGCCGATCTGGGCAGAGGAGGCAACAGAGAATTCTGCCAGCCCCTCAATGAGCTAATAAGATTAAGTGGCCTTCCCTTAAAGAGAGTGGTAAGAGCCCCCTTCATTAATATAATTTAAAACTAAGTCAGTCACTGGGAAATGTCTCCTAACACCAGGGATAGCAAGTCTGGGAGATTAAGCGTCCACCACTGGGCGACTAGATTGACAGTCCAGCAAAATGTGGGCCACCATCAAACGGGAGCCACGATGACAGTGGGGTGGGTCCTAGCTATGGAAGAGATGAGCATGAGTCAGCCAAGTATGGATGATACAGAGCTCGGAAACGACAGTAAAGTCCTTGCGGGAGGCCGGCCTGTAGGACCTCCACAGATTTGTAATCTCCTTTATCACCCGTAGTTTATTTGGTGAAATCAGAGTGAGCCATTCCATTATTCCACGCACTTAAAACTTGATGGCATAATACCAAATGGAGGTCTATTTCTGGAATATTGATCTCAAGAGCTGGTTTACTGGTATCCAGTTTGGCGGTGGTGGTGGTGGTGGTAGTTAGTGTTTAACGTCCCGTCGACAACGAGGTCATTAGAGACGGAGCGCAAGCTCGGGTTAGGGAAGGATTGGGAAGGAAATCGGCTGTGCCCTTTCAAAGGAACCATCCCGGCATTTGCCTGAAATGATTTAGGGAAATCACAGAAAACCTAAATCAGGATGGCCGGAGACGGGATTGAACCGTCGTCCTCCAGTTTGGCCAGGCTATCAGTGGCCTGGGGCCAAAATGATGGTCACTGAGCATCCATAATGTTCAAGGGGATGCAGGGAATCCTGGATAGCAATGACCAAGGGATGGCAAGGGTAGCAGCGATTGAGAGCTTGCAAACTGCTCAAGGAGTCACTGCAGATGAGAAGGGACCCCACCAGGGCAGGAACGGATATGCCCAAGAGCACAAGAAATGGCTACCAACTCTGCAGTGAAAACACTACAGCCATCCGGCAAGCAGAACAGTTCAGTATGTCCCACATTAGTATAAGCAAAGCATACATGACCAGCCACCATCGAGGCATCAGTGTAGACTACTTCTGAACCCTGGGATGTGGGCAAGGATGGAGAAAAATTGGTGGCGGAGGGCCATGGGATTAACCGAGTCTTTCAGATCTTGTGATAGGTGAAGAAAAGCTATGGCCGAGGTATGTACAACACAGCTGTACAGGTGGAGGAGGAAACAACTGAACTTCAGAGAGGACAGACCGGATGCGGATTGTGATCATAATCCCCGATCAGGGTCGCTTTTACACAAGATGTATCACTGTGTTTGGAAAGAGGAGACAGTAGTTTGGATGATTAGGGGAGCTGCAAACGTGGGTAGCAATAATTGACAAGCTGTTGTTGGTGCCTGATCTGCAATGGAAGGACACCAGCCACCACGAGTTAGCTGTTCACAGAGTTCGTTCGAAAGGCTCCTGTCGCAAGTTGAAGCCTGCAGCGGTATACTGGGTGCAGTATCCACAATACTGAGGGTGATGCTGAACCATATGCCAGATTCCCATAATCAAGGAAGTATTGTCTCATGGCTTTGTAAAGCTGTGCAGAAGAGTAGTGCGATCTGTGCCCCTGCTGGTGTTAATCAGGCAGCAAAGATTATTAAGATTCAGCCAGCACTTCCACTTAGGCAAGCTAAGATGGGGAACGCATGTCAATCAAGAATCAAAGACCAGTCCTAAAAAGCGATAAGTCTCCACCACACTGAGTAGTTGGTTGTTGAGGTAATGTTCTGGCTATGCCTGATATGCGTCTTGGTGACAGAAAATAGAAAGCCACGGGTGAGGGCTCATGCCTGCAACTTTCGTTTGGCACCTTGCAGTCAACATTCAGCAACACCCACCCTAGAGGAGCAATAGTAGAGGAAAAAGTCATCGGCATACAAGGAGGGTGATACTGAGGACCTCACAGCTACTGCTAGACTACTGATGGCTACTAGAAAGAGAGGGACACGATGAAGACAGCTGCTCACAAGGCACACTCCATGTAAACCAGATTATCAATAGTAGAACAGCCTTGGTGAAAACCAACCTGGGACGGAGCCAGAAGACCCCGAGACTCAAGAAGCCAGCACAGCTGCCAGCTCACCATGCAATCAAGCAACTACAGAGAACACTGGTGAGACTTATTGGTGATAACTGTCCATATTAGAGGACGCTTACCAGTATTCAAGAGGCAAAAGTGTAATTGTGCCAGTAAATTTTTGAGTTCTTCATCACAGCCAATGACATGGTTCCATCCCACAAAGGGTTATGGGTGTTGAAATCCCCCAGGATTAGGAAAGGTGGAAAGGGGGGGGGGGGGGCTGAGAAACCAATGCGAACAGTATGTTCTGAGACACTTCACCATCAGGAGGGAAATTAACACTGCAAATGGTAATATCCTGAAACGCTCTTTCTCAAACGGCCACAGCCTCCTAAGATGTATTAAGAGGCACAAGTTCACTATATAGAGTGTCTAGAACATATGTGCAAACTCTGCTCGACACCCCATCACAGTCATTCTTGTAATATCCCCAGTATCCACGAAGAGCTGGGTTCTGCACTGCTGGAAACCAAGTCTCTTGAAGGGCATTGCAGAAGGCAGGTGAAGGGCTTACAGGATGTCACAGCTCAGCCAGGTGGTGGAAAAAACCACAATTCCACTGGAGAATAATGTTGTTGATGTACAGGAAGGCTATGAAGGGACCAAAGGGACATTACATTACATGCTGCCATTGGTTGATGGGTTATGGCGTCAATATACATAGGTTCCAGGTTCCATTGTGTGGTGCAAATTGGGACTTCAGGGGCTGCCGGAATCTCCGCCTCGGCCATGGCCACAGGAATGGAACAGGGAGGATCTGATGGCATGGGAGTCACTGGGATATCCTTCTTTTTCTTGTTTTTCCTCTGCTCAGAGGATTTCAATGACTGCGAGGGCTTCTCTGGATCAGTTTCAGGTAAAGATGATGATCACAAAGCTCTGTGACCAGCAGCCTTTGACTCCTTAGCCTCTGGGTGGTGTCCAGTTGTAGATCGGCAGAAACCTTGGAAGAAAGCGGCTTGAGGGACCCCTTCCTGGAGAAAGAAGATCGAGAAAGCTGATTTGTCTCTGGCTGGGAGGTGGGGAGCAATGTTCCTGGTGGGTGGAAAGCCACTGATCCCAAAGTAGCTGTGGGAGAAGCAGCAAGACGGAAGACCCCAACAATCACAGGGGCAGGCGTGGTTGAGTGGTCCTGAGGGCCCACAGTAGGAGGTGCAACGGGCAGGAGTACCATTGCTAAAGGGAGTGAAGTTGTCGTAGCTGTAGCATATGGCATTGTTTGACATGCTGGTGGGAAGCCGTTCTTACTTCTTTTTAGCCTCTTGGTAACTGAGTTTGTCCAGAGTCTTTTATTCTTGTATTTTCTTTCCTCTCTGGAAAACAGGGCAATATGCTGAGCAGAGAGAATGGTGCTTTTCACAGTTGACACAGATGGGGCAGGGGGGGAGGGGAAGGGGGCAGGTGCACAGGGAGGGCTTGCATGCAGCTCTTGTCCATAATCTCTGCAGATGGAGCTAGCACTGTGACATGAAGAAATGTCTCCAAATTTCAAGCACTTGAAGCACCGCATGAGGGACGGGGGGGTGGGGGATTTCACATTGCATTGGGATACCATCACCTTGACTCTTCAGGTAATAACTCACCCTCAAAGGTCAAGATGAAGGCACCGGTAGCAACGCTATTGTCCCTTGGCCCCCTATGTATACAACAGACAAAGTGTACACCCCATCACTCCAAGCTGGCACATGCTCGCCATCAGATTTTAAGAGCAGGTCTCTGTGGAAAATGATGCCCTGAACTAAACTTAGACTGTTATGGAGAATGGCAGTAACATCACCTGGCTTGTTACAAGTGCGCAGTGCCCGTGACTAGGCAGGGGATGCCGTTTTAATCAACATTGAGCCACTTTTCACTTTAGAGATGGCTACCACTTCCCCAAACTTGTCTTCTAAGTTCTCCACAAAGAACAATGGCTTTGTGGCCAAGAAGGATTCACCGTCAGCCCCTGTACAAACCAAGTACTGCAGTGAGCATTGCTCTGCTTGCTGCTTAGCCCTGTGTTCCTCCCATGGTGTAGCCAGGGAAGGGAACATTTTAGGGCTGTACCTCTCTGCACTGAAAGAGGACTGTCCTTTCATACAGACTGCTGGGGCCGTGGCCACCAGCAAGAGATAGCTTCGTCTGCTTGATTTGTGATTGATATGCCACTGTGCTACCCACTCCAAATGGGGGCTCTCACCATGGGCACCACCCTAACCCAGCAACAGCTACCTGGCCAGTAACCCTTCGCTCATAGTCTCATGTTCCAGTCAAAATGGGCACATACTCCCTGGCATATATGGGGAGTTATCTGCCCAGGCACCAACAATGAGATCCCTGCATAGTCAGGGGTACCACCATGTAGGTATTTGACTACCTCACACACATCAGAATGGCTACTGTGCTGGGTTTTGAGTGTATTGTCGTATTAAAGCAAAGAGTGCAGAGATCGAAAGGCACAAACGTGGAGCATTCACCACATTGGGCAACCTTCCCTGCGCAATCCGCACTTGTGGAGAATTTTGAAAATTGGTGCCACGTCAAACCCAACAATGAGGAACATGTATTTGTTTAGTGAAAAGTTGTAGAATACACTGGAAGTGAAAATTTGAGGCCATTCATAAACCAGGCCCAAGCAGGGTCGGCACCATGAAAACCATCCACTGGAGAGGCAGAAGGAGAAAGGGATAGTGGAAGTAGTATAAGCATGCAGCACAGAAAGGAAGAAATGCTCTTCACAGGCTGGGGCCCTGTAGTAGTAGACAACGACAAACTCACAAAAGAGTTGTGAGCTTCCTGGGCGGGGGAGGGGGGGGGGGGGGGGGGGGGATGGTGAAGAAAGCAGTACACAATCTCGATGGGGAAAGAGTAGTGTGGACACAAGAGCGAAGGGAAAAGGAAGGGCAAAGGAGAGTTTTCTGTCCACATAACTCCATCCCCACCTTTGTACACTGCCTTCCACCATCAGTCTTGCCCTCCCCCCACCCCATGATAAATTCCCCCCCCCTTTTGTTCCCCCCCCCCCCCCACCTTCTTTCTACAGCCCTTCCACCCTGAACACTCTGTACTCCCTTCATCTTGTGGTGCAGCTGCCGAGTCATCTTTGAAAAACCTGCTGCATTCCCAATGCACTCTTCTTGTATCCTTCCCTACTCCCTTCTCATCTTGATCAACCTAGGGAACTGCTTTTAATAATCAATCATCAATAATCAGTCTCTCCCTGCTCACAGGAGTGTGTGTTTGGGTGTCTGTGTGGTTGTGTGTGTTAATGTGTGTATTTTTACTAGAAGAATAGCAAGGGCTCGACAGCTGATGTGAATTCAGTTTTGTGTTATGTGTTTCTATGCTCCACACAGCCATCCGCTATAGGTGTGTGGTTGGCTTTTCCTTATTTTGCGTCCTGATTTATGATATTTATGGTTAAAATCTGTATATAACCTGACACTGATTATATCAGGCCATGGAGTCTGAATGTCAGTGCTGTTCGAGATTTCCTCATACAATAAAGGCAAGTTCATCTGTGATAGCTGTGCAAGGACTATTCAAAAAGTAAGCTGACTTTTTAAACTGTATGGGATTTTTTGTTATGTTGGTACACATGTCCTGAATGTATGTTCACATTTTCAAGAGTGCAGCATACTTCATTTGTTTCTGACAAGTAGAAAAGTTGGACTTGTTTTAGTGTGCGTGATGATTTTCGATTATTATAAAAAATGGAGCAAAGAATTTGCATCAAATATTGTGTGAAAAATGGAATCAAGTGCTCTAAAACACTTGAAATGTTGATGGTGGCATATGGTGAGTCTGCTCTATGTAAAAAAAAAGTCTGCAAATGGTACAAGCTCTTTCAAGATGGCCGAGAAGATGCTAATGACAAACCTCACTCCGGATGCCCTAGCACATCAACAACAGATGATAGTGTCAAAGCTGTGAAGAAAAGTGCTTTGGAAAATCGTTGATTATTGTACAAGAAGTTGCTGAGAATGTTGGCATATCTGTCAGCTTGTGTCATGCAATTTTTTCAGGTGTTTTGGGCATGAGATGTGTGTCAGTGAAGTTTGTTCCAAAAGTTCTCAATTTTGATCAGAACTCTTGTATGACATCAATGATGATCCTGATTTGCTCAAAAGGGTCATAACTGGTGATGAAACATGGGTTTACAGTTATGATGTCGAAAGCAAAGCCCAGTCATCCCAATGGAAGCATCCCGGAGAGCCAAGACTGAAAAATGCCGCCAGTTTGATCACATGTCAAAGGTTTGCACACTGATTTTCTCAATTACCATGGCATACTGCATTATGAACTTTTGCCTCAAGGTCATATGGTCAACAAGGAGTATTACCTTGACATTATGCACCATTTGCGAGAAGCAATATGCAAAAAGCGTCAGGAATTGTGGAAAAACAGTTCATGACTTTTGCTTCACGACAATGCACCTGCTCATTCATCATTGTTTGTGAGAAATTTTTTGGGCAAAAACAACACAACAATCATGCCTCAGCCACCATATTCACTGGATTTGGCCCCCTATGACTTTCCTGTTCCCAAAACTGAAGAGACCTATGAAAGGAGGAAGGTTTTCAGTGTAAAGTCATCTTACTTTTTGAACACACCTCGTACACCCACCCACCAATGAGCCAAAACATAATCACCATTGTGAAGTAAAGATGAATGGGGAATTATTCTAGCAGCGATATGGGCAGTAAATGGAGAAATCCACTGACATAAGCAACTTTAACAAAGGGCAGATTGTTACAGTTCAGCTCCTGAAAAGGAGCATCTGGAAACAGCAATCCTTGTTTGCTGTTCACTTATGCTACTGTCATGAGTACCTATGGATAGTGGTTGGAGGACAGTGAAACCAAGAGCAGGTGACAACATGCCGGGCATCGACACCTCATCATAGAATGTGGCAGTCAGAGGCTTGTCTATTCTGTGAAGCAGAACAGACGATGATATATGGCAGTTCTGATGACAGAGTACAATGATGGTGCAAACTCAAGGGTTTCTGAGCACACCATTCAACACATATTGCTGGAAAGGAGGCTCTGCAGAAGCCGATCCTCTATGTTTTCTCACACTGATACAACAACATTGTAAATTATGATTGCTACAGCTACAAATAATTGAGATTGCACTGAGGATCAATGGAAACATGTTGCCTGGTCATATGAATTGCATTTTTTGTTACAATAGGTTGATGGGGTCAGCATTATGTTATGGAGAAAATTCACCTGGTCTTCCATGGGGCCTGTTGTAGTAATCACAGGCACCATGACAGTTGTGGATTATGTGAACATTACTGTGTACCACCTACATCCCTTCATGCTTGAGCATGAGGAGATTGATAGTGATGGCCACACTGATGTGGTGGAAACCAATTCACCTGTTGTGATCCGCTGGAGCACAACTAGGTTACTACTGAGTGCCAACTCTGCTCTCACAAAATCCTAGCTCATAATTTGTGGGAACTGCATGATCTGGGCATAGACATCTGGTGCCACATACGTCCAGAAACCCACCAAAGAACTCAAACTGAAGTCATGCAGAACTGCTGCTGTGTAGTGTTCCAAAGGTGGGATAACACGCCATTAAGCAGATGGTCATATGTTTTGGCTCATCAGAGTAGGTTAGTTAAATTAATATATTGAAAAATGCAACACAGTTTCCACATGCCTCTACAGTTTAATATTAGCAAACATAATCTGAATCCACAAAAGGAATATTTCAGAAGAAAAATTTGAAACTATATTAGAAAGTTTGTTATTTTTTAGCTATATGAGTCACTATCAAAAATTCAAAATGTATCAAACAAAAATAAAAACTGACTACACATTAATGACTAGTAATCAGACTGAAAGAGTTTGCTTATTTGACAATAACTGCTAACAGTGAGAGTTTTATATATGTGACAATAGTGCTTACATTTTGACTTCTTCTTGTTCAAATGTTCATTATCAACTGTTCCAGACCGCCACTGAACTTTCTTCTTAGGCTTTGGTTTTCGGAGTCTTAGTCGAAGTGTAGGAACATCCTTAGAAAAGAATGCATAAATTACAGTGTGTCACTATCTGTAAAATTTTAGTTTAGCAAACTAATATTAAACACATGAAACAGGTATTTTTCATGTCAGTATTATCAATTAGAGGTACTTGACCATAGGAAACAAACACAGGGAACTTCATAACAAGTCAAACAATACCACAAAGATTAAATTTGTGACTTATTTTTAAAGACAAAATGATGAAATATTTTGTATGTTGTACAAGAAAATCCTTATGAGGGATATGTTAAGTAACGACAGTGACTGAGAAGAAACATTTGAATATATTCAAAAATGAAATTTAATGATAGTTTCTGTGTGCAGAATTTGTTATAACATAGTTAGTTAATTAAAAGCTTTAAGTAGTTGTGCATCTAGACAGCACCAGCCAAGGTTGGCAGTACAGCTACAACTAGTTTCTTTTCCCATGGTTATTTCCAAACACAAAGCATCCTTTCATTCTTTGTATAAAAAAAAAAAAAAAAAAAGAAAGAAGCTTGATGTGAGATTTCAAAGTGTCTTCTAACAGTGTAGATAAATTCATTAGCTCATGTCTGCTTGGGGTATTTATCTTCAGGTGTCTGCCACTTCACATTTTGTGACACTTCTGTGACTCTCTCTTGCGACTCAAACAAACCTGTGATCATTCATGTTGCCCTTCTTTGAATATGTCCAGTATTTCCTGTTAGGAGCCATGTGATGTGGATCTCTCACACAGGAGGCACATTCTGGAATGGGTTTTGTGAGAGGTCTTGTTTATATACTGACTGTATTTCCTCAGTTCCTACAATGAAAAGAAGCCTGCCACCCATTTTATACCTGACTAAGCCTGTGTGAACACTCTATTTCATATCCCCACAAACTATTGCACCAAGGTATCTGTATGAGCTGTCATCTGTTCAACTGTCACTCACTGGTGTTGCAGCCGCAGAATACTTCTTTTATGCATTCATTTCTGAACATTTAAAATAAGTTCCAATCTTTGCACCACTTTGAAATCTTACCAAGTTCTGGCTGAATATTTGATCTTTTTTTTTTTTTTTTTTCAAACAGTAGGTCATTACAGATAATGGCATCATCTGTGAAAAGTATGAGTTTACCATTATCATTGTCAGACTGATCAACATAAATAGCAAGTGTCTGAAGACATTTCCATTGGGCATGCCTGAAGCACTTATACTTCTGTGCGCGACTCTCCATATTGCATCCTCCCTGTCAAGAACTCCTCAGTCTAGTCACAAATTTCATTTGTTGCCCCCATATGATTGTAGTTTTGTTAATATGAATTGGTGTGATACAGAGTCAAATGCTTTTCATAAGTCAAAAAAGGCTGAATCTATTCAACTGTCTTGATTCATGCCCGTTATCATTAAAAATAAGTTAAAGTTGGGAATGAATTGTTAATATATGCATTTCTTTGGATAGGCTTGTGCAAGATATTCTTGAACTCATACTACAAATAAAAATGTTGCACTCTTTTGGACTCAGGATATGAACACTTTGTCTGGAGAGTTGCCCCAAAATATTATATCATATGATATTCCATAATGAAGGTAAGTAGATTATGCCAGCTAGTTTATGTTTATCGGACCTACACAGGACAACATTCACAATGTAAACAAGGGTTTGTTTAGGTGTACCAGCATTTCTAAGGTAAGCTTCTTCCAACTGAATTTAATATCATGTTTCTATTCCAAGAATTAAACCATCAACCTCTTCTCTCTGCATATCGTCATATTTTGTGCATGGGTTGTGTGGAAACCATAGAAAAATTCTTTACTGGATACAGTGCATTTTTTTCCGTGTTTGAAGGCAGTGTATTGGTTAGAAACCATTCAATAATGTCCATCAAATTTTCATTAATGGCTCTTTCTACAATTACATTCTCTCCCATATTTGTATCCTCTCAAAACTTAGCCTCCATCAATATTACTTTAGAAAAGCCATTAACATACACAAGACAATGTAAGGGTCCTATGATGGAACTTTGTGGGACACTACACATAATCAATTCTCATTCAGAAGAAGACTGCCACCTTGATACAGGATATTTTCCCATTGACATCTTTTATTTCCTGTTAAATATGAGTTGAACTACTTTCCAGAATTTCCTGCGAAGTCATACTATTGCATTTACTTAAACAGTTGTTATGATTTACACAGAATATATCAGCAGCCAGTAATTCATTATCTACAGATGCATGTACGCTTTTTCACACTGTGTATGCAAATTGTCCTCTCTGAAGCTGAAGAAACACTTCAACACAAACTTAAGTTACTAAGTGAAAATATGAGATTAGGAAAGCTCCATTTTTTTTCTATACTGTGCTATCTCTCTCTCTCTCTCTCTCTCTCTCTCTCTCGCTCTCTATGTGTGTGTGTGTGTGTTTTTTGAAGGGGAGGTGGCAGACTGATGTGTGGTACATAGACACATAAGAGAAAACAGTATTCACTAGTTTGTGAGCTCCGGCTCTTTTTTCTAGTGAAAGTACACACGTTCACACACACAACCACACAGGCACCCAATATACGTGGGGTGGGAATAGGAAACGATGCACAAGGCAAGAAAGGGGGTAGTGGGATAGTATGAAGGCAGGTCTGTCCACAGATGACTCAGCAGCTCCATGACAAGGTGAAAGAAGTTCAGAAGGTATAGAATGTACGATAAATAAAAGAGGGGAGGGCGGAAAGGAGAGGAAGATGGAGATGAGCGAGACAGGAGGAGGAGAGAAAGAGAAGGGAAAAAGAGGGGTAGAGGGGTAGAGAGAGAGAGAGAGAGAGAGAGAGAGAGAGAGAGAGAGAGAGAGGGAGGAGAGAGAGAGATGAGGCAGTTGGGGGGTGGGGATATTTTGGAAGAAACCAGTATACAATGTGGATGGGGGAATAAGTAGTGTGGACATTGAAAGAAGAGAGAAGGGGGAAAGGTAAGGCAAGGCAGTGGGAAACAGGCTAGTGAAGGTTTAGGCCAGGGAGATTACGAGAGTACAGGATATGCAGGAGAGAGAATTCCCACCTCCATAGTTCAGAGAAACTCTTGTTGGAAGGTAGTATCCAGTTGACTCCTATAGTGAAGCAGCTGTTGCAAGTCATTTGTGTTGTTGTGTGCAGGACATTCAACAACTGGATGGACAAATTTGCAGGTTTGCCCCAGTTTCGTGGCAGCCATTCATGCAAGTAGACAGTTGGCTGCTTGTCATCCTCCACATAGAATGTTGTACAGTAATTCAAGCATAGCTGATATATAACATGGCTGCTTTTGCACGTGGTCCTGTCGTTTATTGGACAGGAAATGCCTGTGTCTGGACTGCAGCTGGAGGTGGTGCATGGTTGTATGGGACAGTCTTGCACCACAAGGGAATGACCCATGGGGTTCAGTATTTGGAGCAGCATTGAAATAGGGATGGACAAGGATATTCTGTATGTTCGAAGGGTGGTGGAACACTGCCTTGAGTGATGTGGGTAGAATTTTGGGCACGATATCCCTCGTCTCAAGGCATGATGGATGGTAGTCGAAGCCCTGATGAAGGATATGGCTGAGCTTTTTAAGGCCAATGTGATACTGGGTGATCAGAGGAATGATGGTTGGTGAGTTGTTAATAGGTTTACTTATGTCAGTCAAGGAGGTAGCATGGGAGGTCTGGTAATGGATGAGCTTGATAGGATATTGTCTGTTGCTAAAGGTTCTCATAAGGTTACTGGTACATTTTGACAACTCCTGTTTGTCACTGTAGGGGAGAGACTTTTTGCCATGGAATGGGTCACAGCTGTCAAAGTAGAGTTGCTGTTGGGAGTTGGTCCACTTGATATGGACAGACATATTTATGGAGCCAAGCCATCTGAAAGGTGGCAATACACATTGAAGATGATTCACCGAGTTGAGAAGGATCAGATAAAACAGATTTGGGAGTAGATGTTGAGGTTATGGAAGACAGAGAAAAGGATGTCCTTATGTGTCCACACCATGAAAATGTCATCAACGAATCTGAAACACATAAGAGATTTTTACGTGTTGACTGGATTGGAAGGAATCTTCCAAATGGTCCATACATAAGTTGGCACAGGATGGTACCGATCTAGTACCCACGGTAGAACCATGGATTTGTTTATAAATTTGGCCTTTGAAAGTGAAATAATTGTGGGTCAGTACGGGGTTGACTAGGAGGTTACAGACAATAGTTTGGAGGTGTTGGTCAACAAAGGCAGAGGTTTATTCTGTGGGAGCAATGTACACAGCCACAATGGGTGACGAGCAGAGAGACCTGTAGCATTGGGTTTGAGGAGGTTGGGGACTGGTAGAGGGTTGGAGTGTAAAGTTTTCTGGTGCAAAGAGGGAACTGGATTCATGTGCCATAGTTTGAAATAGACTTATGGCTTTGAGAGCTACTGGGGGCTATGCTGGACATCAGGGATGGGACCATGGTTGTATATTATGTATGCAGCAGCTTTGTCCCAGAAAATACTTTTTAGTGCAGCTGCCTAGTAGGTAGGAGACAAGTTTGAATCCTCTCTTTGGCAAAAAGTTTCATTTTTCACTTCAGTCTGCACATGTACATCATAGATGTTTGAGACTTGGAAAAGCATCTGGAACCATATAGTTTCATTTTATTAAAGCACTGGTGCCTGGGTTTTGAGGCAGGATCCTGGTTTCATTCAGTGTTGAGGTATTATTCCAATACAAATGCAGAGCCTCTGCAATGTAGTTCAAGTTTAAGGTGAATACCAAGTGGGCTGAGGTGTGAATGAGAATTTGGATCGAGGAGGGAGGAGTGGTAGGGTAGTTTGTGCAGTTGTGCAAAGCTACTGTGTCAGGGTGGCACTGAGGTTAGTGCTAGTGAGCAAGAGACCCGGGTTTGAATCCTAGCCTTGGTATGAATTTTCATTTGTCGCTTCAGTCTGCATATATACATCACAGATGTTTGAGACTTGGAAAGGTTTCAGGAACTACATAGCTTCATTTGATTACTGTCTGTAAGGCTCTGCAACCACAAGAGGGACGTACCTCATTAACTATGAGTTAATCCGATACGATCAATGCGGAAGCAACATACAATGGAGGATTCTGTTCAATAAGACAGGAAGGAAGACCACCATGCAGCCATAGTCTCCTACATAGTGTGGAGTTTATTTGAGCAAGTACTACGACTAATAGCAGAGATAAGATTGTGAATAGCAGATATTATAGGGCAACATGAGTAACACTGATTAATAGCCAGGAAACTGTTCAATTAAGCCACTAAAAATTGGAACACATCTGAGAGCAGTGTGTTTAATAAACTAGAGGGCTCTGTTAATGGCCATCAGCTTTGTCATAAACCACTAGATATTCCCAGCAACAAATGATTTTTCCTGACTGAGGCATGATGTAAAAGCATATCCCACTCCTGAAGAACTAATGGCCTGACCAAACAGAATACAACCTGGCAACATGGCCTGCAGCCTAGAACCAAGGCGGCCAAGCTGCATTGCTGAAATACCCGTTATTGATCTCATGTCAATCACACATTGGGCTGTTTTTATGCAGTGGACCAGTAGCCAGCTGTGGCAGGCAGCACCAAGCTGTCTTCGAATATAGATTCGCCATTGCACTCACCAATTGTGCATACTGCAGGCGATTTTAAATGTTGCAGTCTCACACTGATGGTTGAGACAGGAGACAGATTTGCCCTATCAGTGAGAGCACAGTGCACACAGTGGAGATTGTGCAATCAGAAAAAGCTTACAGAAGAGGTGGAGAAGTACAACTTCTTTTCCCTAATATTTTAATCTTCATATATGCTACATATTACATGAAATATACTCAATTAAAGCACAGTACTAAATACTGGAAATTAATTATTGCACATTATAATATAGCTTACAGCAAGTATACATGTAACACCACAATCAAAATGAGAAACAATACACTGGATATAAAAACAGAAAGAAGTGTCACCACTGTTGAAATCTGACTTTGTGTAAAGCAACTACGTGTCTCGTTTAAGAAAAAATTAATTTTCTAGCCTCTCCCCCCTCCAATGGCATTCCTGACACCTAAATGAATCATTTCATTTCTTGTTTCTAACAACTGAAAAGATATTATTGAAAACTATAGTTCCATGGCACAATTTTATGAGAAATATCTATGGCAAAATTTGCCAACACTCCAAAAACTGTTGTAAACTTAGCATTTCAAGTCACTAAAGAGTTTACTTACCAAATTATGTATGTATAACAAAAAAGTAGAAGTTTTATATACAGTTTCACACAGTTGTTGCTCAATTCTCTTTCCTTTAAAGGTGCTCCGCTACTCAAATGTGCTACAGCTAGTAGTCTACAAAAGTCCCCTTTACTGAAAGTGTGACAAATATTCCTCAGCATTTAATTATCTAATGA
Source organism: Schistocerca cancellata (assembly GCF_023864275.1). Taxonomy (NCBI): domain Eukaryota; kingdom Metazoa; phylum Arthropoda; class Insecta; order Orthoptera; family Acrididae; genus Schistocerca; species Schistocerca cancellata. The sequence goes on along the minus strand of NC_064631.1, from coordinate 142,787,259 downwards.
GATACTAGCGAGTATATCTCTGTGGCTATGACAAGCTCAAAGTTCAGTGTTGACATGGCTCAAATACTATCTTTTTAGTTATTTTGTAGAAAAACATTCCAAATTTCAGTGCACACTTGCTTTACTGTCTTGCAAACAACATAATGTTTTATTTGAAACAAAAATACTCTTACTACAGTCCTGTCTGCAGTTGTCAAGTACATGGAAAGATAGCATTTGATAATATAGAAAATAAAAACTGGTGAGAGGGATTTACATAGATTTCACAGAATGAATGTCAAATACTAGAGTACTACATAATAAAATGAAGTTCATATCTGACTGGAAACAGCAGTATAACATAACAATATTATACCTTCAAAACACTCTTGCGATATAGGAAAATATTTGAAAAATCTACCTTTATGAGACTAATTCAATACACATGTGATACTTTCCCCTTAGCTTTCTCTCTTTGTAGCAATGTCATGCATCCAACACCTTCTTTTGTTCATAGCTACCATTTCTTAGCACTACTATGAGGAGTTGATCTTCATCTGAAGCTACTCATTTCTACACAAAATTTGTTACTTATCACAAAAATATAAAAAAAAAACCTTATATTATTCAAACAGACCAGATCGCTCACACAAAGAAATTTCATCCTGCTTGATGTTGCCATATCATTTACCGCCACGACAATTGTGCTACTCCTGCAAGCCGCTTAATGGTGTTTCGGCCACTTTCACAGTGCGATAGCTGACACAGCAATGGCACGTTGCCACCACCAGCCACTCTCGCTTGTGTGGCTTCCCTTGCCGCTGAATGAGGTGGCCATCCACTGTGGTCTGAGCCATGCCACCAGGCCATGTTCTGTTCGCCAGGCCTTAACAAGGTCACAAGCATGACTGAAACCTAAGGTCCTTGAAATAGATCAGTCTTAATTTGTGGTCCGATTAGTAACCAAGGAAAACTGCACGTGAATATATTCTAAGGAAGATAGACAGAGGTCCCGGCAGTGTGTCTTGAGGCGAATTTCAACTGAAAATCACCCTAGAGTGAGTGTTAGGGACTCAACTCCTGACAAAACAAGAATTTGATAAGTCAGGTAAGTATGCACTTGTCGTACAGTGATTGCAAAAGTGGGGAAGAGTTGATACCATTAGTAATGGAGAGGAAATATCCCCACTTTGACAAGGAGAATGTTCTCTAGAACTAATCCAGGAGGTGCCAGTGCTCAGTCAGTGAAGAAGATGCCTTGAGCTATAAACTAGGCAATAACAGTCCAGTTGGGTCGAGACCAGGGTGGGTAAACATGAAGTAGAGTAGTGTTATCTGCACCCCAAAAAGGAATGGGAACAGAAGACCAGTATGTTCAGCTTTCTTGTGCATTTAGTCTTCAGTTGATGAGTACATGGCAGCCATGTTAACTTCTTGTCACAGACGAATTCAAACAACTAGATCTGTGCTATAACGCCCAAGTACTGGGTACTCAAGTACAGTTCTAAGTTGGAATGAATAGTAGTTATGACAACAGAAATGCATGACTCGCATTTTTGTGGAAGAAAATTTGCAGGTATAGAAAATAGAGACTGTTAGGATGGCTCGACGGAAATAGTGTTCAGTCATTGCTACAAACTGGAAGCTATTCTAAATGCAGAATGCAGAAATCACAGACACAAAGTGCAGGGGTAACCACTGGTCCAACAGAGGTCACAAACCCAATGGTGATAAGGAATAGTGTAACACTTAGCACTGAGCCCTGAGGGATGCCACTCTCTTGTCTGGTATCATACATTATTGTTGTATCAGGCAGAACACATTCCCAGGCTGGCAGTAAATCATGCGATGCTCCTGCCAATCAGCTGCTGGTGCATCTATACACCATCTGCTGCACGCACACGTAGTGCCACCACTGTGCTGGCATAAGAAGATGCCGCAGTGAGGCCACCCCAGTTTACTAGCAGAATCAACCAAAGCCTCAGCAACATTTATAGCAATTTTCCTGTACTGTGATAATTTACAATGACTAGGCTCTGATTAGGGGACTCTCAAGGACTTGCTGTTCCAAGTTAAGTAAAGTTATTGTTACACTCAGATTTCAGCTTTCTGTCTAGGCATCCACCTGTTTCTCAGCCCATCTCTGGCCGATCCACCACTGGCGACAAGTCAACATCCTCGATTTTTTTGATTCTATTTCTCACCACATAGCTGCTTCGCAACAAGTTTACCTTTGAGTGTGTCTATTTTTTGCAAATTTGTCACTGGTCAACTGCTTGTCATTTCATTACTGTCTTCTTGTTTCAGACCGTGGTTCTGCATTTACCTTCGAACTATCTGTTTCTTCTGTTCAGAGCCTCATTATTTTGTGTGTTCTCATATTTCCCTTCATTTTGTATGTTGACCATCGCTAGCCCTCCACAAGAATTGTCAGCAATATAGATTGTTCAGTTTCAGTCACAACAGGTGAACCAACTTACGGAATGATGAAAAGACCAATAGCCAAGCAAGCGAACCCTGAGCCACCACCTCCACCAACCACAGCACCTGTTTCCGTGCCACCTTCAATGCTTTTGACTCCACAGAAAGGGAATGGTTTGAGTACCATGCACAATTCAACACCCACCTGCAGGTGCATCACATTGAAGGTAGTGACAAACAACCTAATTTTCTTGCAACAGTTACAGTGTCCGTTTACTGGATTGTCTGCAAACTTTTCCTTACTGTTGCCTTGAAGGTGTTCCCTATCATGAACTAGGTGCTGCTCTAGAAAAGTACTGTGATAAACAGATTAACGTGACAGCTACCTGTTGTGAATCGGGCAGCAGACTTTCAAGGGCTTACATGCCACTGTAAATTTAAGCGTTAGTGTGAATGTTATCACAGTGATGCCATGATCAGGGATGCCATTACTCAGAATATGTCACATTTTCACATATGCAAACAGACTCTCAAGGATCCCGACCATACTTCGCAACATGTTTTGAAATTAGTGGAGCATCATGACTCGCATTACAGTGCAGCAGTAGACTTTGATTAAGCTCCCATTTGTGCAATACAGAGTAGTAGTAAACAGCTGTGCTCATTGTTCACGTGCTGCAGTGCGAGAAGTCTCGGCCAGGGTGGAAATGTAAACAAAATCAGTGTGCTATGCAGCATACTAGTGGTGTTAAATCTTGCCATTGGTGTTTCATAGCACATAACTTCCAGGCTTGCCTGTCATGGTGTCAAGTGTTATCTTTGTAGCCCGCTTGGTCACATTCAATATGTCTGCTTGCAAAAACGCAAGTCCAACACATACTTTGCACATTCCTAAAAGTCTCAGTCAATGGATGTCAACAAAATTTCAAAGCCATGTGGCTACTCTAGTGTTGCACAGTGCAATCAATTGCACACGTCTTTCCTAAAAGTCTCAATCAATGGATGTCAACAAAATTTCAAAGCCATGTGGCTACTTTAGTGTTGCAAGTACAATCAATTGCACACATCTTCTATTCAATGTCAGGCAAATAAACTGATTGTCACTTTGTAGATTGCAAACAGCAAAACCTGCACATAGATAGCTAATAGTGCATCAGTTATTTTGCTGAACAAAAGCACATACAAACTGTTAGGCAAGCCCAAACTACAAGGGTTGGAACTTTAATAGCAGTAACTATTTATTTACAGCTCATAAAAAATAGAAAAGTGTTTCTAAGTTTTACTGAGCTCCAAAGTAGTCACCAGCATTGTGTATAAAACGTGGCCAGCGATGTGGAAGTCGTAGGATATTCTTAGCAGTGCCAGTTGTGTTGCCAGTTCAAGCGGCGCGGTCTATTGCCCAACGAATTTGTAGCAGTTCTGAAGCGAATGCTGTGAAGTGTTTCCTTATATTTAGAGAACTGGCACTGTTCTCTCACACAGGAGTGGATTGTTTGACAGGCCAATTGCCTTCACATCCTCAACAAAGCTCAGTGCAACTACTCGCTGAATGAGAAGGAAGCTCTTTCTATCATGTATGGGGTGACCAAACTACACCAATTCTTATATTGCATAAAGTTCTACTTGGTGATTGATCACAAACCTCTCACCTTATTGTTCAACCCTTCCAAGCCAGTCCCTCCACACAAGGCACAAAAGTTGCAGCATCAGTCTCTGTTCTTTCCCAATTACCAGTAAGAAATTGTGTACATGCCAATACTAACCATTCAGATGTAGACACACTCTTTCTCACCAACCAGTTGGCACCAATTTGGCTTTCAATACTCAGAGGACTCGTGCTTCCACTGTTTTGTGCTCAGAACAATGAAACACTTGACAGTTTTCACACAGATCACCTTCAGTTTGCTCAGGCAATGTCTGTGGACCCCAATCTCAAGATTCTTTTGTAGTATCTCCGCATCCATGGACAAAGTCAATTAAGCAGATTTGCAATCCGGTTGCACAATGTTCTTTTACTCTTCAGCAAACTTATCTGTCCGGCAGGGTGTTAGGCTATTACCTACAAACAATGATCAATGTAAGCAGTAGTGCTGCATTTGCTTCATAAGGAAATTCTTCGCCTTCTCCACCAAGGACATCAGAGCACTGTATGCACTAAGCAGCTCACCCAATGCCATTATACATGCATCGGCATGGACAAGCAAATCAAACAATTGACTTCATAATGTCCAACATGTTTGGAACACCAACCTGCTCTGCCACAGAAATGTTATGACTGTCCCAGGGTCAGCACCCCTCGGTAGCATCTGCATATTGACTTTGCGGGCCTCTACTGCAATTCTCACTGGTTTATTATGACAGACACCTTTAGTAAGTTTCCGTTTGTGATGCCGATGCAATTTACCACAACTGTTAGTACTACCAAGACTGACATCAATTTTTGGTACTGAAGGCCTAATAAAAGTGTTAGTTTTGGACAATGGACCCCAGTTCACCTCGACAGAAGGCATCAAACAGGTGACAACAGCACCGTTCCACCCTCAATTTAATGGTGAAGCTTAACTCTTCGTCTGAACGTTCAAGTACCACATGAACAAGTTACATGTTTCTCATATGCTAGACCAGGCGTTAATACTCTTCCTGTCAGCACTGCTCCCAGCCATGCAATGGCAAGTCACCATCAGAACTTTTGCATGGATGCAGACGTTGAACACTGCTTCAGTTGCTGCATCCTTGACAGTGGTCGGTCCATCTTCTGCAGAGCTCTAAATTTGAAGTTAACGAGTCCTCTTTTCCAAAGCTATTGGCAGACACAGGCACTGGGAATGAGGTGTTACCAAGAAAGTGTTAGGATGCTCTTCTTATGTCTTATAGGGTCTCACCAGGCTGCAGGAGCGTCTTCAGAATCAGCTTCACTTGTGTTGTCTGCGTGATTCTGCCGTGTGTATTTTCTTTACAGATTCGGTGCCCAGGAGGACCCTCCCCCCCCCCCCCCCCCCCCCCCAGGCTCAGCTACATTTGTCTCCCTCTGAATCTGTGCCGTCAGCACTGAACGGAGAAATAATAGCTGTTGACATGCAGCCGTCCCATTACCATAGTCCCAGCTGCAAGAGGTGGTTCCTCTTCGCCATGCCATCTTTCACTGGACCACCAAAGACCCTCCAGGCACTGTTAAGCCATCACCAATGGATGAAGATGTTCCATCCCTGGACATGGGTGGCAAGCTATGGCTGGCTTTTCAGCTGTTCTTCCCAGTCACTCACAAGACAGATGTCAGAGTAAGGACAGGAGCTTGGCATTGGCTGCAGTTTCGGCTACTGCCTTCTGAGTGGCACCTGTGTCCAGACTTCCCTCATCTGCTGTCGTTTCCGTAAGTACCAATATAAGATGACAGCATGGAGTTTTGGGGGGCAGGAACGTGGTGTTATATACATTACCAGTACGACATGAGGCAGAACACATCCCAAAGTTGGTAGTAAACCATGTGACAGCCCCACCAATCTGCACCTAGCCCAAGTACACATCGTCTACTGCTCATACATGTAGCTCCACCACCAAGCCAGCATAAGAAGACACCGCAACGAAGCCAGTTCAGTCAACTACTAACAGCAACAGCCATAGCCTGTGCACCATTTATAGTAGTTTCTCTGTACTGTGATCATATAAGATAACTAGATTCCAGTTAATGGAATCGCAAGGACTTGCTATTCCAAGTTAAGTAAAGTTACTGTGTCATTCAAACTATGTGTGCTTCTAATCACTTCTGCTTTCTGTCTAAGCACTCACCTATTCCTCATCACCCACCTCTGGCAGATCCAATATCTTGGATCCTTGGAGAGCTTAGCAACTTATCGACTGTTCTCCAAAATGTCATATAGATAAATACTGATATACAGGGCGTTTCAAAAAGAAAGAGCAGATTTCAAACATTTATTTCTCAAAAACTACAAATGATAGAAACACAATTCCAACGGTCCTTCACTCAATATGAGTACCAAATGTTACACAACAAATATCAAAACTGTACCTCAATATGAGCACCATTTGTTACACGACAAATATCAAACCGGTATCTCATTTCTTGCCACACACGACGCAACTGGTCTTTAGTTACCGAATTCACGGCCGCAACAATTCGATGTCGTACCTCTTGAAGAGTAGCGGGCATAGGTGGGACATAAACACAGTCCTTTATGTACCCCCACAAATAAAAATCGCAGGGAGTAAGGTCTGGTGACCTGGGAGGCCACAGACGATGACATTGATCTTGTGCTCCTGCTCTTCCAATCCACCGTCCTGGAATGGTGTTATTTAGGTACCGTCGTACAGGTTCAGAGAAGTGTGGTGGGGCGCCATCTTGCATGAAGATGAAGTGATTTGAATCTTCCTGAAGTTGAGGAAATAGCCAGTTTTCTAACATGTCCAGGTAAATGGTTCCTGTGATAGTTTTCTCCATGAAAAAGAAAGGTCCATAAACTTTGTTTACCGAAATTGCACAAAAGACGTTAACCTTTGGTGAGTCTCTTTCATGTTGAATAACGTCCCTCGGAGTTTCACTCGCCCAAATTCGTACGTTATGCCGATTAACTTTACCAGAAATGTGAAACGTTGATTCATCTGAAAAAATTAATCGTTCGGCAAAATTGTCCTCTTCCATGTCCTGTAGAATTGCAGTTGAAAATTCGAACCTTTTGTTGTGGTCGTCAGGACGCAATGCTTGCAATAACTGCAGTTTGTACGGCTTCATGTGCAGACGGTTACTCAGAACGCGCCATACCGTTGTTTTAGACATGTTTAGTTCGTGACTTGCCCGTGTCGTGGATTTTCTAGGGCTCCTTTCGTAAGCTGCACGGACACGCTCGACATTTTCATCCGATGTGCGTGGACGACCCGTGCTTTTTCGCTTGCAGATGCAACCATCTTCTACGAATCTGTGATGCCACTCATAAATTTGCTTATGACGAGGCGGCTGTTTGTTGAATTGACGGCGGAATGCACGTTGCACACCAACAATGGACTCTAACTTTGCAAATTGCAGCACACAAAATGATCGTTCCTGTGGTGTCGTCGCCATTTTCCTACAAACAAACGCCAGCGCCACTGCGGATTTGCATGGAACTTCTGCGCGGACCATTGAAAAACTTTGAACCTTTCTCTGACAAGAAACGTTTGAATTGTGTTTCTATCATTTGTAGTTTTTGAGAAATAAATGTTTGAAATCTGCTCTTTCTTTTTGAAACGCCCTGTATAAACAGTAAGACACACAATCAAAAAGTTCCTGTTCTGTAGTATCAGTAAATGTGATGGCTCCAAGCAGTGCTGTAATTCTTACATTAGTCAAAAAAACACTGCAATGAGATGTCAGAGTACAGAAAAAGTTTGTCAGATTGCTGTTTCCACCATAATCAGATGATCTGATGTGAACTGCTCCTTCCGTAAATGACATATGGGAATAAAAAGCTTCAGGATTTGAGAACTGTCAGACTACCGTTCTTTCAAGTAGTTTGCTAAGCATGATGGCGAGACTAACTGGCTGGTCGCTGTTGACAGACATTGGGTTTTTGCTCGGTTTAAAGATCAAGATGATGACACTGTCCCTCTATTGCAAAGGAAACACACCTAGTATCCAAATACAGTAAAAGACTCTGAGCACACGGAGTCTGTGAATTGTATTCATATCTTGGACTGCCTGATTACGGATTTAATTAGGCCCTGGGGAGTTATCTTCTGATAAGTCGAGAGCCTGAAGCAGTTCTCAGTGTGTGTTACAAGTGGTACAGTGTAGCAGGATGCCATTAACTTGTCTGTTATGCACTTGGAAGGTAGCTGGGTAAGAAGTGAATGCCAACAGTGAGAGTCCCAAGATGTTTATCAAGAACTAAAGCACTGGTGGAAATACCACTATGAAGGAGGAGACAGAACAGCAGTCAATCTTTGCCAGCTTAGTAGACTACAGAGCTATGTCCACAATTGGAATAAGGAGGCATATGTCCCCAAAGAGGAGGTGCAGCCCTCCCAGCAACCTCTCTTTCTGCATGTAATTAGCTAGCGAGTCTTTGTACAGAGCTGCTTAAAAGTGATGGGCAGTTTGTGAAGGATCTCGCTTGAGATGTTGCAGGGCCCTCCAATAGTACTGAATAGCTACTGCAATGTCTTTGGTCCACCATGGTACCAGCTACCAGTGGAGGGGGCCATAGTGGTGTACAAGATCGTGTCAGGGGCATCTCTGACAACCTTGTCAATAAACCTGATGGAGAGGTGATGAAAGTGACAACAGAAAACTACAACTGTTCGGCAGAAATAAGGAAGTGACAGGATCACCGGAAAATGATCACTGTCACAAAGATTATTGCACAGCCACTAGGCTTAGCGAAGAAATTGTACAGTCAATAGCTGAAAAGGTGTCACCGTTGCACTAAATTGGGTAGAGGTACCCATAGCTCGGCACAAGACCATTAATCCATTAATCATTAATTGACAAAGTTACCTTTTCATGTAATGGATTAACCTTTATGTTAATTTTAAAAAATGTGAATGGACTCTTTAATGTCTGTTAACATTCTTTAAGTTTTTTATTCGTTAATTACGTACCTACTATTTATGACAAATATAATGCCGCACTGCACATGGACTTCATGTTCTGACAAGTTTGGGTCACACATGTGTGGCTACACAGGGGCACACAATTTATGCAAATAATCAAGTGCGAGCAAGAATAACTAGCTGCTGGCTGTTTATTTACTGAGCTGTCTGTTTGTTTACTGAGCTCACTTTAAGCACTACTTTTTGTTAGTGGATTGACAGTGGAAACCAAATCATGGAATAGGTTTCTAGCTCTACAACCTATGAAAAACCATGGCACTACAGTTGAGTGCATGTAGTAAGAAAACAAATGGAAAAAGTTGTAGAAGAGGCTTTGAGACATGAAGCTGCTGGAAGTTCAAAGGCAGGAGACACTTCAAGTGGTGGTGGCGGCGGCGGCAGAATCAGCAGCAGCGAAGATGAAGAGGAAGACATTTTTATGCCTACCACTCAATATAAAGAGAAGCATAGCAGTAACACTTGTAAAAAGCAAAGGCCAGAGTCTAGTCAAAATGTGGCTGTGCATGAAATACGAAGACTCATTAAACGATGTAGTATTTCTTTGAAAACCAGTTTCAGTAAATTTATTTATTAAATACAATACTCTTATACCCTCAAATACTGAAATCGAAAAACATTTTACTGAGGGCAAAGACATTTTGGCTTCTAAACGAGCCTCACTCTCAGATGAAAACTTTAACATACTTATGTAAATGAAGAGAAATATTCACCTTATGTTGAAGATACTACACCTTATTGGTCTGTATTTCAATGCTTCTGTTATTTAAAATTTGATAACTAAGTAATTATAAAATTAAATGATTAAACTGTTTTATTTATTTTTATGTCCTAGCTAAAGTTTCCCAACCAAAACATTTTTATTTAAGCAACTGTAATACATTTGATTCACTTGTTCATTTCATTACATCCACAACATAAATTTTACTATGAGTTAACAATTAACTTTAACTTGCAACAAGTCTCCTGTAAAGCAACACTTTAATGTTTAACAGAGTTAACATTTTTAGTAATGGATTAACAACTAGCGAAGTTAACTTTTTGATTAACATTGCCCAGCGATGGAGGAACCTTCACTGTGGAGAGATATCTCGAGATCACGAATAAGTTGATCAATCAGAAGATCCCTCCCAGATGATGTGACATTTCCCCACATGAGGTGGTGCACATTGAGATCCCCAAGTAGTAAAAGTGCGGAGGGAGGGGTGGGGGAGTGGGGGTTACTGGAGATTTGTTGGAATCAAGGTGGCTTCAAAATACAAGAGGTAATTGAGGACTGTAAGTTGCTAGATTTCTTTGATTAGGGTATTACATGTAGGGGATCATGGATGGTGGTCATCTCTGCAATTGACACACAATGGTGATTGCTCACATGGGGTATTTTCATGAAGTGGCACACCACAGTCTCCACAAATTACACTGTTCACACAACAGGAAGACATATGAACAAAGTATTTATATTCAAATCACCACATCGGAGGTGGAAAATATGATTTCACACCACATTAGCAGAGCACGACAGACTTTCTTAGGAAGCATATCCTCCTCAAACGTGAGGACGAAGGCTCCAGTGTCAACCTTATCAAGTTATCACACCCAGCTGCAGCATTAAGTTCTGGTTAAAAATTAACCCCTGTACTGTGTTCAGGCTCTTTTGGGGTAACACATTAACAGATATAACATCAAATTATTTGCAAGGGTCATGCTTGGGACTGAATAAGATTTGTTGTTTCAATTAAGAAAAAACTGTTTAGTAATTTACTGAGGAATAAATTTCTCCAAATACATTTTACATATTTTCTGCAAAGGACATTGGCTTATTAGATAGAAAAATCTTCCACCAGTCTGGATGTAAATCAGGAAGTAAGATTCTGAAGTTCGCTTCATTTTGCTTTCCTCCCATGGCACATCCAAGGAGGGAAATTTCTTGAGGTCACAACCATGTGAATTTAAACATTCAGGTCTGTCTGAAAAGATTGCTGGTGTCTCATGGTCAACAGCTGATAACTTTGGTCTTTTCACTGTGCCAGATATCCGTCAAGATGACACCAGCTCCAGACAAGGGTATCCCCATGAGCACCACCCAGCCAGAAAAACAGCCTCTGGTTTGATGACCACTCTCAAGTCCCAGTGCCTCCTAAATGGACAGGCACCAACTCCTCTGCATGCACATGGAGGTAACAGATCATGCATAAATTGTGCATTCCTGCATAATCAAGGGGCTACCACCGTACTGCTACCTGATGACCTCCCAGATGAACTGGTTATCTTACTGACTATTCAGTAACATCCCCCTGCATGGCCTGCACTTCTATAGGTTTTGAAAAGGTGGTCACAAACACAGGTGTGGGGCCCAAACATAAGGTGACTGAAATAAGTGGTGTAAAATAAATTAAGAAAATGGAAACAACCAAAATACATGTCCTGTGAACATGCTAGGTCACCAACAGGTTATCGGTCCTTACAGTCAGAGAATAGGACAGCAGCACAAGAAACAAAGAAGTAGTGAAATTATGGGGGTTTCCATGCTCACCCTCCAAGTATGGACAAGAGAGTTGTGAGCCTTCTAGGGGGTCCAACATTAATGAAGACCACGGAGGCTTCAGAGAAGGTGGAAATGGTCAAATGAGAATTCATATTAACTAATGGCATATCATATAAAAGGAACCCATGGATTCTTTTGTCACTCAGCCCACTTACAGCCAGTCATACTGAAATATTTTCATGTCATTGAACAGGTCTCTACCAATCAGACATTATGTCAGCCAGCACAGGGAATGTCACAATGGAAGGATCCGTTTCAATGGCCCCCATGAAATTTGGTATCAATTCCTCCTGCATCTGCTATTTAATCAGATGGGAACCCTCTACATGAGGTTGATTGCAAAGACTACTAATAACAATCAACTGATAATAACTTATACCAATTACCTCAACCACTACAGTCTGTACTGACTGTCTACAGTTTGGAAATCAACAGGTTCTTTGTAGACAGACAAACGGCCTTATGGAAAATTTTAATGAGACAATGGTGCATATGCTGTTGATGCACTATAACATCGACCAGAGATACTAGAATTTGATACAGCCTCTCATGAGATTTGTGTACAACATAGAGGATGAAAGGCACAAGAGATAACACACCATTCTTCCTAATCCACAGATGAGAAACTGAAACAACAATGGATACTCTGATTCCATTTCAACCTGGCCATGCTGAGGATGATTACAGCAAACAGGTCAGCAATAGAACTGAAGATGCATAGCATCTGGGTACACATGAACCTTGGACACATAGGATAAGAATCAATGAATATTACAATACCCAAGACAAACCTGTAAGCTACAACTCCTGTAACTTGGTGACAATATTTTCACCTGAGCACAAGGGCAGGCTATCAGAAAAATTATCATCATGTGCTTGGCTCCATACTATATCTTATGCCATTTCTCATAGGACATACATGATAATCGCACAATGAGGAGACAAAAGCACAGAGAAATCCAGTCATAGACCTGAGGCATGGACTGCCAATACGGATTTCCAATACAAGACCTGTCCAACAATTACAGTACCTTGATGGAAGCAAATCACAGTGACCATGATGATCTGACAAAACATTTAGAATGCTTAGTGTAGCAATGTACATTTAAAAAGGCACACAGGAGGGAACAACAATACGCAAAGGACAGATTGCTACTCACCACATAAATGAGACATCGATTTGCAGATAGACACAAAGAAAAAGAATTCTAGCAATACACAAGGTTTCAATGTCTTTCCTCAGAGGTAGAATACACATACACACACAGATGGCTACTGTCTGGGTGCTAACATTCAACCTTAGCGCATGGAAACAGTGGCCATTAGTGTGAGAGTTAAGTGAATATGAGAAAGTTCTACTTCTGAGGAAGGATTTTGTCTGAAATGCTACATATTTGTAGTATTCTTTTTCATTGTTCCTCTGTGACAACACCTCAAATGTGTGGTGAGTAGTGATCTATTGTTTGCATGTTGTTGTTGTGGTCTTCAGTCCTGAGACTGGTTTGATGCAGCTCTCCATGCTACACTATCCTCTGCAAGCTTCTTCATCTCCCAGTACCTACTGCAGCCTACATCCTTCTGAATCTGCTTAGTGTATTCATCTCTTGGTCTCCCCCTACGATTTTTACCCTCCACACTGCCCTCCAATACTAAATTGGTGATTCCTTGATGCCTCAGAACATGTCCTACCAACCGATCCCTTCTTCTGGCCAAGTTGTGCCACAAACTTCTCTTCTCCCCAATCCTATTCAATACTTTCTCATTAGTTATGTGATCTACCCATCTAATCTTCAGCATTCTTCTGTAGCACCACATTTCGAAAGCTTCTATTCTCTTCTTGTCCAAACTATTTACCGTCCATGTTTCACTTCCATACATGGCTACACTCCATACAAATACCTTCAGAAATGACTACCTGACACTTAAATCTATACTCGATGTTAACAAATTTCTCGTCTTCAAAAATGCTTTCCTTGCCATTGCCAGTCTACATTTTATATCCTCTCTACTTCGACCATCATCAGTTATTTTGCTCCCCAAATAGCAAAACTCCTTTACTACTTTAAGTGTCTCATTTCCTAATCTAATACCCTCAACATCACCCGACTTAATTCGACTACATTCCATTATCCTCGTTTTGTTTTTGTTGATGTTCATCTTATATCCTCCCTTCAAGACACCATCCATTCCATTCAACTGCTCTTCCAAGTCCTTTGCTGTCTCTGACAGAATTACAATGTCATCGGCGAACCTCAAAGTTTTTATTTCTTCTCCATGGATTTTAATACCTACTCCGAATTTTTCTTTTGTTTCCTTTACTGCTTGCTCAATATACAGATTGAATAACATCGGGGAGAGGCTACAACCCTGTCTTACTCCCTTCCCAACCACTGCTTCCCTTTCATGCCCCTCGACTCTTATAACTTCCATCTGGTTTTTGCACAAATTGTAAATAGCCTTCCGCTCTCTGTATTTTACCCCTGCCACCTTTAGAATTTGAAAGAGAGTATTCCAGTCAACATTGTCAAAAGCTTTCTCTAAGTCTACAAATGCTAGAAACGTAGGTTTGTCTTTCCTTAATCTTTCTTCTAAGATAAGTCGTAAGGTCAGTATTGCCTCACGTGTTCCAGTATTTCTATGGAATCCAAACTGATCTTCCCCGAGGTCGGCTTCTACTAGTTTTTCCATTCATCTGTAAAGAATTCGTGTTAGTACTTTGCAGCTGTGGTTTATTAAACTGACTGTTCGGTAATTTTCACATCTGTCAACACCTGCTTTCTTTGGGATTGGAATTATTATATTCTTCTTGAATTCTGAGGGAATTTCGCCTGTCTCATACATCTTGCTCACCAGATGGTAGAGTTTTGTCAGGACTGGCTCTCCCAAGGCTGTCAGTAGTTCTAATGGAATGTTGTCTACTCCCGGGGCCTTGTTTCGTCTTAGGTCTTTCAGTGCTCTGTCAAACTCTTCACGCAGTATCATATCTCCCATTTCATCTTCATCTACATCTACATCCTCTTCCATTTCCATAATATTGTCCTCAAGTACATCGCCCTTGTATAGACCCTCTATATACTCCTTCCACCTTTGTGCTTTCCCTTCTTTGCTTAGAACTGGGTTTCCATCTGAGCTCTTCATGTTCATACAAGTGGGTCTCTTATCTCCAAAGGTCTCTTTAATTTTCCTGTAGGCAGTATCTATGTTACCCCTAGTGAGATAAGCCTCTACATCCTTACATTTGTCCTCTAGCCATCCCTGCTTAGCCATTTTGCACTTCCTGTCGATCTCATTTTTGAAACGTTTGTATTCCTTTTTGCCTGCTTCATTTACTGCATTTTTATATTTTCTCCTTTCATCAATTAAATTCAATATTTCTTCTGTTACCCAAGGATTTCTACTAGCCCTCGTCTTTTTACCTACTTGATCCTCTGCTGCCTTCACTACTTCATCCCTCAAAGCTACCTATTCTTCTCCTACTGTATTTCTTTCCCCCATTCCTGTCAATTGTTCCCTTATGCTCTCCCTGAAACTCTGTACAACCTCTGGTTCTTTCAGTTTATCCAGGTCCCATCTCCTTAAATTCCCACCTTTTTGCAGTTTCTTCAGTTTTAATCTACAGGTCATAACCAATAGATTGTGGTCAGAGTCCACATCTGCCCCTGGAAATGTCTTACAATTTAAAACCTGGTTCCCAAATCTCTGTCTTACCATTATATAATCTATCTGATACCTTTTAGTATCTCCAGGGTTCTTCCATGTATACACCCTTCTATCATGATTCTTGAACCAAGTGTTAGCTATGATTAAGTTGTGCTCTGTGCAAAATTCTACCAGGCGGCTTTCTCTTTCATTTCTTAGCCCCAATCCATATTCACCTACTATGTTTCCTTCTCTCCCATTTCCTACACTCAAATTCCAGTCACCCATGACTATTAAGTTTTCGTCTCCCTTCACTATCTGAATAATTTCTTTTATTTCATCATACATTTCTTCAATTTCTTCGTCATCTGCAGAGCTAGTTGGCATATAAACTTTTACTACTGTAGTAGGTGTGGGCTTTGTATCTATCTTGGCCACAATAATGCGTTCACTATGCTGTTTGTAGTAGCTTACCCGCATTCCTATTTTCCTATTCATTATTAAACCTACTCCTGCATTACCCCTATTTGACTTTGTGTTTACAACCCTGTAGTCACCTGACCAGAAGTCTTGTTCCTCCTGCCACCGAACTTCACTAATTCCCACTACATCTAACTTTAACCTATCCATTTCCCTTTTTAAATTTTCCAACCTACCTGCCCGATTAAGGGATCTGACATTCCACGCTCCGATCCGTAGAACGCCAGTTTTCTTTCTCCTGATAACAACATCCTCTCGAGTAGTCCCCGCCCGGAGATCCGAATGGGGGACTATTTTACCTCCAGAATATTTTACCCAAGAGGACGCCATCATCATTTAATCATACAGTAAAGCTGCATGCCCTCGGGAAAAATTACGGCCGCAGTTTCCCCTTGCTTTCAGCCGTTTGCAGTACCAGCACAGCAAGGCCGTTTTGGTTATTGTTACAAGGCCAGATCAGTCAATCATCCAGACTGTTGCCCTTGCAACTACTGAAAAGGCTGCTGCCCCTCTTCAGGAACCACACGTTTGTCTGGCCTCTCAACAGATACCCCTCCGTTGTGGTTGTACCTACGGTACGACTATCTGTATCACTGAGGCACGCAAGCCTCCCCACCAACGGCAAGGTCCATGGTTCATGGGGGGGATTGTTTGCATACTGTTGTTAAATAGGAGCATGCCATGTTGAAGCAAGCATTTCAGCTCCACATGTACTTTTGTGTGTGCTTTACACCTGTGCTTTCAGTGTGAAGTGTTAGTTTTTCTAGTTAACTGGTACACTACGTGACAATATTATAACTTTGGTTCACATTCCTTTGGCATGAATATATATCATATCTAACATACAAATTTTACTTTGAATATGATCCATCTGGCCTGGCCCTCCCCCTTGCATATGCAAAGGGGGGGGGGGGGAGGAGGGAGAGGGGGGAAGGGGAGAGGAGAGAGAGGAGAGACAGAGAGAGAGAGAGAGAGAGAGAGAGAAAGAGAAATTATATGATATTCTTTTGTAAGGCTGCTCCACACAAACTTCCACGAATACTTTACTGAATGTCTCACAATGAGAGGGTGGAAAAAACAAGATCTTAAGTTATTTATGACATACATTTATTCTTATCTTTTTTACATACACTTTTACATTATATGAGACATGTCATTGCCTACAACATTTTATATATAAAACAACTATGGATCATTGCACAAAATATGAACAAAAACTTTTAAACAACTCACACAGTTCTTACATGAGTACTGTCTGTCTGCTTTCTTTGATAGTCTCCACAATCAGCTAATTGCCCCACAATTCTGCAGAGACTGAATCTCAACATCAGAATAATCTAACAATTCTTTCAGAACTTCAGATGTGTGTTGACCTAAGCAAGGTGGTGGAAGGCTAATTTCATTTCTGCAGTCACTGAATTTCACTGGAGGACCCACTAGTCTTATCTTCTCACCCGATGGATGCTCCATTTCTTTTATCAGGTTAATATGCTTGATATGAGGATCAGCCATGACCTGGAACATTAGATGCAACACTAATTCAGAACACTTCCTCCAAATCTTTCGTGACAGCATTAAAAAATATCACTCCTCAGTTTTCAAAGCCACTTCAACTCAAAATTCTCAAATGTTTCACAGATGTATCCATCACCATCTTCAGAATTCAACGATCAGTGACAGTTATAGAAAATTCAATAAATCTTTTCAAATAGACGTGGTTTGAAAACTGAAAGGATTTTACTCATTAATTTGGAGTTATGCCAGTCACAGACCAGATGATGCAGGTAGCTAATCTTCCAGCTCCATAGGAATATGACATACAACATTGTAACACTAAACTAACTAAATTGTTCCAAACAGATACAAACATAAGAGCATTGCACCCTTGGTGTAAGTTAAATGTTACGCTGGTCTTGAAATGGAAGGATGTAAGTTCATGCTCTATCTGACTGACACGTCCAAGGCCAATCATCTGTCCTCTGCTCATTAAACACACATGCATATTTTTATATGTCTGCACACACAACTTATAATTTCCTTGTACTGAGCTGACAAATCATATTAATGTAAAATGATCCTTGGATGAATAAATTATAACCAACAAATACTGTCCTGCTGGAAGTTATCAGCCTCAGTGGAGATGTTTGTTACTCAGACATTTATTTAGTTGACTACCATGGTGCCTGAACCAAATGCTGCAATATGATTGAAAAAAAAAATTGATTGTTGTTGCTATGTATCAGTGTCAGTGGTTAGTCACTTGAGATCAGGGGTGTCAAACAAATTAAAGCATGCAGCGAGCAATGGCCGCCTAACGTTTGTTAAGTGTCGCGAGAGCCACACGCCATGACCTTTATACTTCATGAAGATATGTTGCCCTCAAAGACAGTTCTGCTCTTGGCGTACTCACTGTAACCTCTTGTGGGAAGAAACAAATAAATAAAGTAATTGTGTAAATGGAAAGGTTTGTTGTAAATAAGAAAATGGATCTACCATGATAACTGAAATGTAATTGAGAGGAGCAGTGTCCTCTAAGAGAACTCATGTTACATCTACAAGAGATCGCTATTACAGTAGTATTTGCTACCTATTGTTGAATCTGAGAACACATGAATGACAGGGCATCAATCTAATGTCTTCCCTTCCACGCCACGTGATGACACATCCACTATTCACGTACATATTATTCTTCACTATGAATTAGGCCCCACGACTGATAAATTTGATATACATTAGCCACCTCTAAAATAATTTGTCTATACTGGAAGCAAACAGAATTAGGATATTGGTTTCATTCAGAGAAATCGGAAGTAGTTAATTTTGCACCACCACGCGGGTCTTGTAATAATGAAATTACAATCACATTCACTTGCCTACACATTCAAACGTGAAACACTGAATTGGGATTCTGTTATACACACACAACCAGTTGGCATCTTACATGCTGTACTTTTGAAGACATATCGGAAATTCACATCAGCACGGAGCTACGCATTAGATCATTTACAGATGATGATGAGACAACTTACTGATTATGGTACACAATTCTATCAATGTTCTAAAGTTTGTCACAGTTTAATGAAACTTTGTATCACATAATCAAAGTCACTTCCCACACACTCGTTTACTGGTGTCTATTAATAGTAGAATACCCTGTCATTAATCAACTGCTGTTCCAGACACTCAGAGCAGTGTCTGGAAAGCTTTTGTACTTTGAAAATACGTAATGACTACACAGACTGAACACTTTAGCAGAGCAGTCAGATATGGGTCTGGCCTCAGTGACAGTCCAGAAACAATCCTCTGGATAGAGTGCGCTAAACCCTAAGCTGGCACCACCTCCACAGTACCTATACCTCCATGTGGATCAGTATTCAAGTAATCATTCAATTCATAAGCTAAATGAAAGAATAAGACATGTACGAGAGGACATAGTTTTCTCAAGCACTACCATCAATTACCTTAAATTATATTTTTCTTAGCCTGAGGGACTAAGAATAATTGGGACTATTTTATCCCGATGACGATAACCCGCAATATTGTACATCAAAGTCATATTGGGGTTGCCTACACAAATATCAATCTTGCATGCTTTCTTGCTACTTGAAAGGTATTCCTATGTTGGATTGGTTCTAGGAGCGTTTTACTTTACTACGCACTTGTCACTCGCCAATACTTCAAGCCATGTCGGCTAGTGCATCTGCCCACTCTGCGAGACTTAGAGCCTTCTACATAAATCATTCTGATGTACCGGTACGCCTGCCCAATGTCATCAGAGTTCTCTTGTTTATGTCTGTCTGGACAAGAAAGAAAAACAATTTATGTCAGGTTACATTTGGCATGAATTGTTTCAGTTTAATTATGGGTAAAGCCCTTATGGTTTTATTAGTATAAATATTATTCTTAAGTTTTTAAATGAAGTTGAAAGTGAAAAACAGAGGTGGTGGAGTTAATGTAGTTGCTACATTACACTGTTTCTTGGTGGACAAGTGGTTGTTTGGTACTGAACATTTCTATAAAATCGTAGATGACGTTCAATAGAAAGCAGTATCCAATAAATACAGTTATACCTTAAAAAAGGGTACTGTGACGGATAAAACAAAGTGTTTTAAAAATTGCTCCATGGTCTTACAAGAGTTGATATAGTACAAAACTAGACAAAATAGACACGTATCAGACTATGCCTTGATGGAAACATACAATAACATATTGGTGGTTTTCTGTGTGCCAAATATATGTAGTAGTCAGTAAACTTCCAACTGAAGCACACTGCTCATTTCTAATTGGCTGAGTTTGCCTCAATATTTAGTCCACTGACTGTGGTGATGACCTTGGTCATGACACGTACAACTGTCTCTCCCATCAGTAATTGTGGCGTACTGACATGGCTGGTTTCAGAAAATTATTAGTGATTCCTTGCAGTGTTAATAATGGGCATTTTGCAATGGAGTCTTATTATTCCCTGTGAGAAATGGCAGACATGGTTTGGCCAAATGAGAGGCTTGTCTTGTGTTTGCCTAACAGCGACCATAGTGCCACTTTCTTTGTAAAAAAAAAAAAAAAAAAAAATATTCAGCAGGGCATTCAAATGCTCAGTAGCACATTCAAGCAATTTGTAAACATGAGATAATTTGCAACAAGGAAAGGATATTGGCAGTCTTAACACAGCGAACACATTACATATTGTCTAGGAAGTGCTGCAAGAAGCAATATGATCTTTAAACAAGTGTGCTGTTGGAGCTGCCAATCACATTCTTACATAGTCAATTCTCAATGAGCAATTACTATATCTACACTGGAATGCCAAAGAAACTGGTATAGGCTTGTGTAATCAAATACAGAGAGATGTAAACAGGCACAATACAGCACTGCAGTTGACAATGGCTATATTAGACAACAAGTCTCAGGCACAGTTATTAGATCAGTTGCTGCTGCTACAATGGCAGGTTATAAAGAGTTAAGTGAGTTTGAACATAGTGTTACAGTCAGCACATGAGCGACAGGACACAGCATCTCTGAGGTAGCAATGAAGTGGGATTTCCCATACAACCGTTTCATGAATATACTGTGAATATCAGGAATCCGGTGAAACATCAAATCTCTGACATTGCTGTGGCCAGAAAAAGATCCTGCAAGAATGGGACCAACAATGACTGAAGAGAATGTTCAGCATGACAGAAGTGCAACCCTTCCGCCAATTGCTGCAGATTTCAATACTGGGCCATCAACAAGTGTCAGCGTGCGAACCATTCAACAAAACATCATCAATGTGGGCTTTCAGAGCCGAAGGCCCACTTGCGTACTTTGAGAATTGCACAACACAAAGCTTTACGTCTCGCCTGTGCCAATCAACACCGACACTGGACTGTTGATGAATGGAAACATGCTACCTGGTCAGACGAGTCTCGTTTCAAATTGTATCGAGCAGATGGATGTGTAAGGGTATGGAGACAACCCCATCAAATCTATGGACCCTGCATGTCAGCAGGGGACTGTTCAAGCTGGTGGAGGCCCTGTAATGACATGGGGCATGTGCAGATGGAGTGATATGGGACCCCTGATATATCTAGGTACAACTCTTGACAGGTGACACATACGTAAGCATCCTGTTTGATCACCTGCGTCCATTGACATCCATTATGCATTCTGACAGACTTGGGCAATTCCCGCAGGACAATGTGACACACATTCATCCAGAATGGCTCCAGGAATGCTCTTCTGAGTTTAAACACTTTCGTTGGCCACCATACTCCTCAGACATGAACATTATTGAGCACACCTGGGATGCCTTGCAACATGCTGTTCAGAAGAGATCTTCACTACCTCATACTCTTATGGACAGTCCTGCAGGATTCACAGTGTCAATTTCCTCCAGCACTGCTTCAGACATTAGTCGAGTCCATGCCACATTGTGCTGTGGCACTTCTGCATGCTCATGGGGGCCCTACACTATATTAGAAAGGTGTACCAGTTTCTATGGCTCTTCAGTGTATATTACATACAGAGTGTGCATGCTCTCATGTCACAAGACCACTATCTGGGTTACCATACAGTTCTTAAGACAAAGTTGAAGATTCAGTGTTTCCAGGCATCATTGTTTTCTCATGTTTATAAATGAGACGGGATTCATATACAGTGAATTAATAAATTATCATAATAAACAAGTGTGAGCAGATTCAAAACCCTGAACAATTGAGGTGCAAAGCATTAGATTTGCTTTAATATCAATGTGGGGACAAGAATTGTGACAGACAGTTGCATTTACAGCTGTACACTTTTTCAGCTGTACACTTTTTAGCAAGTGCTGATTATCAGCAATTTCTGAATACTGTAAGGACGCACTTTTTTCTTCAAAAAATTGCCTCCAAAATTCAGGTGCATCTTATTCTCTATAAAAAAAGTCCAGTGTTTAATTTAAAGTTCCCGCCAGTCTTAAAAATTGACATATATTCAATGCTGCAGGAAACCTATATCTATTTGGCAACAATGGATTCAATTGAGCAGTGCACCGAAGCAACAAACACGAGTTGTGGGGTTCACAAGTTTGATAACACTATCACCCTCTCACCTGTCATCACAAATCCAGAACAGTGTCTATCCTATGATGAGTCACTGCAGTCTAAGATGCTAGTGAACTTTAACAAAAAGTGATTTGTGTCATATTTGTTAGTAGCTAGTTTCATAATGGAAAAAAATGAAAGGTATTCATATGACATGGGCAATAAATTGAAAGTACTACCATATGCAGAAGAATATGGAAACAGAGCAGCATTTCAGCCCTCCACCAACAGAAAATACCACTTCTGACTGGCGAGCCAGTAAAGAGCAACTGAAAAAAATGAGGAAGACTAAATGTGCAAATAGAGGAGTGAATGCAAAACAGCCAAAACTTGGAGATGACGATTTTCAGGGGTTTTAAAAGTTTTTTTTTTTTTTTTTTTTTTTTTTTTAGTCTGGCTTTGCAATCTAATAATAAGAATGGTAAAAGTATTTAAAAAAATGCTTAAAAATTAAGGAGCATCTTACAGCCCATAAAATACGATAACCAATTACCCACTTTACTGAAGAGCATTACTCTTGCAGAAATGTTACAGGTCTGATTCACCAGACCAATATCTACCAACCTAATAATGTAATGAGTGATTCATTGGCCAAGGATGGCCATTAGTATACCTTCCCGGAAATACAGAAGCGTCCGATCCCACCCGTCTGCTTTGATGCACGACATCACAAATATGGCGGAAACGACCATTAACCACGATTCCAATATGGCGCATATAAAGTCGTTACGTACACATTATGAGGACGAAAATACATCAAAAAACAAACACACACATGTTCCACAAAAAGCCTAATGACACTAACGGGACAAGCGCGGGAAATAGGGGGTTTTTGGGTAGGGGCAAACTAAATATAAACAAATTTAGACACCCACCCCCATATAAAACGACGAAAAAACTGACATCACAAAACTCCCCAAATACCACTAAACACAGTATCATCTGGAATCAGGCACTTCCCTTGACCTATATAGCTCAACAGCAGTTCCCAAGCCCATAAATTAGGACCTAACACTTCCCCTGACCTATATAGCTCAAAAACATCTCCCGATACCAATACCAACATTCACAGCCACACATTAGGATTGAACACTTCCCTTGACCTGTTATCCTTACGAAATCTCCACATACAGCCGTCCCTGGTCCGAGACGCCGGAACTTCAGGTAAGCCTCATTTCTTCACGACATACTGACTTCATCCAAAAATCCGAATAGTTGAAGAAATTTTATTAGAGACAACGCACTGTCCCCCATCATAGCCGACAACTGAAAACTGTTGACCCTGTCAGTCATATCCATACCTACCAAAGATATAAAAAAAGCAATTTATCAAAATTCACACACGATGCCACACTCAAAAACTCAACCAAAAACATCACCAAACACACCACCAGAGAGCACCACCGATGGTATCAAAACGACACCTACAAACACGCCACTCTCACAAACTAAATTCCGTGTCGTCGTGACGTCACACACCACAACAGCCTTACGTCACGGGTCAAAGCCGACGGGTGGGATCGGACACTTCGGTTGACCCGCCTTCCCATTCAATTGACTCATCTACTTGATTTCTAGTTATATGGACATTTAATGATTCTGGCATATGTGGACACATTACAGTAATGTTTGTCCCATGTATTCATGCAACTTGATTCTTTGAGGAGGAGAAGTGAATTATTCGTAAAAATAGTGGTACCACTTGGGACCTCCCTGCAGTTTCAAATGCTAAATGGTTATCACATGACAGGATTACCCACATCTCAACTACCTGTTGTTACTAAACGTATGTTTACATGACATTTATTCTAGGTCTGAAAAATACTTTTACCTGTACGAATGTGGGACATTTTTAATTTTAACAGATTGTACTTTATCCTATTACAGTGCTAACAAATATAAGCAATTTCTCATGTTGGAGAAATGGTGCAAAATTGACATATAATACTCCAATGGAAAAGAAACTCTGTAAAAGCATTCTGTAACACAAATATAGTACAAGCTGCTGACTACTATTCACCAGCACCCCTCTGATTGTAATCCCTGCCACTTAATAATTATTTCACATATGAATAGTGCTCTACATACAGATTTGAATATAGGAAGTGGAAAACAAAACAAATTTAACTGTTACTTGTTTCAAATCTCTCATGTGCTAGGAAGAAAATTATGTAACTTGTCTATTCAAACACCAAAAAACCATAAAAGAGAGGGAAAAAAAAGTACTCCAAGGAAGTGGTCATAAACTAGCTGATACTCATATAGATCCAATGTGGACACAGGAGTAGGTATCATTTTCATAAAAAATATAAAGCCTACAACACCCTCTCATCAATACCTGAAATGAAATCCTCTCTCTCAATGACAGTCTCCCCACACCACTTGCCGTTGCCTTCTGTCAATCTCTAACATCTGTAATATCACTGATAAATCTTATGACATTTCCTTATCATTATATATACCCCGCAGCTCCTACCTCTGCCATCTCTGCCACTCTAACGTCTGTCTAATAATGCACGATACCACTTTCTTCAGTCAATCACTGGTAAATCCTGAGTATCAAAGACAGAGCAACTTGGGAAATCATGCATGTTGTTTACCAACTAACATCTGTCAAGTGTACAATATTTTATATAGGAATGACTGCCACTAAGCTGGTTGAGCAGATGAACCAACATAGAAAAACTGCCCACCTTGCAGACACCCAAAATACAGTGGTGACCACACTCTTTCATGTGGCTCAAGGGACCTCAGTGCCTGCCACACCACACATGCTATTTGGATTCTCCTACCCAATACTATTTTCTATGAACTCTGAAGACTGGAACTTGTCCAACATATCTTTGCATTCTGACACAGGCATTCGTTAATATACAATTCCCTCTCTTTTAGCATGTTTTTTTTATATTTATTCTGTATTATTTAATTGATTTCTTGATTGCTTTTTACTTTATTTTTGTTCTCCTCCTACTCTACATTCAGTTCACAGTCTGTTACCTCTGGACTGAAGCTGGTCCAGTGCTTACCAATGTACAAGTATTATCTTTGACCTACTCATTCTGATGAACTCCCCTCCCTTCTTCTCCTCTAGTCCTCATAGCAGGCAGTTCCCTCTTATCTGGGGCCTTCCTTTTTAACATTTAACTCATGAGGCTACTTTTCTGTAACGTATACTACGAGGTGTGGTAGGTCTCTGGGACCCTTATCTGCAAGCCAGTATTTAAAGCACAAACCACTACAAATTTTAATTTATGTTACATAACATTCATGTTTACAATTATTTAAGCGTTTTTAACTGATTTTATTCCATTAAATAAAACTTGGAGTATTTTACTTTTTATCATGCAAAATCACATATACTTTTTGGCTTTTTCAAAATATTTCTTTCTTTACCAATGAACTGCAAACATTACATTCCTTCAATACACTGAGTTACATAAATGCAATTGACCTGATCACTAATGGTAAAAAAAGTTTTTTTCTCGTGGACTGAGAATGTTAATCAATTTCTAGAATATTCCAAATTCTCTCCTGTATTAACATCGGTACCTTAAAAAATTCTTCTTTGCTATCAATTCCACTTTCTTCAATAGCATTCGTCAATTCCATCCTGGGACCAATGACCTTGTGGTTTGTATCCTCCCCCAAATCAACCAATTCCATCCACTCAAAATACAAGAAAATGATACTTTATACTGCAACCGCAGAAACACATCACCTGGATAATGCTGTCTGGCCATTACATACTAAAAAACAGCTTGCAATACCTAGATTAAGATATACTTTCACTAAATACAATCAACTTCAGGAATTCATGAAATATCATTACATTTCTATGCAAACATGGAATGAACACTCACCTTGGAAATACTGTTGATTGGACCATTTGGAAATGATGAATCCTGAAGCAATGCACACCATTCTTCCAAAGACTTCTCTCTGAAACGATTTCTCAGCGTTTCTATTAGTATCTTCCTGTTCTTCACTCTCATCTCATTGTTGCAGAATCGTTCATCTACCACTAAATGTGGCAAATCCAATTTTTCACAAAGCTCTTTGAACTGCTGGTTGCTACCAGCACCAATTGTTATATAACATCCGTCAGATGTAGGAAATGATTCATAGGGCACAATGCTTGAATGACTTGTTCCCCAGCGTTCTGCTTCCAAACCAACATTTAAATTGTTTGCTGCTACATTAATTAGACACGAAACCTGAGTAGATAACAAGTCACAGTCTATCTTCTGTCCCAAACCCGTGCGACCTCTCTGGAATAATGCTGCTATAATTGCACCATGAGCATACAAACCTGTAGCCATATCTGTCATTGGAACGCCAACTTTACATGGTTCTCCACTGCGTGGTCCAGTTATATGCATTAGTCCCCCAACAGATGCAGCTATTACATCATATCCCGGTCTTTTACTATATGGTCCTTCTGAGCCATATCCAGTAATAGAGCAGTAAATCAGCTTGGGCGCTACATGCTTGATTGTGTCATAATCTAAATTAAATTCATTTAGTTTTCCTGGTACATAATTTTCAACTAAAACGTCACACTTAGCTGCTAGATCATGGATAACCTTTTGGCCTTTGGGAGATTTCAAATCAACACATACACTCTTCTTGTTCCGGTTAACAGCAAGGAAGTAGTAAGATTCTTTAGTGCCTTTGATAAAAGGAGGCCCCCAGTTCCGCGACTCGTCCCCGATTTGAGGTCTCTCTATTTTAATAATTTCCGCTCCCAGATCACCTAAAATCATTGTGCAAAATGGACCCGCTATTATTCTCGATAGATCCAGTACCCTGATGCCATCCAACGGACCTGTCTTATTAGTCACTACATCTGCATACCATTTTTTGCAATTTAACGAGACGAAATTGCACTGGTCCAAAAAGATGCGAGTTTTTATCAAATTCCCAATCCGAAATAGCATTTTTATATCGATGTAAGACTCCTTCTTACTTTACACTAAAAAATCTCAACGCGTATAGTGGAAAGATAAGCAATGATTCCTCAAACAAGTCGTAAAATGTAATAATCCTTACGCAAGAGACAGTACACAGATAACGGTCATACCTGCTGAATATCCTCTTCGCTTTCGACCAGTGTCACAGTGGCTTCGGCGGGTGTAGCCGAACGGGTTTGCTCTGTCATAGTGTCACTCTTCAGGAAAACCTAGTCAGCACTAACCATACAATCACGACACACTCGTTCTAGCACGTATCAAACGTAAACAACTGTACATTGCCGACACCACAAAAATACGTTCGCCAAAGATTATCTTCGTCAAAAACAAACACTATCTGACATATTATATAGAAACACTGCCGGTCACTATCAGTGAACAAGGGACATAACACATGTGTCTCTGCCGCTATACTACATATAAAAGGTGCATACCGCTGTGAACTGCAAGTACTTAGCTTGGTACCAAATGCTATAGATTTTCCCGTACAATTGCGTATGTAGTGCGAGAAGAATGATTAAATGCCTCTGCGTATGCCATAATTCGTCTAATCTTGTCTTCACAGCCAATAAGGCAGCATTACGATGGTGGATGAATTATTTCTTAAGATTCTTCACTTAACATTAGTTCTCAAAACGATTTAAGTCGGTTTTCGCGGAAGAACTGTAGTCTCTCTTAAAGTACCCTTTCCCAACACTTCCGTGATGCTGTAACGTGAGTCAAGCAAACCTATGACATTTCCTGACAGATTAAAACTGTGTGCCCGACCGAGACTCGAACTCGGGACCTTTGCCTTTCGCGGGCAAGTGCTCTACGAGATACTGGCAGAAGTAAAGCTGTGAGTACCGGGCGTGAGTCGTGCTTGCCCGCGAAAGGCAAAGGTCCCGAGTTCGAGTCTCGGTCGGGCACACAGTTTTAATCTGCCAGGAAGTTTCATATCAGCGCACACTCCGCTGCAGAGTGAAAATCTCATTCTGGAAACCTATGACATTTCGTGCCGCCCATCGTTCTACACGTTCAGTGTCCCCCCCGTTAGTCCTATCTTATACGAGTGCGTTATACTCAAGCATTATGAAACACACAAGTGAATAGTAATCAGTCTCTTTTGTTGACTAAATAAATATTCTCAGTATCCTTCCAACGAATCAATGTCTGGAACCTACCTCACTGACGACTGAGCCTTTGTAAACATTCCGGATCATATTAGTACAAAATAATGCATCTAGGTATTAAATGAGTTCGATGATACCAGTTGTGACTCATTGATGTTGTAGCACAAAATACTTCCTTTCTACTTTTAAACATTAAAAGCATGTTTTCACTCTTCGCACCATTTATAAACTTATAAAGATCTGCCTCGGTATTTGTGCAGCTTCTTTTTCTTACATTCTTCATTACAGATAGCTGCATCATCTGCAAATCGTCAGAGGTAACGTTCTATTACTTTTGTCTGACAGATCATCAATATGTCAGTGCAGAAGTTCGTAGCGTCGTCGTTTTGCATTTTGATGTTCCATTTAACTATGGGTTTATTTATTGATCGTCATTTATTATTTATAGTTCATGTTGCTATTTGAGTTTACATATTGTCACTTTGTCATTTGGAGACAGTGAGTGGAGCTGTAGACAGTAGAAAATGGAGTGCCAAGAGAAGAAATCTGAACATCTTCAACATACCGGTTGTGGTGTCACCGCCAGACACCACACTTGCTAGGTGGTAGCCTTTAAATCGGCCGCGGTCCGTTAGTATACGTCGGACCCGCATGTCGCCACTATCAGTGATTGCAGACCGAGCGCCGCCACACGGCAGGTCTAGAGAGACTTCCTAGCACTCGCCCCAGTTGTACAGCCGACTTTGCTAGCGATGGTTCGCTGACAAATTACGCTCTCATTTGCCGAGACGATAGTTAGCATAGCCTTCAGCTACGTCACTTGCTACGACCTAGCAAGGCGCCATTACCAGTTACTATTGATGCTGTAAAACATGTACCGTCAAGAGCGATGTTCACCAATTATGAATTAAAGTTAAGTATTCCAGTAGTTACGTACGTTCTTTGCTACTATAACGTCCTTGTCCAGTTCCAGACCTCACGCCAGCCTGCGTGAGCTTAAACGCGTGCCTTTCGGCTTCCTCCTAGTGGATTGGCTGTCTTGCCAGTCCACAACACCGGTATTCTTCTGTTTCAGTACAATATAGAGCTGACAGCAGCGGAGGCAGCCAAAAACATTTGTACCGTGTATGGGGATAATGCCATTGGACAGAGCACAGCAAGAAAACGTTTTCTCGTTATAAGGAGGATCGCATTGACATTAGTGGCTCTCCACCTTCAGGAAGACGTTTGGTGTTTGATGAAGATCGCATAAACGTGTGGCTGCCGCGCCAAGAAATGCGTGAACTGTAGTTACAGCCAGCACAAGCCATAGTTCGCATCATGTAGGAAGACGGCCCTATTTTCAGGCATTCTGTGCTTCCCTACCGTTAACTGTTAGCAGTCAATAAGGTTCATTCTCTCTCCGAGCGGCTAAGCGCGAGTTACAAACCAGACGCCGAGAATCTTTCTTTCGCATGTTGAGCAAATGCAGTTTCATTCACAGAGCGACCGAATTATTCATTCGGATGTCGACGTTACTTTCTTGTACCAGTATAGCTGTAATGTGCATCTGTAAACGTTTCAGTGTGATTTCCGAGTGAATATGTCAGGTGACAGCAATAAACGTGAAGTTCCCAACAGGTAATTTTAATTATATTGTGTGTCTATGGAGTATCGTCTTAGTTGTGCGACTGGATTCGTGATTTCCTGTCAGGAAGGTCACATGGAAAATCATCGAATGAAACTAAGTGATATCTGGCGTTTGCGAGGAAGTGTTGTAGGCCTTCTGCAGTTCCTGATCTAATAAACGATTTAGGAGTCAATCTGGGCAGCCCTCCTAGACTCTTTTCAGTTGGTGCTGTGATTTATCATCTTATAAAGTTACCAAGTGATTAAAATAAATTACAAATCGATTTAGACAAGAAATCTGCAGGGTGAGAAAAATGGCAGTTGACTGTGAATAATGAAAAGTCTGAAGTCATCCACATCAGTACTAAAAGGAATCCGCAAATTTTCGGTTTACAGGGTACATCACACGCATCTAAAGACTGTAAATTCAACTATATGCTTAGGGATTATAATTATAAATAACGTAAACTGCAAGGATCACATGGATAATATTATGCGGAAAGCAAACCAAAGACTGCGATTCATTGGTAGAACACTTAGAAAATTGCAGGGCTACTAAATAGACCACTTACACCATGCTTTGCCGCTCTCTTCTGCGGTACTGCTGTCCAGTGTGGGATCCACAGTGGATAGGACAGATCGAAAAACTTCGAAGAAGGCAATTCGTTTTGTACTACCGCGAGATGTAGCGGAGAGACTGTCACAGATATGATCCGCGAATTGGGGTGGATTCATCAAAACAAAGGCGTTTTTCGTAGTGGCAGGATCTTCACATGAAAATTCAGTCGCTAACTTTCTCCTCAGTGTGTGCAAATACATTGTTGACGCCCACCTACATAGGGAGGAATGATCGCCATAATAAAATAAGAGAAATTAGAGCTCACACGGGAAAATTAAAGTGTTCGTGTTGCCCGCGCACTGTTCGAGAGTGGAATGGTAGAGAAATAGCTCGAAGGTAAACCTTCTGCCAGGCACTTAATTGTGCATTGCAGAGTAATCATGTAGCTGTAGATGCTTCACAAGCAGTCCAGGAGTTTTATGACCCGCATTTCTAACTTTTTCAAATATGAATCTGAAAGCAAGACTTCTATTTGACATTTTGAAGACTCAAGAACGAACTGCAGAAGCACGTTCCAGCAAGAGAATTGTACAGAGAATAGTAAACAAAAGTGTCAGAGACCTCAGAAGAACCTCAGGAAAATTTATTTTCATGTCACCTGGAAATCATCGAAATCGCAAGAGAGCTGTGACACAAGTAGATGGCTCCGAATTTGAAATGTATATAACAAGGGAATACATGACATCATAAAAACTGGTTATAATTATGCCTGAGCAAATTGGCTTCAAAAATAGCGCTTCGTCAATGCAAATAATTTTAAAAGACATTGGCTTCAAATATGTTAAGAAGAGAGTTTTTAATTGAAGGAAGTGAGATAGAAACAGCACAAACCACATCCCTTATAAAGGTGCATGATACAAGAGGAGGAGATAGTTCTACACTGTATTTACCTTGATGAAACATTCGTGAATCAGAATCATTCCTTGAGTCTCTGCTGGAAAATGAGTGATGGTACTGGCGGTTTTAAAGTTCCCATAAGAAAAGGTTCTTGGATACTTATTCTGCATGTTGGGTCTTCCTCTGAGTTGGCCCTGAGAGTAAACTTGTATTCACATGTAAGAAAAGCAGTAGTGACTGCCATTCGGAAGTGAACACTGTCACTTTCAGGAAGAGGTCCACAGCACAACTCTTGCTACATTGTGTTTCAAAGTGGATCATTGTAATCACCATGCCAGTTATCATTCAGCTGTTACAGAGAAAAGACCAAGTACAAACATCAGGAAAGGGGAGATTTTGCTCTGGCTGAAAAATAAAAATATTCTGGACAATATAAGTCATACTAGAGGCGAACTACTGCAGCTTGTTAATTTATAAAAGTCATGGAACAGAATGTACAAATTCGATTTTCTTGCATGTCACTGTGGTCACAAAGTTTTGCATTTACCCACATATCATCACTGTCAGTATAATCCACACAATTATTTTGCACACAGTTACAAGCTATGTGGGGGAGGGGGGGGGGGGGGAACATTCAACACAACAGACACTGAATGTTTGTGCACGAAGCAATAGATAGCATCCCCTTTCAGATTGGGCACACTGTGTGTATCATGGTGAAACGTTTCAAAAATAAGACTTTGACAGGGTGGTGAAGATGGATAGAAACTTTGATCCTATCATCCTAAATTTTCAATCAAATGGTTCAGACATGAATTCATATAGCAGATGGTATTACGATGTACACTTTGAAACCAAGTAAAGTAATAATCTTTCTTCATTTTAAAGACTCATGGTTTAAAATGTCTTTGTCAACGTATCAATTGCATACATAGTACATGTGAACTTCCAAACTTTTATTGGTCTGGAACATGTAGTTTATGAAGTATTCAGACCATAATGTTCAAAACATTGACCAAGGAGAAGTTAAGCATCTCCCAGCATGTTGCATGCTCTAATTACTCACGAGAATGTGGTCAGGCAATTTGTCAAAAACTCCAATACTTAGACAAGTAGCCGCTGTCATTTTCAAACACGAATTGGAAAATGCCTTAAAATGAAAGGGAAGGATATCTATCGAGATATCGGTGGTTTTCGACGTTATCGGTCAACATTGCGTCGAGTTATTCACACAAGATCGTTAATTGTTTGCTTGTTCAGTGGATCATTAATGCATTCACCAACTGTAATCTTGAACGAATTAGTTTAAACTCATAATGCCTGTTGACATCGAAAAATATTATCACTTACTGGCAACTTTTACGATAATCTATTGCACTAGTATCTGCTATGAGTAATTCTTTTTATGCATAGTGATTTACATTGAGCTGCAGTGAAACATACCCACATGAAAGCGTTATATACATTTAAAAAGTTATGTGGAGCGGAAGCAGTTGTCAAATATGACCATTTCGGTTCGAGTTCGAAGTTTATGTTGTTGTGTATTACATTTTTACTTATAGTCCAAATCGCAGTAAATGGCAATTATTGCCACCATTTTCGATGATCTTATCGTTAGACAATCGCCATCACACAGACAACTGCTGTGGAGCAATGAACACAACCTCAAGACGTGAAGTAAGACTTCTCTTATGTAGATGACTGATAGAAATCGGTTTTAAAATGTATTTCACTTCTGGCCATTAAAATTGCTACACCATGAAGTTGACGTGCTACAGACGCTAAATTTAACCGACAGGAAGAAGATTTTGTGATATGCAAATGATTAGCTTTTCAGAGCATTCTCACAAGGTTGACGCCGGTGGCGACACCTACAACATGCTGACATGAGGAAAGTTTCCAACCTATTTCTCATACACAAACAGCAGTTGACCGGCGTTGCCTGGTGAAACGTTGTTGTGATGCCTTCGGTAAGAAGGAGAAATGCATACCATCACATTTCTAACTTTGATTAAGGTCGGATTGTTGCCTATCGCGATTGCGGTTTATCGTGTCGCGACATTGCTGCTCGCGTTGGTCGAGATCCAATGACTGTTAGCAGAATATGGAATCGGTGGGTTCAGGAGGGTAATACGGAATGCCCTGCTGGATCCCAACAGCCTCGTATCTCTAGCAGTCGAGATGACAGGCATCTTATCTGCATGGCTGTAACGGATTGTGCAGCCATGTCTTGATCCCTGAGTCAACAGATGGGGACCTTTGCAAGACAACAACCATCTGCACGAACAGTTTGACGATGATCGCAGCAGCATGGACTATCAGCTCGGAGACCATGGCTGTGGTTACCCTTGACGCTGCATCACAGACAGGAGTGCCTGCAATAGTGTACTCAACGACGAACCTGGGTACACAAATGGCAAAACATCATTTTTTCGGATGAATCCAGGTTCTGTTTATAGCATCCGTGTTTGGCGACATCGCGGTGAATGCACATTGGAAGCGCGTATTCGTCATCGCCATACTGGCGTATCACCTGGCGTGATGGTATGGGGTGCCATTGGTTACATGTCTCGGTCACCTCTTGTTTGCATTGACAGCACTCTGAACAGTGGACGTTACATTTCAGATGTGTTACGACCCGTGGCTCTACCCTTCATTTGATCCCCGCAAAACCTTACATTTCAGCAGGATAATGAACGACCGCATGTTGCAGGTCCTGTATGGGCCTTTCTGGATACAGAAAATGTTCGACTGCTGCCCTGGCCAGCACATTCTCCAGATCTCTCACCAATTGAAAACGTCTGGTCATTGGTGGCCGAGCAACTGGCTCATCACAATACGCCAGTCACTACTCTTGATGAACTGTGGTATCTTGTTGAAGCTGCATGGGCAGCTGTACCTGTACACGCCATCCAAGCTCTGTTTGACTCAATGCCCAGGCGTATCAAGGCCATTATAACGGCCAGAGGTAGTTGTTCTGGGTACTGATTTCTCAGAATCTATGCACCCAAATTGCGTGAAAATGTAATCACATGTCTGTTCTAGTATAATATATTTGTCCAATGAATACCCGTTTATCATCTGCATTTCGTCTTGGTGTAGCAATTTTAATGGCCAGTAGTGTATTTCCTCCTCGTATTATACATTCACGTATAATACGATGTAAAGAAGGCAAATGAACCTGATTGTTGTTCGCAGCAACACAGTTCAGCAACAAAGACTTTGTTTGCACACTCTCTGCGGCCATTCATGTGGAGACCTTATCCCTTCCACACTTCCTTATCGCTCTGCCTCTATGCGCGGAAGCGTCGTCGTCCTTGATGCGGCTGTAACCACGCTTAGCATGTGCTGGCGCACCCACAGATTTTCGGTCAGGACAAATTTTGGCAACAGTGCAATGCACATGGGCGCGCCCAAGACACATCAGAGCACAGTGCGAGCTGAACAATAGAATTGCGTAGACGCTTCTCCATGCGTCTGATTCTGATTGCCATAGGCCATGTGTGAAGAGCTTAATATGAGCTCGTCACAAATTGTACGATATTATTTAGACAGCATCGTCCATTCGTCCATCTCATTTCATGGCGACCGCATAGTACATGGCGCCCTATGGGTTGGAAGACAGTTATCGATTTCGTCTACTCAGATGTCCATCGTTCTTTCTGTGGTTACACGAATGGACCATGTGATCGATCACTGAGGAGTGTACACCCTCCAGGAATGGAGTTTTAACGCATCTATTCTGCAACACGTTACTGGGGTCACACATTCATGAGAACACAGATTTTCGTTATTGGAAAACATTGATATTGACTGTGTATTCCTTTCCCATGAATAAATATACCATTGTGTTGACATGCTCTTTGTCAGTTACTGACACAACATCTTACACCCTGAGAACAGCGTATGGATGTGGCAATAAAACTTACCCACTGCATCACTAACTTCCCCTCTGGGGGACCATCGCCTTGACGAAGTGCTGTCCGTGTGGGTGGAGGGGCTTTGAGAAGCTGAGGGCTATGCCAAAGGTAGAGGAGCTACTGCTGGAAAGGCCTTAGTTGATGGATCTGACTAATAGTGTCCCACAATTTCCTGTCTTCCTTATCCACTCCTAGTCCTTACTCAATTCCCTTCCCCAACCCAAGATGTGATGCGATCTGTGCCAAGGCGTGCTCGGCACATGGGAAGATGTGTCACAAACGATACCTTGGGATACCAGGCAACCTCCCTAAGTAAGTAACCTTACATCGTGTGGGGTTTCAGTGGTGTGGACCATGTAGATCCCCAAATCTCGTGAGACTAAGATGGACAAAACTGATTTAAATAATTTAAAACAAACTGAGGGGCACACTGAGACCTCAGACACGCAAACATTGGGGTCAGGTCCGATGGAATGCACTCTCACTACTGAATCAGGGTCTAGACCTGAGCAAGAAGTGGGAACTGTGACTGAGAAGTTGGACCAGATCAAGATTAAAGCCTTGTCTGGGGCCCACAGGAGGATACTTCTCAGGGAAGAGAAAGAAAGGAATGAAAAGAATGGCTTCCCAAACAAAAGTGGAGGGACATAAAAGGGCTTGAGCCCAAGACCAACAACAAAAAACTGTCTCAGGTTTGAAAGGAATGTGCAGACCCCCTCAACATCAAAGACAGGTAACAAGAGGATAAGGGAGAAATCTAAGACTCCCTCCTTTCAGGATAAGTGAGTCCAGGAAAAGCCGAGGCAAGAAATAGGGAAACAGAATTATAGTACTGCAGTCTCGATTTTTAGGATGGCAGTTATCCAAGAAGGCTATCCACTGGTAAGTATCACCTTGCAGCAGGAGGAGCTCATGCAGATGGCCCACTTTGAAACGATTGGGGGGGGGGGGGGGGAACTGGTCCAGGACGCAAATTCAGGAAGGTCTATCTCGATCATGGTGCCCTAATTTTTGTCTGTGAGGGGATGCATAGAGTGGAATGGCTCAAGGACAAGGTGCCCATTGTATCCCTGTGGAAGGATGCGAAGCTGCTGGTCAAAGTGGCAGCTGAGCTTCTTAAGACTGCAAAGGTATCATTATGGGTACCAAAGATCCTTCAGGATGTCTCTCCAAAGACTCTGTTCGAGAAAATAGGGGTCCAGAAGCCAAAAGTCTCAACAGAGTATTGGAGAGTAATCAACCATAAGGCTGTACCGGAATGACGAACCCTGGTGGTGGAGATCAGAGAGAAGTTCTGAACGCAATGCGAGAGCAAGACCTGAAATTGTTTTTAGGGTTATCACAAGTCGCCGTCAGGGTAATCAAAGACCTCAAAAGCAATTATGGCAGAGAGATGGAGACTTGAGGTGGTGCAGATTATTATGCAGCACAGTAAATGGGCCACTGCTGCCTTGAGCCTTCGCCTGGGGAGACAGGAAGTGGACGTGGCCCTGATACAAGAACCATACTTGTATAAAGGGGGTGTCTCGGGCCTCGGTGGTACTGGAGGTAAGTTGATCTATGCTAGAAATCTAATAAACTCCAGAACATGCATTTATGTGAGAAATGGAATTTCTTTCATGCCAATGATGAATTTCTGTTACAAGGACCTGGTGACCATCAGAATGCAGCATTGTGAGGAAGGTATCACGAGGGAAATTGTTTTGGTGTCAGCACACTTTCCTTACCAAGACAGCTCTCCTCCTCCTATGAAAGTGAGGAGACTGACGGAAAACTGCCTTCGGCAAGGCGACAAACTGTTGGTTGGATGTGATGCCAGTGCCAACAAACTAGTGTGGGGCAGCAAGAACACCAACAGTAGAAGTGAGTACCTTCAGGAATTTCTCTTGTCTAACAACCTGGAGGTCCTGAATAGGGATGACGAACTTACATTCAGGAATAGCAGAAGGGAAGAAGTAATTGATATAACCTTTGGTTCTATGATGGTGGGCAGCTATGTCAAACAATGGCATGCGGTGTTCGAGCCATCCTCATCGAATCACGTTCAAGGCTGAAATGGGAATCAGACAGACGACGGCCTATAGGGATACCAGGAAAACAGACTGGAAGGACCTTGACTTAAGCTTATCGGAAATTGAAACCTCGATAAGAAATCCAGTGGAGTTTGAGGAAA
Source organism: Schistocerca cancellata (assembly GCF_023864275.1). Lineage (NCBI taxonomy): Eukaryota > Metazoa > Arthropoda > Insecta > Orthoptera > Acrididae > Schistocerca > Schistocerca cancellata. The sequence continues at coordinate 142,749,796 of NC_064631.1, read as the reverse complement.
TATCAGAGGCTGTAGCCTCTTCCATAGTGACCTCACACCAGGACAAATGCTCAACCAACAAGAAGTGCTCAAGTAGGAGTGTGCCTTGGTGGAACAACAACTTGGAAACACAAAGAAGACATGTAGGAAGACTGTTTATCCTTGCGAGATGTAAAGGACAATGGGCAAAATATCGCGAGGCCCTTGTCAACTACAACATTGCAATTAGACAAGCAAAGGAGACATCGTGGAAGACATTCTGTGAGGAAGTGGATGGCACAGCTGCTCATGCCAGACTTCACAAAATCCTCACTACAGTACCAACCAATTCAGGAGGAACATTGAGGAAGGACGATGGGGAACATACAAAGACAGCACATGAGATGCTGGATTTGCTGCTCAAAACTCTCTTCTCTCAATATCCTCTGGTGGATAGTACAGACCAGAATGCGATCCCTGAGAGACAACAGTTCTCAGGCATTCGAAGAGAGGACTGGGAATCAGCCAAGGAGTGTGTCGACTTCAGTAAAATCCATTGGGCAGTGGGAACATTCCAACCGTTCAAGTTACCTGGCCCAGATGGAATCTTTCCAGCTCTCCTGCAACAAGCAGGAGAGAATTTTATAAGAGTACTATGCAGATTATTCAGAGTTACCTTATCAGCAGGAATAATTCCCAATGCCTTTCTTCCAAAACCAGGGAGAATTGATCATACCAAGGCCAAGGATAAGAGATCAATCAATCTGCCCTCCTTCATTTTTCAAAAATTGGAAAAACTAGTTAATGTAAATGTTTGGGAGAGTAAGATAACTAGGCCTCCTCTATATTCAAACTAACATGCATATCAACCAGGAAAAATCATCTGAGGCAGCTCTACACCAACTCGTTGGGAAGGTGGAGAGAGCACTTCACTTTCAGGAAATAGCCCTCTGCATGTTCCTGGACATTGAGGGGGCGTTTAGTAACACAATCTTCGATTCCATGGTTAGGGCAGCAGAGGTGCATGACCTGGGGACCACTATATGAAGGTAGACTAATGCTTAGTGGAAGGAAGGTAGAGGCAACCATGATGAATGAAAAGATGGTAATTAACACCACTAGAGGTTGTCCACAAGGAGGAGTTTTGTCCCATTTATTCTGGAATCTAGTGGTGAATGAACTCATTGAGGAACTAAGTTCTAGACCTTGCTTTTGCCAAGGATACGCAGATTACCTCGTCATAGTAATATATGGCAAATTTACTGACAGTCATGAATGTGGCACAAGGTGCGCTGCACATTGTAGAAGATTAGAGCTGCAAACAGGATCTATGGGTTAATGCTAAGAAGATTGTTGTGGCACCATTCACGAAGAAGCATATCCAACACTCAAGTTGGAATCTAAAGCTTTTCTATGAATCCCTATCTGTGAAGGGGATAGTGAAATGCCTAGGGGTAACCTTAGATGAGAAACTAACATGGACCCCTCACAGTAAGAGAGGAACTCTAGTGAGTACCAGAAGAGCTTGTGGCAAAAACTGAGGCCTAAGCCCTAGAGGTACGCACTGGCTATACACCATGGTGGTTAGACTTAGGATCTCCTACAGGGCTGTAGTGTGGTGGAAGAAGGTAGAGCAGCTGGTTGCAGCTAAGGAGCTTGCTAAGGTACAGAGACTGCTTAGTCATAACAGGCGAAATTAGCAAATTAGCAACACACCAACTGCTGGGACGGAAACCATGCTGGACATGCCTCCATTACACCGAAGGGTCAAGATGGAGGCAGCAGCTGATGCATACATGCTCCAAACTGGTAAAAATAGGTCTCATTGGAATATCCAGAATCACACACTAAAACAGAGAGTGAGGTAAATATAGGAATGGTTGGGGAAATGCTGGCTGACTACATAATAACTTCCAACTGCTTCAACAACCCTTACAATATAATAATTGGAAGCAGGGAGCAGTGGGAGAAAACAGTTCAACATTGTACGGGGGACATTGTCTGGTTCACTGATGGGTGGAAATCAGACCAAGGCGCTAGGACTGGGATGTACGGGGTTCAGCCCAGACTGGAGGGCATCATCTCTCTACGGAAACTAGCCTCAGTATTCCAAGCTAAAATCACCACAATCAGGGCATGTGTGGAAGAGAATGTGCATAGGTGCTACAAGAACTGTAGCGTCTACATCCATTCAAACAGTCAGGTAGTCCTGAAGTCATTGGCAGCTCCTGCAACAAAATCTAAGATTGTTGCACAATGTCAAAGGTTTCTGGTGGAGCTAGGGGCAAGCAACAGGGTAAGCCTTGTGTGGGTCCCTGGACACTCAGGGATCAGTGGCAACGAACAAGCTGATATATCGGCCAGGATGGTGGCAAAGACTCCATTCATTGGATCGGAAACTGTCCTGACAATCACCAAGGCTATGATCAAACTAGAACTACAGAACTGGCTCAGAAGAAAGCATGTAGAATACTGGACCAAGGTCTATAAACAAAAACGTGGCAAGATAATGATGACAAAGCCATGTTTTAAAAGAAGCTCTGTAATCCTGGGCTTGAACAGGAAAGAGATTAAACTCGTGGTTGGACTGATGATCGGCCACAGGAACTGAACAAAACACCTACATACAATGGGTATAATGGAAGAAGACTCTGAATGTCGGATCTGTGATGAAAGTGAAGAAATTGTGTCTAACAAAGATCTGGTAGAGAGACTCCTTGCACTATTTAAGGGTATTGGTGGCGTTTACTAGATATACAGGGAGCGATACCACACAATAAACTCTGTTTCAGTGCGGGCAGTGGCGGTTTAGACCAAAGCTGTTTTAGCTTCCCTGCAAAAATCAAATCAAATCAAACCACTAACTTGTAAATGGCGATCCTTCTCGTTCCCACCCCACTAGTGACCCTGAGATGATCAGTGTGCTAAACTCATAGTGACAAACACTCATCAGCTTGTGTGATGCGAAACCGTTCATGCAATTACGCTAACATCCTTTTGGGGCTTAGACACATTTGGCTGCAGTGCCATATAAAATCATCTTTTCATGGGAGAACCGGCTGGGGGTGTCAGATACCTTGTAGACAAGCTCTCAATATTCACAAGCTCTCAATATTCCCGAAATCCAGGGTGAGGGTCTGCAAGATTGCTGAGGAGCTATCTCTTCCAGCTGCAAATAACTTGATAGTCAAAACGCATGGCATACACCACCGAAATTAGAATCTCAGATTACGTTGCACATTCACGTGGACTTTGACTTTGGCTGGCATCAATGTGTCAATCCTGGGTGAGGATTTCCTCAGACACACAGACACAACAAGCTGCTTGCTGATATCACAGACGCCCAGCAGATAGACGCAGTCGCAAGTTTGAAGACAGCAGGACAGCAGTGGGAGGCAACTTTCTTCAGTCAAGTGACCTGGAGGCTATGCCGACATCGTCAACAAATTTCCAGAGCTCTCTCGCCCTCCTGGTGCTCCGAGGAGCGTGAAACATTCAGTGGTCCACCATATCATAACTAACTTCCTCCCGCTTCATGCATCCACACTGACTCGTGCCCAACATGGTTGCTGTAGCGAAGGCTGATTTCGTGGCCATGTAGCGACAAGGTACTGTCCGACCACTCAGCAGCCCTTGGTCATCAGCCTTGCACTTAGTCCCCAAAAAAACCTTTCATGGCGCTCATGTGGTGACTATCGTGCCTTGAATTCACGAGCACTATCAGACCAATATCTGGTACCGCACCGTCAAAATTTTAGCCACGCCTTGGTGGGCTCAATAATACACAGCAAAATCGATTGCACACAGGCGTTCATGCAAATTCCAGTGGCTCCAGAAGACATTTAAAAAAAGGCAATACCATTTGGGCTCTTCAAGAGCATGTACATGACTTTGACCTTTTGAATGCTTCCCAGACATAGCAGCGTTTACTGGACAGCGTCTTGCAAGGTTCAGCATGTTTTTTCGGGTATGTTGACGACATCTTGATCTTGGTTCAAATGGTTCAAATGGCTCTGAGCACTATGGGACTTAACTTCTGAGGTCATCAGTCCCCTAGAACTTAGAACTACTTAAACGCAACTAACCTAAGGACATCACAAACATCCATGCCCGAGGCAGGATTCGAACCTGCGACCGTAGCGGTCGCGTGGCTCCAGACTATAGCGCCTAGAACCGCTCGGCTACTCCGTCCGGCATCTTGATCTTCTCGACATCGCCGATGGTCCACTGCCACAACCTAGCAACTGTCTTTCAACGTCTGAGTGAGACAGCCATCATTATTAATGCCCTGAGGTGCATATTTGATGCCACGGAAATACAGTTTCTTGGTCACTTAATCCATTGGCTTACGCAACCGGTTCATAGCCGGCCACGCGTTTTAATTCCATTATTACATCGCCAACTGTGAGATGGGCCGAGCAGCTTTAGCTTCTTTTTTCTGTTTCTTATTTTCTGTCAATAGATGGCACGACATATTATATACTATTGGAAAGCTGATAAATCGCTATATTTAGTGATGTATAACACACTCGATTTCTTTAGATATTTTCCGAGTTATAAACAATCGTTTTCAGGTTTTTTCACCAGCTGTGTAGTAGCAAACAATGTCGTACTATGAAGTAGTAGTAGTAGAAGGTTTATTCATCCTTACATCTCTTTTTACAGGGATACAGGACATGTCAAAGTACTCATAAGTTTAGACCACTTTAAAATAAGCTAATTCGTATGCACATATATTTACAGACTTCTAGTTAGACACAATCATTAGATTTACTCCTAGTATGCAATACTTTTTTTTACAAATAAGTTACTAAATAATGTAATGCCACACTGTTCACTCATATCTCACTATCAGTCACTACACACACTATCCACACATTGTTTCATAGCACTTCATTCACCACACACACACACACACACACACACACACACACATACACACACACACGCGCGCGCACACACACACTGATGATCTTTGGGCCATTTTATGTATTGCAACTTCCCATTTGCTATCCTGCAAAACTGAGTCAGCATGCCTCCGTAATCAGTGAGATGTAGAGGTCAGAAAGAGGAAAAGGTGTTCTACATCTACATCCATACTCCGAAAGCCACCTGACAGTGTGTGGCGGAGGGTACTTTGAGTACCTTTATATTTTCTCCCTTCTATTCCAGTCTCGTATTGTTTGTGAAAAGAAAGATTGTCGGTATGCCTCTGTGAGGGCTCTAATCTCTCTGATTTTATCCTCATGGTCTCTTCGCGAGATATACGTAGGACGGAGCAATATACTGACTTTATCCTCATAGTCTCTTCGCGAAATATATGTAGGAGGGGGCAATACACTACTTGACTCCTCGATGAAGGTATGTTCTCGAAACATCAACAAAAGGCTGTACCAAACTACTGAGCGTCTCTCCTGCAGAGTCTTCCACTGGAGTTTATCTATCATCTCCGTAACGCTTTCGCGATTACTAAATGATCCTGTAACGAAGCACGCTGCTCTCCGCTCTTCTCTATCTCTTCTATCAGCTCTATTTGATATGGATCCCACACCGGTGAGCAGTATTCAAACAGTGGGTGAACAAGTGTACTGTAACCTACTTCGTTTGTTTCTGGACTGCATTTCCTTAGGATTCTTCCAATGAATCTCAGTCTGGCATCTGCTTTACCGACGATTAATTTTATATGGTCATTCCATTTTAAATCACTCCTAGTGCCTACTCCCAGATAATTTATGAAATTAACTGCTTTCAGTTGCTGACATGCTATATTGTAGCTAAATGGTAAAGGATCTTTCTTTCTATGTTTTCGCAGCACGTTGCACTAGTCTACATTGAGATTCAATTGCCATTCCATGCACCATGCGTCAATTCGTTCCAGATCCTCCTGGATTTCAATACAATTTTCCATTGTTACAACCTCTCGAAATACTACAGCATCGTCTGCAAAAAGCCTCAGTGAACTTCCGATGTCATCCACAAGGTCATTTATGTATATTGTGAATAGCAACGGTCCTACGACACTCGCCTGCGGCACACCCGAAATCATTCTTACTTCGGAAGACTTCTCTTCATTGAGATGACATGCTGCGTTCTGTTATCTAGGAACTCTTCAATCCAATCACACAGTTGATCTGATAGTCCATATGCTCTTACTTTGTTCATTAAACGACTGTGAGGAACTGTATCAAACGCCTTGCGGAAGTCAAGAAACACGGCATCTACCTGGGAACCCGTGTCTATGGCCCTCTTAGTCTCGTGGACAAATAGCGCGAGCTGGGTTTTACACGATCGTCGTTTTCGAAACCCATCCTGATTCCTACAGAGTAGCTTTCTAGTCTCCAGAAAAGTCATTGTACTCGAACATAATACGTGTTCCAAAATTCTACAACTGATCGATGTTAGAGATATAGGTCTATAGTTCTGCACATCTGTTCGACGTCCCTTCTTGAAAACGGGTATGACCTGTAGTCTTTTCCAATCGTTTGGAACTCTATGCTTCTCTAGAGACCTACGGTACACTGCTGCAAGAATGGGGGCAAGTTCCTCCGCGTACTCTGTGTAAAATCGAACTGGTATCCCATCAGGCCCAGCGGCCTTTCCTCTTTTGAGCCATTGTAACTGTTTTTCTATCCCTCTGTCATCTATATCAATATCTACCATTCTGTCATCTGTGCGACAATCTAGAGAAGGAACTACAGTTCACTCTTCCTCTGTGAAACAGCTTTGGAAAAAGACATTTAGTATTTCGGCCTACAGTCTGTCATCCTCTGTTTCAGTACCATTTTGGTCACAGAGTGTCTGGACATTTTGTTTTGACCCACCTACCGCTTTGACATAAGACCAAAATTTCTTAGGATTTTCTGCCAAGTCAGTACATAGAACTTTACTTTTGAATCCATTGAACGCCTCTCGCATAGCCCTCCTCACACTACATTTCGCTTCGTGTAATTTTTGTTTGTCTGCAAGGTTTGGCTGCTTATGTTTGCTGTGAAGTTCCCTTTGCTTCCGCAGCAGTTTTCTAACTCAGTTGTACCACGGTGGTTCTTTTCCATCTCTTACGATCTTGCTTGGCACATACTCATCTAATGCATATTGTTCGATTGTTTTGAACTTTGTCCACAGATCCTCAACACTATATGTACTTGAGACAAAACTTTTGCGTTGAGCCATCAAGTACAGTGAAATCTGCTTTTTTCCAAATTTTTCTTCAGATGCTCTGCCATAGCATACCACGCCCGGTACCCACGAAGATGTCTCGACCGCAGGGATTGTGGATGAAGCATGTAACACCTGGGGTGTACCTTGCGACGCGCCAGACTCCCCACTGCCGCTACACTCCGAGGCAGCAGCCTGAAGACGGCTGAGCGCGGCCATCAACACGTTCAGCTGTTCGCGAACAGTGGCCAGCTTCTCCTGCATCCGTACACAACAGTCACACATCCTACCCATCCTAAGATATCAACAATTTACTGTAGTGGGTTAATCAAGTTTTAACTAGACTGCTAATTCACCAAAGGCGGCTGATAGCTGACTAAACTGTGGTTACTAGACACTTCTTGTTGGAAACAAGGAAAATAAGCACTACCTGTCTCTCAACTGTATTAAAAACAAACACGAAATCTATGGAACACTATTACTAGTACCCGAAAATTGAAGCTTCCTAAAAGCAAAAACACACGGAAAAAGAAGTGACAAGTAAGAAAAACACAGTTAATACTTAAATTTACGTAGCTTGGTGTACAGCAGATGTGAAGCAAATGGCAGTTACGACGACAGTGACACTACTGGCACTACAGCTGTTAGCATTGTGCTAGGCATAGATTGGGGGTAAGTATTTCTAGAAAGGAAAAAACATAAATTGAAGGTGTTATGTGGAATATTGGATGTTTTATAATCATAATTATTATTATTTATTTGTATAACATTTTTATCAAACCCTTATTCTGTTTTATCTAAGTAATCCTTCAATGTACAAACTGTATTACATAACAGGTACTATTTAACTGCCTTTTTAAATAAGTGTATCTTTGCAATTTCTTTAATATCGATTGTTAATTTATTATACAATTTTATTCCTTGGTAGAAAATGCTGTTTTGAGTTTTATGTTTATTTTTTTTGGTAAATGTTAGTTGAGTCTGTCTCTTGTTGCATGGTCATGGACAGAGCTGTTTGTGTAGTAATTACCAATGTTATTTTTGATGTGTATAGCTGACTGGTAAATGTATTCACATGGAGCAGTTAAAATCCCCAGTGTTTTCAACAGATCATTACAATGAGCTCGACTACTATTTTTGGAGTTTGAAAATTGTGTTCATATTTTGCACATTTGTTCCCCGAAAAAGAATGCCACATATAAGAATTTAGTGTACATGTGAATAATATGTAACTAAAAGACACTGCATGTTGCACACTGATGATAGGATTCCATGGGCATAACATGATGATGACATTCTGTTTGCAAGTACCTTTGTGTGTTCACACCACTTAAACTGACTATCAATATTCATTCCTAGAAATTCTGCATTTGTTACTCAGTCTATAGAGGTGCCATCTACATTTAATTTAACATTGTGATTTTTCCTCTTCAAAGTGAAATGCATGGCATTTGTTTTCTTTATGACCAATGTCACTATATTGCTTATTGACCAATCATAAACTTCCTTGAGAGTTTCATTTGCTTTCTCCGCGAGGAGTTCTCTTGTTTTCTCAGTGACAGTAATATTTCTGTCATCAGCGAAGAGAATTTTTTCACCATGAGTAACACTAGTGGGATAGTCATTGATGTATATCAGGAATAGTAATGGTCGTAATATACTACCTAGTGGAACTCCAATATTAATGTATTTTGGTTCTGATAAGTGTTTTACTAGCTCTTTAGACCTATTTGAAGTATATGTTATCTCTACTCTTTGTACTCTATCTGTTAGGTATGATCGAAACCAATCATTAGCTACCCCTCTTAATCCTAATGCTTCTAATTTATTTAATATAATCTTGTGGTCGACTGTATGAAACGCCTTAGAAAGATCCAAAAATATGCCTGTGACACACTCATCTTTATCAAGAGCGTTCAGGTAAAACTTTTGTGAATTATACTATGGCTGACTGCATATTTTTGTCGCTTCATAAACCAAACTATGATTCGCTAAAAGATTGTATTTATTCAGGTAATTCATTAATCTGTCTTTCATAATTGCTTCTATTATTTTTGAGAATGATGACAGTATGGAAATGGGTGGGTAAGTTTCTATGTCTTCTGCATTACCTTTCTTAAGCAAAGGTACAACTCTTGCCTGTTTTAACTGCTCTGGAAATGTCCCTGATGTGAAGGATTCATTTATTATATTTGTATAATCCCTATGCATTGTTTCAGTACACACATTGGTACTTCATCTAAGCCGACTGACCTTTTATTTTTAGTTTTTGAACAGTTTTATTGTGTTCATTCTCTGTGGTTGGAAGTAACATCATTGTATTTAGTGCAATACATTTACGGGTGTTATATTTGTTTTGGGGAAGTTTTGCTGTAACTTCTCTGCAATACATGAAAAATGCTCGGTTACATAGTTTGCTAAGTGTTGTGGATCTTTTATTACCTTATACCCCTCCTTTAGCAGTATGTTATTCTGTGTTTGTTTGCCTCTCCCCATTTCCTTTTTTATAACATCCCCAATGTCTTTGCTTTTATTCTCTGCAGTATATATTATTTTGTCATTAAAAGACTTTTTTGCAGCAATCAGTACCTTCCTGTAGATCTTTTTCTGTCTCTGATAGAAATTTAAGAATTCTGGATCATTACGTATCTCTTTCCTGGAACTGAGGTATTTAAGTGTTTGGGAGGACTTCTTAATACATGCTGCTATCCATCTGTTTTTGTGAAATGTTGATACAGACATGCATACTTTTGGAAATGCCTTTTCATAGTTCAATTTAAGCAATGTGGAGAATTTAGAGAATTTCATATTCTCATTGGTTTTCTTACACATTTCATCCTAGCTTTGTTTTTCTAGTTCTTTTGAAAAATCTTTTATTTTGATTTCTCATATCTACATCTACATCCATACTCCGCAAGCCACCTGACGGTGTGTGGCGGAAGGTACCTTGAGTACCTCTATCGGTTCTCCCTTCTATTCCAGTCTCGTATTGTTCGTGGAAAGAAGGATTGTCGGTATGCCTCTGTGTGGGCTCTAATCTCTCTGATTTTATCCTCATGGTCTCTTCGCGAGATATACGTAGGACGGAGCAATATACTGCTTGACTCTTCAGCGAAGGTATGTTCTTGAAACTTTGACAAAAGTCCGTACCGAGCTACTGAGCGTCTCTCCTGCAGAGTCTTCCACTGGACTTTATCAATCATCTCCGTAACGCTTTCGCGATTACTAAATGATCCTGTAACGAAGCGCGCTGCTCTCCGTTGGATCTTCTCTATATCTTCTATCAACCCTATCTGGTACGGATCCCACACTGCTGAGCAGTATTCAAGCAGTGGGCGAACAAGCGTACTGTAACCTACTTCCTTTGTTTTGGGATTGCATTTCCTTAGGATTCTTCCAATGAATCTCAGTCTGGCATCTGCTTTACCGACGATCAACATTATATGATCATTCCGTTTTAAATCACTCCTAATGCGTACTCCCAGATAATTTATGGTATTAACCGCTTCCAGTTGCCGACCTGCTATTTTGTAGCTAAATGATAAAGCATCTATCTTTCTATGTGTTCGCAGCACATTACACTTTTCTATATTGAGATTAAATTGCCATTACCTGCACCATGCGTCAATTCGCTGCAGATCCTCCTGCATTTCAGTACAATTTTCCATTCTTACAACCTCTCGATACACCACAGCATCATCTGCAAAAAGCCTCAGTGAACTTCCGATGTCATCCACCAGGTCATTTATGTATATTGTGAATAGCAACGGTCCTATGACACTCCCCTGTGGCACACCTGAAATCACTCTTACTTCGGAAGACTTCTCTCCATTGAGAATGACATGCTGCGTCCTGTTATCTAGGAACTCCTCAATCCAGTCACACAATTGGTCTGATAGTCCATATGCTCTTACTTTGTTCATTAAACGACTGTGGGGAACTGTATCGAACGCCTTGCGGAAGTCAAGAAACACGGCATCTACCTGTGAACCCGTGTCTATGGCCCTCTGAGACTCGTGGACGAATAGCGCGAGCTGGGTTTCACATGACCGTCTTTTTCGAAACCCATGCTGATTCCTACAGAGTAGATTTCTAGTCTCCAGAAAAGTCATTATACTCGAACACAATACGTGTTCCAAAATTCTGCAACTGATCGACGTTAGAGATATAGGTCTATAGTTCTGCACATCTGTTCGAGGTCCCTTCTTGAAAACGGGGATGACCTGTGTCCTTCTCCAATCCTTTGGAACGCTACGCTCTTCTAGAGACCTACGGTACACTGCTGCAAGAAGGGGGGCAAGTTCCTTCGCGTACTCTGTGTAAAGTCGAACTGGTATCCCATCAGGTCCAGAGGCCTTTCCTCTTTTGAGCGATTTTAATTGTTTCTCTATCCCTCTATCGTCTATTTCGATATCTACCATTTTGTCATCTGTGCGACAATCTAGAGAAGGAACTACAGTGCAGTCTTCCTCTGTGAAACAACTTTGGAAAAAGACATTTAGTATTTCGGCCTTTAGTCTGTCATCCTCTGTTTCCGTACCATTTTGGTCACAGAGTGTCTGAACATTTTGTTTTGATCCACCTACCGCTTTGACATAAGACCAAAATTTCTTAGGATTTTCTGCCAAGTCAGTACATAGAACTTTTGAGAGGTGGCATGAGCCCCCTCTCATATTTCTATCTTACGATTCTCCTCTATATTTGCATGCGGTGGAAAGTTGCTATTCCTTCACGCGCGGACTTCCCACGCAGCGTCTCTCGTCACCCGGGTGGTCCGGTGACAGGCGGGCTCTGCTGATCTGGAAAGCTTTAAGCCGACGGGTGTGAGGAAGTCGAGTGAATGCTTTGCAGACACCGACATTGTCAAGAGGCACGCCCGCAGAGCTTGAAGTAGTGGCTGGGCTAGAGGTTCCGTTACTTCGCAGAAACTTAGCGAAAACACGTTCTGGCGGGCTACCAGCGAGGCGTGGGAATGACTTGTGTACCCAGGCAGCTGTGGCGGGAAAATTCCCGCACTTTCTGCAAAATAGTAACTGTGATTGGCTTGCTCAGGGCATAGCTCCGTGACGTAGCAAGATCGGCGCAGAAATTGGCGCCAAGAATCTCCATTGGTGGAATGGTAGCGTTCCGGCAATGGAGTGGAATTTCCGCCGGTTTTCGAGTTGCTGATTGGAACGTTTAACCACGGCCACTGTCGTGGGGGCGGGAATGTTCTGTGTTCGGTTTTTGTACGGGTGCTCTTGTGGGTAGTCGTCTCTCGCCTTTCGGTCGAGGACGTCGAAGCAACCAGCCAACGGCTCCGGTACGGCAGATCGTGTTCTGGGAGTCAAGAAGTCGGTTTGGTAATGTATGTCCGCAGCACCGGCAGATAGGGATTTTCCTAGGTGACAATCAGAGCTCAGCAGAGTGCGCCTGTTCGTCTTTTTTTTTCCTAACTTTGTTCTGTCTTGGGTAGCAGCAATTAATGGTGGGTTGGCTATGTGTTTTCTCTAAGAATTGAGTTGCTAGGAATTGGCTGCACATACCACTTCGTCCTAATCCTCACAATCTAGTTTAGGGACAACTTCAATTTCACAGCGTTTGTTTAAGTATCCAATTAGAGCCAATTTGATATATTGTTAATGTTTCATGTGTTGTTGTTTATTATTTTGTGTTTAGTCTTAATAAATCATATTGTTATTTTGGACAGAACTTTCATTCTGTTAATAGATAGAGCAACCCCATCATTCCTCACTATGTTAATGAAACCTTCGTTTAATTAACTTATTTAACAAATTAAATTATTGCAGGTGCCAAACTCTCTTCTACTCCACTGGCAGGGTTGATTAGAGTCAGTTCGCGTATTTTTTTTATCCTTGTGCAACAGGAAAAGTTGGAGTTAGAAAAGGGGGGGCTTAGAGCATCATGTACATATGTAAATTCTCTAAGAATTGAGTGTTAAAAACACTGCTAGCCCTGGCACCTCGCACTTTACTTTCAAATTCATTGAACGCCTCTCGCATAGCCCTCCTCACAGTACATTTCGCTTCGCGTAATTTTTGTTTGTCTGCAAGGTTTGGCTGCTTATGTTTGCTGTGAAGTTCCCTTTGCTTCCGCAGCAGTTTTCTAACTCGGTTGTTGTACCACGGTGTCTCTTTTCCATCTCTTATGATCTTGCTTCTGTCCCTAGTACTATATGGGCGTTGTGACCGTTTATTAATGAGAGCAGTTCTGGGACCTTTCTATAGACGCTCCTGCAGTTTACTATCAGTACATTAATACTGTTATTCCCTGTTGCATTTTGCCTACTCCTACCTTGCCGCATCTCAGGAGGCGTCTTGTCGGGCCTAGGGAGGGAATTCTCTAACCTAAAAAACCCCCATGTGCACTCCACACGTACACTGCTACCCTTGTAGCCGCTTCCGGCGTGTAGTGCACGCCTGACCTATTCAGGGGGACCCTACATTTCTCCACCCAATAGCGGAGATCGAGAAATTTGTAAGCTTGTAGCTTGTAGTTTAGGGAAAGATTCGATGCCTGACTTTACTGGTGTTATTTGACAGAGATGGTTTGATAGTCTGAGATCTTTTACAGCTACATTACATTTTTCCCTTTCCATATTTGTGGCCACATGGTCAATTACTGATGCAGTCATTGCAATAACCCTTATTTCACTATTGACCAATAGAGACATGCCAAAACTTTGAAGGATCTTTATAAAGGTGCTGCTGGATTCACTTATGATATTAGTGTTGATGTTAATGTCCACACACAGAATTATGTTGACCTTTGTACTTGAGACTTTATCTACAACTTCTGTTAATTTATTGGAAAAGAAGTGTCCGCACTACCACTGGGATACTTATACACACACAAAATCATTAATTTATTGGTGATATCAAGCCCTGTAAATTCAATAGCTGATATTTCAAAGTGTTTGTCTTCACTTACTGTACTGAGGTCATGTCTTGATTTGAACTGTGCTCCTTTTCTGATATAAATGCATGATCCTCCACCCCTTAAAGTATTCTTGCTTTCATACAGTGATAATACTAAATGTTGGATTTCTGTGTCTCTACACCCGTGCTCAGTAATACAAACTACTGTGCAGTTGAAAGATGGGAGCTCAACTTCTTGTAGTTGTATTTTGTTTTATATTGATTGCATGTTTTGATGGAGGATTGTTAAATGCCCCATGTTACTCTTTCCAGTATTTGTTTTCTTTGTGACATCTGGTATGTATGACATTAGAGGTGTTAAAATCTGTCTTGTGAGTGATTGTTTCAGTATTTTTTAAACTGCTGGATATATTCTTTAGGCAGGGGAACCTGTTGTCTGGATCTATCCTAAAAAGACCTACTTTTCCTACCTGTGACAACAGGTATTTGACCATGTGTGGCCTGGCTCCATCCCCTATACTTTCATGAATCAGCACTACCAATCTTCCCTTCCCAGTCCTGTTTAGGTGTTGTTGTCGTTGCTGTCTTCAGTCCTGAGACTGGACTGATGCAGCTCTCCATGCTACTCTATCCTGTGCAAGCTTCTTCATCTCCCAGTACCTACTGCAACCTAAATCCTTCTGAATCTGCTTGGTGTATTCATCTCTTGGTCTCCCTCTACGATTTTTACCCTCCACGCTGCCCTCCAATGCTAAATTTGTAATCCCTTGATGCCTCAGAACATGTCCTACCAACCGATTCATTCTTCTAGTCAAGTTGTGCCACAAACTCCTCTTCTCCCCAATTCTTTTCAATACCTCTTCATTAGCTATTTGATCTACCCATCTAATCTTCAGCATTCTTCTGAAGCACCACATTTCGAGAGCTTCAATTATCTTCTTGTCCAAGCTATTTATCGTCCATGTTTCACTTCCATACATGGATACACTCCATACAAATACTTTCAGAAACGACTTCCTGACAAATCTATACTTGATGTTAACAAATTTCTCTTCTTCAGAAACGCTTTCCTTGCCATTGCACGTCTACATTTTATATCCTCTCTACTTCAGCCATCATCAGTTATTTTGCTCCCCAAATAACAAAACTCCTTTACTACTTAAAGTGTCTCATTTCCTAATCTAATTCCCTCAGCATCACCCGACTTAATTCGACTACATTCCATTATCCTCGTTTTGTTTTTCATGATGTTCATCTTATATCCTTCTTTCAACACACTGTCCATTCCGCTCAACTGCTCTTCCAAGTCCTTTGCTGTCTCTGACAGAATTACAATGTCATCGGCAAACCTGAAAGTTTTTATTTCTTCTCCATGGACTTTAATACCTACTCCGAATTTTTCTTTTGTTTCCTTTACTGCTTGCTCAATATACAGATTGAATAACATCAGGGAGAGGCTACAACCCTGTCTCACTCCCTTCCCAACCACTGCTTCCTTTTCATGCCCCTCGACTCTTATAACTGCCATCTGGTTTCTGTACAAATTGTAAATAGCCTTTTGCTCCCTGTATTTTACCCCTGCCACCTTTAGAATTTGAAAGAGAGTATTCCAGTCAACATTGTCCAAAGCTTTCTCTAGAAATGTAGGTTTGCCTTCCCTTAATCTAGCTTCTAAGACAAGTCGTTGGGTCAGTATTGCCTCACGTGTTCCAACATTTCTGCGGAATCCAAACTGATCTTCGCCGAGGTCAGCTTCTACAAGTTTTTCCATTCGTCTGTAAAGAATTCGCGTTAGTATTTCACAGCTGTGACTTATTAAACTGATAGTTCAGTGATTTTCACATCTGTCAACACCTACTTTCTTTGGGATTGGAATTATTATATTCTTCTTGAAGTCTGAGGGTATTTCGCCTGTCTCATACATCTTGCTCACCAGATGGTAGAGTTTTGTTAGGACTGGCTCTCCCAAGGCCGTCAGTAGTTCCAATGGAATGTTGTCTACTCCTGGGGCCTTGTTTCGACTCAGGTCTTTCAGTACTCTGTCAAACTCTTCACGCAGTATCGTACCTCCCATTTCATCTTCATCTACATCCTCTTCCATTTCCATAATATTGTCCTCAAGTACATCGCCCTTGTATAGACCCTCTATATACTCCTTCCACCTTTCTGCTTTCCCTTCTTTGCTTAGAACTGGGTTTCCATCTGAGCTCTTGATATTCATACAAGTGGTTCTCTTTTCTCCAAAGGTCTCTTTAATTTTCCTGTAGGTAGTATCTATCTTACCCCTAATGAGATAAGCCTCTATCTCCTTACATTTGTCCTGTAGCCATCCCTGCTTAGCGATTTTGCACTTCCTGTCAATCTCATTTTTGAGACGTTTGTATTCCCTTTTGTTTGCTTCATTTACTGCGTTTTTATATTTTCTCCTTTCATCAATTAAATTCAATGTTTCTTCTGTTACCCAAGGATTTCTACTAGCTCTCGTCTTTTTACCTACTTGATCCTCTGCTGCCTTCACTACTTCATCCCTCAGAGCTACCCATTCTTCTTCTACTGTATTTCTTTCCCCCATTCCTCTCAATTGTTCCCTTATGCTCTCCCTGAAACTCTGTACAACCTCTGGTTCTTTCAGTGTATCCAGGTCCCATCTCCTTAAATTCCCACCTTTTTGCAGTTTCTTCAGTTTTAATCTACAGTTCATAACCAATAGATTGTGGTCAGAGTCCACATCTGCCCCTGGAAATGTCTTACAATTTAAAACCTGGTTCCTGAATCTCAGTCTTACCATTATATAATCTATCTGTTACCTTCTAGTATCTCCAGGATTCTTCCATGTATACAACCTTCTTTTATGATTCTTGGACCAAGTGTTAGCTATGTTTAAGTTATGCTCTGTGCAAAATTCTACCAGACGGCTTCCTCTTTCATTTCTCTCCCCCAATCCATATTCACCCACTATGTTTCCTTCTTTTCCTTTTCCTACTCTCGAATTGCAGTCACCCGTGACTATTAAATTTTCGTCTCCCTTCACTACCTGAATAATTTCTTTTATCTCATCATACATTTCATCAATTTCTTCATCATGTGCAGAGCTAGCTGGCATATAAACATGTACTACTGTAGTAGGCATGGGCTTCGTGTCTATCTTGGCCACAATAATGCGTTCACTATGCTGTTGGTAGTAGCTTACCCACACTCCTATTTTTTTATTCATTATCAAACCTACTCCTGCATTACCCCTGTTTGATTTTGTATTTATAACCCTGTATTCACCTGACCAAAAGTCTTGTTCCTCCTGCCACCGAACTTCACTAATTCCCACTATATCTAACTTCAACCTATCCATTTCCCTTTTGAAATTTTCTAACCTACCTGCCCGATTAAGGGATCTGACATTCCACGCTCCGATCCGTAGAACACCAGTTTTCTTTCTCCTGATAACGACGTCCTCTTGAGTAGTCCCCGCCCGGAGATCCGAATGGGGGACTATTTTACCTCTGGAATATTTTACCCAAGAGGAAGCCATCATCATTTAACCAAACAGTAAAGGCCATCATCATTTAACCATACAGTAAAGCTGCATGCCCTCGGGAAAAATTACGGCTGTAGTTTCCCCTTGCTTTCAGCCGTTCGCAGTACCAGCACAGCAAGGCCGTTTTGGTTAGTGTTGCAAGGCCAGATCAGTCAATTATCCAGACTGTTGCCCCTGCAACTACTGAAAAGGCTGCTGCCGCTCTTCAGGAACCACACGTTTGTCTGGCCTCTCAACAGATACCCCTCCGTTGTGGTTGCACCTACGGTACAGCCATCTGTATCGCTGAGGCACGCAAGCCTCCCCACCAACGGCAAGGTCCATGGTTCATGGGGGTAGGGTTTAGGTGTAGGCCATGGTTTAGGTGTAGGCATGGTTTAGGTGTAGGGTATGCCATCTGTTGATAGTCCTGATGGGCACCAGAGAGACATGAGCAAAGTTGGCTGTCCTCAGAGCCATCCCTAACCCCACATTGATTTGCCTCACAGATACATCAAGGTGTGGTCGATCATGACGCCAGAACAGCACAACAAAGTGAACTTTCATGCCATGAGTCAGGGAAGCTACCTTCCCCAAGTCACCACCTATGTCATATGACCCATCCCTGTCCATACTGTTTCCCACCCCATCTACTATCACTACATGGTCCTTTTTGTAAAGTCCTTTCATAAAAAACCTAGGTCCTCTATCACATGACTTAACCCTGCATTTGGCCTGGTACGCTGCCCCTAATCTTTCACTGAGCGAGGTGGCACAGTGGTTAGCACACTGGACTCGCATTCGGGAGGACGACGATTCAGTCCCGCGTCCCGTCATCCTGATTTAGGTTTTCCGTGATTGCCTTAAATCGTTACAGGCAAATGCTGGGATGGTTCCTTTGAAAGGGCATGACCGGCTTCCTTCCCTGTCCTTCCCTAATCCAATGAGACCAATGACCTCGCAGTTTGGTATCTTCCCCCAAACAACCCAATCCAATCTAATCTTTCCTGTAACTAAAGGCCTATACCTAGCCCATGGCTACTACCTAGCAGCAGCACTTTCTTCTTCCTAACACTTTGTACATTCCTAGGTTTCTTGGCCTTGGTTGAAGTGTGCTGCACAGTTCCTACTCCTCGTTCTACCTGAACCTCTTCTCCACTTAACTCTGGCAGTGGTGGATACCTGTTTTTGTGTTGATGATGAAACTGTCAGATCGCATTCTCTTTTTTCCTATCCTCCTACCATCTGCCAGTTCCCAACCACCCTCCTGCCCTCTATCTCCTTTGATCCTTATGAGTTCCTTCCTTGCTTCCTCCAACTGTGCCTGAAGGGCACTGATTTTCCTTTCCTGTTTCCCAACCAAAATGTTCCTGCTGCATACTCTGCAGCTCCAGAAGAGATCCTATTTTGCTCTTCCAACATTCTCCTACTGCATCCCCCCTCCCCAGTGGAAATATTTCCTACACGATTGGCAAGAAGTCCCTCTACTCACTACACTACAACAGCTCCCACATTTCTCACTCATGGTCAGATTCGAAAGAGTAATTAAGTTTAAAGAATGTTTTAAATTTTTCAAGGACGCGGGATTGGCTGTGTGTAAACAAAAAACGACACAAAGGTCTTATGTGCTGTGGTTGTTGTTTTTCTACTGATTTAGAGATACAATGACAAAAAATGGCTCTGAGCACTATGGGACTTAACTTCTGAGGTCATCAGTCCCCTAGAACTTAGAACTACTTAAACCTAACTAACCTAAGGACATCACACACATCCATGCCCGAGGCAGGATTCGAACCTGCGACCGTAGCGGTCGCGCGGTTCCAGACTGTAGCGCCTAGAACCGCTCGGCCACCCCGGCCGGCATACAATGACAGAAGAATGAATTTGTAATTACTTTGCTTTTGGAGAATTTACGTTATCAGGCGTGTGTAGTCAGGTTTTTAAATGACTATAACTCGGAAAAATTAGGCCGAGATCGCGTCTATCTAATTAGTAAACAATACGAAATGTGTTAGTTAAATACCATTAAGGAACGTTTAATTACACTTTTATTGCGACAATAGACACAGATGAGACTAGCAGATGTCTATTTAAATGAATTTTGCACTATCAAGAAAACTTGAATAGAATTTTTTGTGTTTATGTCACGCAAAATTTCGGGACTTCAGCTAAAGAACAAGTTTTTTAAAGAACAAGCTCTGCTGGGACGCTAATATTCAGTTGTGGGACAAGAATGGACACTACAGCAAGTATATGAAACACAGAAAATTTAAATTTGACATTATTTCCTCTTAAATTCTTTTAGTGGACTAAGAAAATACGTGTGATCTCACTCGGCGGCCACCTTGAACTATAAAAAGTTTCTCTTAGATGAGGACATCAAAAGTCTATTGAATAAAAGTGACAGTGGTGTTTATGAAACTGGTGTTTCTGAAAGTGATATTTCTGATAGATCTGATAATGAAGAAACTACGGTCAATGATACTACTGATGACAGCGAGACAAACGAAACAGATAATGACAGTAACATTGCAACAACAGGTTCAAATGTTGCTAAGAAATGGGAGGTAGAAAAATGAAAATGAGAAATAAATGAGCGTAAACCTTCCAAAATTTCATTTTCTAATTATAGTAGCATCAGTCCTAGGATTCAAAGACAACTCCCTCAACAACTAACACCCTTAAAGATGTACAGAAAAATGGATCATGTTTCTTTCTGGGACGTAAGATTTATAAATAATTCCAATGAAATATTATATATAATTTTGAGAAATATATCTTAGACAAAATGTATTCTGACTTTTCGTAAATTTAAATGGTAAATTAAGGGTCGACTATGTGGAAGTATATTAGAAAGTCATTGGGTTAATTACAGCAAGTGGACCCACTGACAAGGTACAGGCGACATTAAACATGCCGCGCCCACAGACGCATAAACAGTTACGCCGCTACCTCAGCAGGCTGAATTTTTATCAGTGCCATCTCCCTAATACTGCCGGTGTGCAGGAGTCTCTGACAGTAGCTGAGTGCAGCCCCACTACGCACTCCCATGCACTAGACGGATGCAATGGAAAAAAGCCTGACCGAAATCAGACGAAACCTCAGAGTAGCTAGGCTGCTCATGCACCCAGTATACGATGCTGAACTGGCCATGGTTGAGGATGCTAGCCAGACCATTGTAGGCACAGTGCTTCAACAGCAAGTTGGTGGTAGGTGACAGCCAGTCGTTTTCTTCTCGTGGAAGCTGCCGACAACGCAACACGCTTGGAGTGTCTTTCACCATGACTTTCTTGTGGTTTATGAAACGTTAAAATACATGCTCCCGTAAGTAGAAGCCTATTCCTTTGTTACTTACACCGACCACAAGCCCACCATTCTCACATTTTGGGCCAACAACGCCAAATATTGGTAGTTGGAGTAAGTTTCACAGTCCTTCTTAGACATTTGTGATATTTCCAGGATACACATAATTGTCGTCAACTGTTTCTTTCATGCTTGTACCATTGTCTCCCCTCCTGTGAACTTTGAGGACGTTGCCCAAGAATAGGAGAACGACAATCAACTGGACAGCCTCCATCACGACGCCCTTCACTGGCCTATGACTGGAATTAGTGCACATTCCTGGCTTCACCCATAACATTTGGTTTGACTTATTGATAGGCACACACCATCCATTTCTCCTGGAGAAATTATGGTGTATTGCTTTCGACTGTGTCCACAGACCGTCACACCCCAATGTCAACACTACAGTACCTCTTGTTGCCATGCGTTTCGTCTGAGCAGGACTTCAGAAAGACTGCCATCAATGGGCATGCATCTGCACCATATATCAATGTGTCAAATTCAGGAGGAACATACGAGCACTTGTCTGCACCTTTCCTGATGTGACACGACACATGGTGCATGTCCATATGGACATCGTGGGCCAGCTTCCTCTGCTCCATAGCAAGTGGTACCTTCTAATGATGGTGGACCATTTTACTTGTTAGGTAGAGACAACGCCCATAGCTGACGTCACTGACAAGACTGTCACCATTATCCTTCTTGACATCTGGATGGTAAGTTTCAGATGCCCCTGTCACGCCATAGTTGACAGAGGATGTCAATATGTGTGTGTGCTGTTCTCTCATGTTGCCCTACTGTGTGGCTCAGCATTCCTGGAGATTTCATGGATGAAGTATCCACATGACACCTCGATCCCACTATTGGTAGATCATCTGTTCATCCACGTGGCCGGCCTCCAACTACGCACACTGATGCAGTATGGCACTGGCAAGGTATCTGTACATACTGATCTACAGCGCTATACTTGAAATCTATGTTTACAGCTATCCTACAGCTATCAAATTGGATGGAGAGCCGCCTACTCTCAAAAACCCTTGTGTGCACTCCACACACAGTCATCTACCTGAGACGCAGCCTCTGACACATAGTACACACATGGTCTATTTAGGGTGATCCTACAGTTCTCTATCTTATGGCGCAAGTACAGCAAGTCGCAGTGTAGCTTGTCACAGAACCTTCGAAGTCTCTGGTTCAGTCATACCACTCTAGTCAGAACCACAGAGCCATGATCAGTTCTGCAGATAATGTTGCAAATTGCGAACATTTTTGAAACTCCATGCACAAGATTGGTCTTCTCAACCTTCTCTGCCAGTCACTGGAATGACCCAAGTACGACATCAGAGCACAGAGGACAGGCATTATTTGTTCCAATGTGTGCCACAATCTGAATTTGGTTGCACACTGTTCCCTCAGTGTCTCCAGGAATAGCCTCTTCAACATGTTGAATTAGGGCCCAGACACACACAGTGAGTGCAGCTTGTGTCCTTTCCTGTCCCTTTCTGCCATTTCCCTCAGGGGTACCATCATTCGTCGTTTGCTTCCTCTGGACACCGGACAGAATAGGTTTCCCCAAAACAGGTGAAGTGAGTTCCACTGGCTCATTTTCAGTTAAACACAGCACCTCAGACTTGTTGTTCAGCGAGATTGGTACAACAACTTAAGTTCTCCATTATCCCTGCACACCCTGTACTGGATGCCTAGTTCTACCACTGACACGCCACTCACAGTCAAATGGACGAGTGATAATAGATCCTGTACAATCTGCAGATGAGATAGGATCCACAAGAAAGGATAATACTTGAGGTACCTCTGGCACCGGTAAAATAGGCTGACAAACTATGAATGGGGAGCTCAACCATCAGGACTGAGAACATCAGCACTTGCTCTGTGTGTTTCTGCAGCAGACTATGCAGCGCCAGTATGGGAAGCATCTGCACATGCTAAACAGGTTGATGTAAGTGTAAAAGAGACAATTCGAATTGTTACAGGCTGCCTCAGACCCACACCAACGGGTAATTTGTACCTACTTGCTGGAATTGCCCCACCCACGAGCAGAAGGCAGGTGGCAGCAGACGCTGAGAGAACAAAGAAAGAAACAGATTCTCGACACCCACTGAATGGGCACGTCACTCAGGCTCGGAGGCTTAAGTCTAGAAATAGCTTTATTGCAAGAACCAAGATCCTTGACGGTCCACAGGAAGATAATAGAGTCCGTAAATGGGAGAATGAACAAACCGCACTGCAGATAATACCAAAACAGCAAATGGCACCTGGAAACAAACTTCCTTACACAGTGTGGAGAACACTAAATAGGCTGAGGGCTTGTGTATTCAGATGGAAAACTAATCTGTGCAAGTGGGGACTGCTGACTAACGACGACGACGTTCTTTGCGAATGTGGAGAGGTACAAGACAAGGCACATCTGCTCATGTGCCGACTACTGCCGGAGCCCTGCAGTTTTAGTGACCTGCTACAAGCCAACGACAAAGCCGTAGCGGTGGCTAACTATTGGAAAAATAAAATTTGATCTGGACACGGAAAAGAAAGAAAGAAGAAGGTAAAATAGGTACAAGACTCTCCAGAGCTCTTCCAACACACCGATTCGCAGCAGCTACCAATCGTTTGACAGTAGTCAGGGTGATTCTCAGCTGCCTACAAACGTCAACCAACTCATCCCATGTTCGAGAACAGCATTCAAAGTGCGGCTGCATTTTGGCTTGGGCAATGTATTACAGGGCAGTGAACAAATAACTTTGTATTAAGCCTGCTAATTACCTCATTTCTCATAAGGTAAAAAAATCAGTTCCAATTAGCTTAACATCTGTTACATCATGCATCACAGGACTTGATTATTAAACTCAATTTTGGTTCATGATGGAATGCTAAGATCAACCTCTGTCACAGGATGCCTCCTCACTTCTGAACTCCCTTAGAGGAACCAAATGATTCGCCACATACAAAGTCTCTTAAGGTAACAGCACAGAGAAGTTGTAAATATTAGGTCTGTACCACCCATCACTTCATAAATTCGGTAACACATCTGATTTTATTACGAAGGTCGTCTCTCCCTGTGTAGGTGGGAGATTGAAATTTTGTTAAAAGCTATCGTCGCAACGAAAAGAACGCCTGATTACTGCTCCAACTCAAGAATCATATTCGCAGCACCCTAGCCACGCTGCCACAGGCCAGGTGGCACGTTACTGATATCGAACTGTTGTGTTAATTAATTAAATTGATTATGAGTGTCACTTTGCATGGAGAGTATTTGTTTTTTTTTTTTTCAGCAGTCGCATTCCACTCAAATGGTAGCTCAAATGGGAGTCCACCAGCCAGAGGACTGTTACAGGAGCCATCCATTACACATGCACAGTCACAAACATACTGAAAACAGAGCAAACCCGCTGCAACTGTAGAATTTGTGGTTGGAGGTGACTGGATGCTTTCGAGTACAGCGCTATACTGTAGCGTCCAACCAGAAAAATTATGTATTTGCGCTAGATGTTGACAGTTGTACTACATTTACAAGCAATTGAGAATATCTGGCGAAAAGTGATGCCATGATTGCATGGGCAGAAGTGACATAAAATCCATAAAATTACTAAAAATGACGGAAATAACTACAAACTGAGGGAAAATACCCTAAAATGCGGGGAATTAAAGCGGAATGAGGAAGTACTTGATTGTCTTCTACTTAGCGCAGAAAAATTCTTGTACATAGGAACGAGTATACGGCAGCCAGAGGAATTCGAGAAGAATTTTACATGGTAGCACCAGGAAACAGGGAAACAGTTATTTTTCGCCGACAGTGATTAGGCGGTTGGAAAAGAATGTTTAACGTAAATGACCACCAATATAGAGTCATACATTTATATGCGTTGAACTACGAGCTTAGGTTTGACCCCGATGTTATCAGCGACTGCCCTATAAATGTTTATAAAATGGCTTTAGCTAAACTGGTTGTATTATGCAACAGGACATCCTCCTGTAGCATTACTTTTCCTCAACAGTGGTTGTCCATACCAGTATTATTTTTCGAATTTTGGACAGGTCAGTATTGTCTCAGCTGCTTTTCTGAAAAATTTCATACAATGTTTACACAATATGTTATATTTCAAGCTAAACTTTATGAAAAGGAATTACTTTATTTTCTATGTTACCATAGGTAAGAACTAGCTCTGAATATATAGCTAAAATTATTTCTTTTAGATGCATTTGAAATTACGAATTATTTGCCACTTTTAAAAATTCTGTTATTAATTATGCAATCTAGTGCTGTTTACTATGTTTATTTTTGGATTCATTTATGAAATAATAATCGAAATTAATACAAATTCATTTGTCAATAAGAACTGTAAACCCTTTGGAATACTGTTATTTCCTCTGAGTGAAGAGTAGTAAACATGCAAGGTGTGTAAGGTATTCCATTTCTCTGTCACATCTTGAACATAAATCGAGTATTCAGTTTCGTGTGGTACGAAGCAACTGTTACTATACTTTTCATGTTCGTCCTATCTGAAATGCTTACATGTGAGTCGTACATGCCTTAATAGAGGAAAGAGGAGGCATTCTAGAGACGTCGCGTCAAGGGGAAACAGTAATACTGTATTAGCACACACATGAGCAACGCCACCTAACATTGGATTTTCACTTCTGCGTGCAAGAAAAAGGTTACCAGTGGTGATGGTAAATTGCTATAAGACGGGTACATCTCCCTGGTTTCTGATTGTGGTGTTTATTTTCTCATATGAAAACACTGTTTCTTCATGGGCATTTTCGGCTGCTGACGATGATTTTATAGGACTGTTGCGAACTTATCATAACTTCCAAACCATAATTGGGCTTCAACTTTGTAAACAATAGGCGTCATACAAGGAATCAATGTTTTCTTTGGTGTTCAAGGCAGTAGTTTTATCACTTTGCAGTTTTTCACGATAATTTATCATAGAGAAACTTGCAGAGAGAATGTATGTCATGAGCTGAAATGTTGACAGGTTGCATTCCAAACGACTAATATACTTAAATGGATATGGTGTCTGTTCTTTCGGCTATGTTCGAAAGAACAGACACCATTGATGACCTGCAGCCATCTAGAACGAAATTAGAATTATATATTAATACCTTCAGCTGATGATGGGCGTTGATATATATCAACGCCCGTCAGCAGCTGAAGGTATTAATACATAATTCTAACACGACTAATAGGTTGAAAATCGCACTGCTCTATCATTATAGTCTCTCTAAGTGCAGAACTGTTTAGCCTCTGGAATGTGTTTATGCTGCATGATCATCTCTCTCTTTCCGATATCTTCTCATTATGGACCAGAACAATTCTTCAGAATTCATAGCACAGTTGATTTACGTAAATTGTTGCAAACTACATCAGCTTGAGCTACATCATGCACAAGCCACATGTTTCTTCTTAACCATCGGTTATATCATCACTCCACTCTTATATCTACTACACACCAATAATGGCTGCTAACCATCTTGACAAACACGCACCTGGAGAGAACTTGTGCACTTAGATGGGCAATGTGATTAAGATTGGAACATTCATCACTGAACAGCAGTTATGGACTCTGCTCTCTTTGTTCCTTCACTAAAACTTAGATTGTAGTGCGTATAGCACCATCCTACTTCTGGTCACCTGCAAATTAATTCGGTGACAGAGCTGCAGGGAGGGTTGGTCAAAGACAATGCAGACAGGTCTTTCAATCTCCAACTTTATACTAAGTTTGCGAGAATGCTCTGTGACTCCCATCCACACAGGGAAAGATGGGCAGTCGTATTCACAAATTACGCACTATGGTCGAAGTGCTAGAAATATGTAGATAACCTACCTGCATCGGTATAGGATGCTGTCTGATATATTTTTGAGTATATGTTCGAGAATTCACCATGAATGCACGTACTGCACCGTCATCTACCCTTATTCACAATCTACCATATGGTACACTCAGTGTAGTGGAGGGGTGATGTAGCTATGATACAGTAGAATGCCGCCACTTGATGCTTTGTTTGGGGGCCGCAAGGTCAAAGGTGGCTGATATCCCTTCCATGCTGGGTGGTATTTAGTAACGTGATCTGTAAGTAGGACATTGGGCGGTTTTGACCTTTCTGCAGGCGCCCTGGCGATAGACATGCACATGGGAGACCCTAAAAAGTGACTACCATACCGCACTTTATTCCATTCATGATCTGTAGGGCACCAAATGGCCCATCAACTGAGTCTGTTATGCACCTGTTCGCGGATGTGGGAAGGGAGTTCTGGAGAGTTTATCAAAGGGGGAGGGGTTAATTAATTGACAGATTTAATTAATTAGGCAATCAAATGTTATCAAAAGGGCGCTTTCATCGGTGAGGGGAGTTCCCAGATATTTGGAGGAGGAATAGGGGAGTAGGAGAAAGAGAGGTAGAGGGAGGGGGAGGGAGAGGGTGTTTTGTAGAGGGATAGATTATTTCCAGGGGGTCATGATCCATTTAACAGAACAATGGGTTAAGGAACTGTCAATGAAAAGAGAACAATATGTTTGCTTCCGAATGTATGATGCACCTGATGTAGTCAAGCCGCAATGAGGGGTGACACTGAATTTACCCTACTAGCTATGAGTCTTCGCATTAGAACCATGTGATATCTAAAAATCGATAAGTTACCACATCACTGGGAGACTATTGTAAATAGTGAAGGAGAATATAGTATTGATGTCTTAAACTCCTGTTGTGTTTATTAAACTAATGGAAAAATGCTACAAACTTATGCACTAACCTAATATAATATAACATCTAAGGTCCCAACCAGGGCTATACGGAGGACATGGTGACCTAGGCTGCAACAAGGACGTACAACTCATTGGGATATCGGGATAAAGACATTCAAGAAATAAAACTAGTTTAAGAATTAACTAGGAGGGATAAGTGAGTTCTACTCTTTGTATTCCTATCTTCTGCCAATGACAGCAAGATTTACCCTTGGACTGTGACTCTAAATACACACTGTTGTCACAGAGTCATTTCTACACCTTCATTTCGTCAAATAAATGTCATAAAGAAACGAATACTACCACTTGATTCACACAACAGCCACCAACACAGTTCACTCGTATTCAACAATAGAGTTCTTGCTGCTACTTCGCTACAGTATTATGGGATATTAAAAGTCTGCATGCAGGTGTCAAAGCAAATATACCATGTGAACTATGGCCTCCGATTTTTCCTTGTTTTTACGGACTGGTGACTGGAGTGAGAGACAACATTGTTGGAAGCAAGCAGAAAAGATGGAAGTGATCTGCAGCTTACTGGATCTTCCAGGCAGCACTTTTATTCTGAAAGTGGACGATATTCTGGTGTACCAGTATTGAATGTTTAAATAACTTGCAAGAATGCAGCTACATGACGTCCTCGACAACCACCGACATTTCACAGGTGACCACACCTCATTTTCGAGGCACAAATGAAGCGAGAGTCACTGCACATGGCAGCTGGTGCCAGTAACACTTTTCGGTATGCAACATCTCATATGCTTTCCATCTTCCATCTTGAGTAGGAATTACATTTATAGGTGTTTTAATATAATACAAAACTGCAAAAAGGTGGGAATTTAAGGAGATGGGACCTGGATAAACTGACTAAACCAGAGGTTGTACAGAGTTTCAGGGAGAGCATAAGGGAACAATTGACAGGAATGGGGGAAAGAAATACAGTAGAAGAAGAATGGGTACCTCTGAAGGATGAAGTAGTGAAGGCAGCAGAGGATCAAGTAGGTAAAAAGACAAGGGCTAGTAGTAATCGTTGTGTAACAGAAGAAATATTGAATTTAATTGATGAAAGGAGAAAATATAAAAACGCAGTAAATGAAGCAGGCAAAAGGGAATACAAACGTCTCAAAAATGAGATTGACAGGAAGTGCAAAATGGCTAAGCAGGGATGGCTAGAGGATAAATGTAAGGATGTAGAGGCTTACCTCATTAGGGGTAAGATAGATACTGCCTACAGGAAAATTAAAGAGACCTTTGGAGAAAAGAGAGCCACTTGTATGATTATCAAGAGCTCAGATGGAAACCCAGTTCTAAGCAAAGAAGGGAAAGCAGAAAGGTGGAAGGAGTATATAGGAGGTCTATACAAGGACGATGTACTTGAGGACAATATTACGTAAATGGAAGAGGATGTAGATGAAGATGAAATGGGAGATATGATACTGCGTGAAGAGTTTGACAGAGCACTGAAAGACCTGAGTCGAAACAAAGCCCTGGGAGTAGATAACATTCCATTAGAACTACTGACAGCCTTGGGAGAGCCAGTCCTAACAAAACTCTACCATCTGGTGAGCAAGATGTATGAGACAGGCGAAATACCCTCAGACTTCAAGAAGAATATAATAATTCCAATCCCAAAGAAAGTAGCTATTGACAGATGTGAAAATTACCGAACTATGAGTTTAATAAGTCACAGCTGCAAAATACTAACGCGAATTCTTTATAGACGAATGGAAAAACTAGTAGAAGCCGACCTCGGGGAAGATCAGTTTGGCTTCCGTAGAAATATTGGAACACGTGAGGCAATACTGACCTTACGACTTATCTTAGAAGCTAGATTAAGGAAAGGCAAACCTACGTTCCTAGCATTTGTAGACTTAGAGAAAGCTTTGGACAATGTTGACTGGAATACTCTCTTTCAGATTCTGAAGGTGGCAGGGGTAAAATACAGGGAGCGAAAGGCTATTTACAATTTGTACAGAAACCAAATGGCAGTTATAAGAGTCGAGGGGCATGAAAGGGAAGCAGTGGTTGGGAAGGGAGTGAGACAGGGTTGTAGCCTCTCCCTGATGTTATTCAATCTGTATATTGAGCAAGCAGTGAAGGAAACAAAAGAAAAATTCGGAGTAGGTATCAAAATCCATGGAGAAGAAATAAAAACCTTGAGGTTCGCCGATGACATTGTAATTCTGTCAGAGACAGCAAAGGACTTGGAAGAGCAGTTGAACGGAATGGATAGCGTCTTGAAAGGAGGGTATAAGATGAACATCAACAAAAGCAAAACGAGGATAATGGAATGTAGTCGAATTATGTCAGGGGATGCTGAGGGAATTAGATTAGGAAATGAGACACTTAAAGTAGTAAAGGAGTTTTGCTATTTGGGGAGCAAAATAACTGATGATGGTCGAAGTAGAGAGGATATAAAATGTAGACTGGCAATGGCAAGGAAAGCGTTACTGAAGAAGAGAAATTTGTTAACATCGAGTATAGATTTAAGTGTCAGGAAGTCATTTCTGAAAGTATTTGTATGGAGTGTAGTCATGTATGGAAGTGAAACATGGACGATAAATAGTTTGGACAAGAAGAGAATAGAAGCTTTCGAAATGTGGTGCTACAGAAGAATGCTGAAGATTAGATGGGTAGATCACATAACTAATGAGGAGGTATTGAATAGGATTGGGGAGAAGAGAAGTTTGTGGCACAACTTGATTAGAAGAATGGATCGGTTGGTAGGACATGTTCTGAGGCATCAAGGGATTACAAATTTAGCATTGGAGGGCAGCGTGGAGGGTAAAAATCGTAGAGGGAGACCAAGAGATGAATACACCAAGCAGATTCAGAAGGATTTAGGTTGCAGTAGGTACTGGGAGATGAAGAAGCTTGCACAGGATAGAGTAGCATGGAGAGCCGAATCAAACCAGTCTCAGGACTGAAGACAACAACAACAACAACAACAATATAATAAGAGGTAATAATTCAGAGATTAACCATGTTCTAAGATAATGTTAGCCATAGAGAAGATAGAATTCGCGGCCCACCTTCTGTGTTCTCCCTTTGATAGACGAAGACAAAATTTACGAACTATCAGCGTTTCATTGGCTGTCCTAGTTGACAGTCTGTAGAGAGCAGAATATACGCGGAGAGAAATGTTCCGCTACTAGGGAAAGCATACTAAGAGGGACTTGGAAGCTATTCTAATGCCGGTAACGTATTTAAGGACTGGTTCTAATGGTTACTATAAGACTTTTTACACAGTGCATACTAGGCCATTTTGTCAGAGCCAGATTGAAAGAAAAATAAGAGAAAAGAGGTATATGTAACATTTTAGTGTTATGTAACAATAGACATAAGTACTCTTCAAAGTGTTAATTGAACATTCTGTCTCAATCATCAGAGTACAATTCATTTTTTTTCTAAGATCTGCTCTACATTTATTTGCGTTTCCTGGGTCAAAAATGTAACATTGAAAATATAGGGTGGATTTTACAAACAACGTTTCATTGCTGTTGAACATCTTTCAAATATGACATTCGATGAATGTATAGAAAAATATACTGAGAGATAGTTTTTCAGAGGGATGGAATGGGATGGAGTAGCTTTGGCACTTCTGCCAGGGATGCAGGATTGCCTCAGTACAGCTCTGGTTCCAGCACATGTCCCTGGGGCACACCTGTACTTACTTCTGCTTCCAAGAACAAATCTCTATCCAAGACAACCTGCTGCATTCTCCCTACCAAGAAACCACAGTCACAAAATTTGTTTGATAGCTCATATAATCATACTTTTGTTAGCAATTGTTCGTTTGGTACTGAGTGAAATGGTATTCTACCTGTAAGTAACTCATTTTCACACTGAAAAATATTAACTGTTTGAGAGAACAATCAGCAAATCAGATGAAGGTTTCGGAAATTATTCATGCACTATTGAACTTTTCAGAAACATATTAATACCAGAAAAATGTATGTACTCATTACACAGTTGAATTGCGGCTTAGCAAGAGAAACAATGAAGATCTTATAAGCATTTTACTTCCAGTTTCTGGTCTGTAGCTATATGTAACATTATTTATATTAGTAAGTTTGAGTGACTTAAACCACTCAGACTGCAAGCTGCAAGTGGCCCAATGGGACCATCCGACCGCCGTATCACCCTCAGTTGAGGATGCGGATAGGAGGGGCGTGTGGTCAGCACATTGCTCTCCCGATCGTTATGATGGTTTACTTTGACCGGAGCCGCTACTATTCGATCGAGTAGCTCCTCAATTGGCATCACGAATGTGAGTGCACCCCTAAAAATGGCAAGAGTGCATGGCGGCTGTATGGTCACCCATCCAAGTGCACAGCACGTAACTTCAGTGATCTCATGGGAACCAGTGTATCAACTGCGGCAAGGCTGTTGCCTGTTGAGTGACTTAAAGTTATCTTTAATATATCCACAATAGCAGTGGTTAAGCTCCATGGACTAAATTACTCGGTGAAATACAGGAAAAATGATAAACATAAAGAACCAAAATATGTGTGTAATTGGAGAACAAGTTACAGCATTGGTGCTGGCTACATGTATGCTTGGTCACTCAAGTAAACTCCAAAATTTAAAACTGTATTATTATTTTCCTTTATGTTACTTTTATATATATATATATATATATATATATATATATATATATATATATATATATGCCATACCCTAGCGGTACTATAAAGGTTTTTCTTTGCATTGATGGGCAGCTGGGTTTTGTAATACATTGCTGTAAAACCAACTGCTAATTGAATTTGTAGGAAAAAAATCCATTTTGACTTGTAAGTGAAGAGACCATTTTCTAAAAAGTCTGAATACTAAGGGCTTGCCTCCTCGTTAAGTCAATAATATGAACTGAAGGTGGTAACCTTTAATTAATATTATCATTCTATTAAATTAGTAAAAATGAAGCTGGGTTTGTGTGATAAGATGAAAACGTTTATACTATGAAGTACCAATTTAATTATCAGTTTCTTTTAACATAACCTTTTGACACAATCACATATATTACCAGTGAACCAACATACCTGATGTGAAGAGTGCCGCATCGCTCCTAGCTAAAACAGTCAGTAAATCGACTGTACATATAATAACTTGGTGAAGTTCTTTGTGCTTTAATTAGCATCTCTGCAACAATCACGGAATGCAACAGCCAATGAGAGATTTTTTTCATTGTTAAATCATGTTCGATATAGTGCAACTTATACTGAATTTTAATTTCCAGACTTCAAGAACTGAACAAAAAATGAAGCAGTCAGAAGTCGGATAGTGTAGACCACTAGACATTAGTTTGTGTTCTGTTTAACATGGGTCCACTGTGCTTTGAATTATATTATGTCTTCATGTCTTGCATGTCAAAATCGTTAAAATGGATAGGTATATAGTGAAATACAGAAGGACTTTGACTGATAATTGTGATGGTGATGATGATAAAGAATTGACAGTGTGTGCAGTAAAATTTATCCATCTTCAGCAGCATGTGGCAGTGAAATCTCTGTTGCTATTTCCAGTAAATCCATGCAAAATGATACTGTCACTGAAAGTGTCAGCTGCAGGGACAAGACTTGTCGGAAACATTGGGTAAAAGCATATACGAGGAGTCACTATGACGAAATATATGACAGTGTTTATTGTTTTTTTGTGTAGGTCTATGTGTGAAAACAAGAGGATGCTTCCAAAAACTGTTTCTGCAAACAAGGATTTCTGTAAAGCATTCATTAACTTTAGTGTCAACAACTGGTCTGTTGCTCTAAAACAATTCAAATGTCATGAAAAAGTTATTTTCATATGTGTGCAGTTAGTACAAATATTATATGAAAAAAGGAGTGAATTCTCTGCAATCAGTTAGCCATTCTAAAGCAAAAGAAATGCACGCCGCTACTGTCTGTTTAAGGAAATTTTTTACTTCTATATTGTTTGTGGTTTGGCAAGGACTGGCCTTACATGGTCATGTTGATAAGTCTTCTAATTTTGACAATCTTCTGAAATTACGTTTCGAGGATATATTCGAAGTGAAGCTATGGCTTAATCAGTCTAGTTACAGGTAGATGGCTCATGACATAATTAATGAATTTATAATGTTGATAAGCATTATAACATTTATTCAACAAATATTAGAATATGATTTATATGTATTAATGTTGGACAAGACATCCTATATGTCTGCTTGTTTTCGTATTGTTGCCAAAAATATTGTTATTCATGAGTTGTTTTCTGGTTTTTATTATCTCCCATCAACTGATTCAGATACCCTGTTTAAATCTTTGATGGATATTATTCAGATGTTCTATTTCTGTGAAAAATTATCGTGTGCAGTGCTACTACGGCACGATAAAAGTTAGCAGCTGTGTGCAAGGACTTGTCACAGATGAAAGAAATTAAATCCAGGGCTATTTACATTCAGTGCTTGGCTCATTCCCTAAATTTAGTTGTTCAAGACTCATTTAATAATATTTCAGTATTAAGACATATTCAGTCAATTCTCAAAGATTTCATTTCATTTATTTGTGGTTCAGCCAAGAAGCTAGGAATATCCAGAAATCTTAAACAATTGCGTTCAGATTCTCATGCCATTGAAGCAGGTCAAGATTTAAGACCGTTCTGTCCAATGAGATTGTGCATGCCTGTTGTGTCTTTGTTCATAGATAATAATTATGAAGTTCTTTCACAATTTCTTAATGATTTGCAAGATTAAAGAAATAACACTGGTGCAAAAACTAAAGGATTTCTAAAATATCTGCAAAAATTTGGAACTATTTTAGATCAAGATGGTAATTTTTGTGTTACAAAGAATAGAAAACGTTAATGCAGTACTTCAAAAAGTTTCAGTGAATTTCGGCCTTGCTCATGATTCTGTAGATGCTGTTTTGCTTCCAATAGATGGAGCAAGAAATACAGATACATTTTCATTACCTTGGGAAGATATTAAAGAAACATTTGATGCATTGGAATCAAGTTTCCCCACTCTTTCACGCCATAGAAAATTGCCATTCAAATTAGGATGTGGTAACAAGCATAATTCGTCAGACATTCAAGAAAAGTTGCAAATTTTATTTTTTCAGGTAGTGGATCAAACAGTAAGCAGCTTTAAAAGCAAATTTTCGCCTGAGGCAATGTTATACTTTGTCAGAATAGACAAAGAAAATAGTAGTTACATTACTTCTTTTTACGGTGACAATTTTCGCTGTGTAAGACTGATTAGATTAGATTAGATTTACTTTCATTCCAATTGATCCGTAGTGAGGAGGTCCTCCAGGATGTGGAACATGTCAGAAAAACAGCAATACATGACAAATATTTACAACTAAAACAAATAAGCTAATGTACCATTCCACAGGTCCCAAGTAGAATGATCATCATTTTTTAATGAACACTAAGAGTCATTTTACAAATACTAATGCACTGTATTTAAAATAAAAAAGTTTTTTATTTATTTATAAGGCAATAAACATGTAATACAACTACTGTAATACTTATTTACAATGAACACATTACTGCACTGAAATGGTGCAGAAGTTAGATTATACTTACACAAACACACACACACACACACACACACACACACACACACACACACACATACATACACAGACACACAAATTTTCAATGAACACATTACTGCACTGAAATGGTGCAGAAGTTAGATTATACTTACACACACACACACACACACACACACACACACACACACACACACACACACATACACAGACACACAAATTTTCAATGAACACATTACTGCACTGAAATTGTGCAGAAGTTATGTTGTACTTATATACAAATCAGTTGGTTTTACTAAGAAATTCATCAATGGAGTAGAAGGAGTTGGCCACCAATAAATCCTTTAGGCTTCTCTTAAACTCAATTTCATTGGTTGTTAAGCTTTTTATGGCTGCTGGCAAGTTATTGAAAATGTGTGTTCCTGAATAATGCACACCTTTTTGTACAAGACTAAGTGACTTTAAATCCTTGTGAAGATTATTCTTATTTCTAGTATTGATTCCATGAATTGAGCTGTTGGTTTGAAAAAGTGATATATTTTTAATGACAAATTTCATTAAGGAATAAATATATTGGGAAGCAGTAGTTAGTATCCCTAGTTCTCTAAACAGGCTTCTGCAGGATGTTCTTGAGTTCACACCACATATAATGCTTACTGCACGTTTATGTGCCCAGAAAACTTTAGCTTGGCTTGATGAATTACCCCAAAAAATAATCCCATATAACATTATGGAATGAAAGTAAGCATAGTATGCCAGCTTTTTCATTTTTATATCCCCTATGTCTGACAAAATTCGCATTGCAAACAGAGATTTGTTAAGACGCTTCAGCAGTTCTGCGGTGTGCTCCTCCCAGTTGAATTTATTATCAAGCTGTAATCCCAAGAATTTAACACTGTCCACTTCTTCCATCTTCTTGTCATTGTGTGTTAGACATATACTCTTGTGACATCCCTTACAAGTTCTGAACTGCATGTAGTGTGTTTTTTCAAAGTTTAGTGACAAAGAATTGGCTAGGAACCAGTGATTAATGTCCACAAATATTTTATTGGCTGATCTTTCTAAGACTACACTTGATTTGCTATTTATTGCAATGTTTGTATCATCGGCAAACAAAACAAACTTGGCATCTGGTAATGTTACTGATGAAAGGTCATTGATGTACACAAGAAAAAGTAAGGGCACCAAAATGGAGCCTTGTGGGACCCCACATGTAATTAGTTCCCAGTTGGATGATGCCTGATAGCTTGATGCATGTCTCTTTCCTAATAACACCCTTTGTTTCCTGCCAGAGATATAAGATTTGAACCATTTTGCAGCATTTCCTGTTACACTATAATATTCTAGTTTACTTAAAAGGATATTGTGATTTAAACAGTCAAATGCCTTTGACAGATCACAAAATATACCAGTTGCCTTCAATTTTTTGTCTAATGAATTAAGCACATGTTCACTGTAAGTGTAGATAGCCTTCTCAATATCAGAACCTTTTAGAAATCCAAACTGTGACTTTGACAGTATGTTATTTGAGATAAGATGGTTATAAAGAAGAATGTACATTACTTTTTCGAAAATTTTTGAGAATGCTGGCAACAGTGAAATTGGACGGAAATTTGATGCTATTTCTTTATCTCCCTTCTTAAACAGTGGCTTAACTTCAGCATATTTCAGCCATTCAGGAAATATTCCACTGATAAACGACTGGTTACACAGATAGCTTAATATGTTACTTAGCTCAGAATCACATTCTTTAATTAACTTTGTTGATATTTCATCATACCCACTAGATGTTTTTGATTTTAAAGATTTTATGATGGACATTATTTCTGTTGGGGTAGTGAGGGTCAAATTCATATTATGGAAGTTACTTGAAATGTCTGGTCTAAGGTAATCCATAGCAGCATCTACCGAACCTGACAACCCCATCTTTTCAGTAACAGTTATAAAATGTTTGTTAAAAAGTTCTGCAACACTATACACATCGGTCACCAATGTATCATTTACTCTTAATGCTATTTGTTCCTCTTCATGTCTGGTTCTACTGGTCTCCTCCTTCACTATATCCCATATTGTCTTTATTTTGTTATCTGATATGACTATATTTTCCTTGTAATATATTTGCTTTGACATCCATATTACAGTCTTTAATATTATGCAGTATTTCTTATAATGTGCTATAGCATCAACATTGGAAATGTTTCGGATTGAGAGATACAGTTTTCTTTTTGTTTTACAAGATACCCCTATTCCTCGAGTAATCCATGGCTTCTTTGTAGACTTTGCTCTAACCTTGGTAAGTTTTGGGGGAAAGCAGTGTTTGAATAATGTAAGCATTTTATTAGCAAAAATGTTATATTTTTCATTCATGCCATGAGCACTGTAAACATCAGTCCAGTGAATGTCTCTGAGGAGTGTCCTAAAATAATCAATTTTTGGCTTACTGATTACCCTCTTGAGCTCAGATTTAACAGATTTTATGTCCTGTTCAGTATTAACATTTAACAGAAGGAACTGCATGTCATGGTCTGAGAGGCCATTTACTATTGGTTTTGTAATATAATTTTGTTCATTGGACTTTTCTATAAAGATATTATCAATGGCTGTTTGTGAGCAAGTGGCTATCCTAGTGGGGAACTTTACTGTGGGAATTAAGTTGAATGATAGTGTTAGTAACTCAAATAAGTTCTTATTGGGAGAGTCTTTAAGGAAATCTACATTGAAATCACCAGCAACCACTATTTCTTTGTTTTTGGTTGTTAAATGGCCCAGTACAGCTTCAAGGTGGTTTACAAACAGATTAAAGTTACCTGCAGGTGCTCGATATACACTTAATATTATGAAGGATTTTTTGTGAAAATCTAATCCTGTTGCACATGCTTCCATATGCTGTTCTAGAAAATTTATGAATGTCTATGTTCTTAAATTTATGACAGTTCCTGATGAATGTGGCAACTCCTCCTTTCTCCATTTCTGATCTACAAAAGTGAGATGCTAACCTAAACCCTGTAACACTTAAAAGTTCTATACCAGTGGTCACATGATGTTCAGAGAGGCAGATTATGTCAGCTGGGTTTGAAGACTCTAATTCATCTATGCAGATAGTTAATTCATTAATTTTATTTCTCAGTCCTCGAATATTTCGATGCAATAAAGATAGCTGACATTTCACATTGACTGAGTTAAAATTGGGTGGAGTTAAAATATCTGCTGACAGTTGAAAATTCTTAACCAATGGCTGTTTATGCTGATGTAATAAGCTGGAATTATGTTTTTTGGTTTCTTTGTCAAACTGAAGGTTTGTCTCAGTTCTAACCTCTCTTAAAATTTGCTTTCTTTCTGTCCTCCCTACCCTAAAAAAGGGTCTTTTCTGAATCCTATAACCACTGGTATTTTACCACTCATGACAGTGCCTCCCCCCTTTAACTTTCCTGCTATTTCCCCAGCCAATTTACCCTTCCCCTTCCTGTTGAGGTGAAGGCCATGCCTAGTATAATCCCACCTACTGAGAGAATCAACATGAACCACACCAATGTGTGACCCCGCACCCGGCATGAGCAGCCGTTCCAGCTCCAAATTACTCTCTTGACAGAAGAGTTCAAATGAGGTCGGTCGTGGCGCCCAAGAACAGATACAAACTCAACACTGGTATGCTTCGATGCTGATGCAATCTTCGCCAGGTCACACTCTATACTGTACCCAAGATCTCTGTCAATACTGTTACCTGCCCCACCCACTATAACCACGGTGTCTTCCTTAGTGAAATCTTTGCAAAGTGATCCTAAATCCTCTGTCACCTGCTCCAGACCAGCACTAGGTTTAAAAAAATTGGTGACCTGGTATTCTGATCCTAGTTCATCCTGCAAAAGTTGGCCAACACCTCTTCCATGGGAACTACCTAACAACAACACTTTCTTTCTCTTTACTGATTTCCCTACATTCTTACTTTTCAATTTGCTGCTGAAAGTTTGTTGTGCCCTGTCTACACCTGCAACTGCTTGAGGCTCACCAGCTTCTAACTGAAGCAACAGGTCAAATCTATTTTCCACATTCACCATAAAGCTGTCAGACAAAGTTCTAGGCCTGTTCCTCATGTTGCCTGTTGCCACTTCCCACCTCTCTTTACCCTTCTCCCTCCTTAACCTGTCAAGATCTCCCCTGGCCTTGTCTAACTCAGCCTGAAGGGCGGCAATTTTCCCCTCCTGTTCTACACTCCTGGAATTGGAAAAAAGAACACATTGACACCGGTGTGTCAGACCCACCATACTTGCTCCGGACACTGCGAGAGGGCTGTACAAGCAATGATCACACGCACGGCACAGCGGACACACCAGGAACCGCGGTGTTGGCCGTCGAATGGCGCTAGCTGCGCAGCATTTGTGCACCGCCGCCGTCAGTGTCAGCCAGTTTGCCGTGGCATACGGAGCTCCATCGCAGTCTTTAACACTGGTAGCATGCCGCGACAGCGTGGACGTGAACCGTATGTGCAGTTGACGGACTTTGAGCGAGGGCGTATAGTGGGCATGCGGGAGGCCGGGTGGATGTACCGCCGAATTGCTCAAGACGTGGGGCGTGAGGGCTCCACAGTACATCGATGTTGTCGCCAGTGGTCGGCGGAAGGTGCACGTGCCCGTCGACCTGGGACCGGACCGCAGCGACGCACGGATGCACGCCAAGA